>NC_081195.1:66276381-66876381 GCF_902713425.1 Acipenser ruthenus
TTTTGAGGTTCTGGTAAGTCTGTATCTCAGTATGAAGTTCTAGAACAGAACTACTAAAAAAAATAATAATAATTGTAAACAAATGGTATTAGACTGGGGAACACTTCACTTTTGTTTTCCTCCAATTGTATCCTATAGAAGGGTGGGTTTTAATATTGAAACTTAGAACTGTGATTTTAAAATTGCTGAACAATATAGCAAAAACATGTTAGAGTATCCAACATCTAAAGACAAATATTAAACACTCCATTGGAATGACTCGGAAATTTATCAAGAAACCTTTTCTTTCTTTCTTTTACATCATTCCTCAGCACATTTCAGGAAGTAGGGACATACACCTAAATATGTCTATCAGCATTCGCATTGTGCTGAACACAACACGTGTATTTATTTGCTCATTTATTATCTTCACAGCAAATTACAGGTTTTAAAATGTGATGAATTAAACTTGCACTAATTACTGCTCCTGTTATCACACCTGGACTAAAACCTGAAGCGAAGTTACATTAACCTGCCAACAAGCATTCCACACGGCTGTGCGTTTCAATATATTGTACAAAGGGATGTTGAGTCTTTGAGTATGGGCTGTTTTCCAGTCCTAAGGAGCAGACCCAGTGCCCTATCTGCTTGTTTACAGGCAGGTGATGTTACAATGATGGACGGCCATGGCTTGACATCCTCCCTCCTCCCCCATTCATAATTGCTTTCATAGAGCATGCTGTTTGGTGTTTTGCTGTTCCTTTTTGCCCAGGGAGAGTAATTGAACTAAATCAGATTCCCTTTAATGTTAACATCGCCAGCAGCGGAGTAACGGCCAAACTGTGATCCAATTAGGTTGAATTTCTGCTCTTAAAAGGCTCTTAAAAGCTAATTGAGGCAGAGCGCTTTTTGGCTTGCTATTTCAGTGGCTGAGCATTAATCAGAAGGGTGGCAGGCATCAGTGCTGTGCAAAAAGGAAATGTATTTAATTACAGCCCCAGATTTATTTTAAGGACTTGGTCTCAAAGACAACACATGCTGCCATCACTTTGTGGAATTGGGCTATGTCTTTACAATGTCCACCCAGGGAGGGCTCAGTTGAGACCAGCACATGCCTTTCACTTGTGATCTAAGTTGGATGTGAATCGAAGCTTCTAGAGGGAAAAGGTTGCACATTCACATATCTGCCACCTTGTCTTCTCTCCTCCAGTGGTGGTGGAGCCTGAGGGAGTCAAAGGAAACCATTTTCTAAATGAGACACTGATGTGAAATTTGCACTCGGAATGAATTCGCCTCCACTTGGAAGTGTGAGTACTCTTCAACCTGGTGGCAGGACTCTAGCCTGTTGGTGTTGCAAGCAGACATGTTAGATACTGTGGAATCTTTCAAGTGAACTTCCCCCATTTCTGGGTCAAATAATCATTTACAATCACATGGGTTTGAGAACATCTCACTACATATAGGTGGTAAACCATTCATCTGTCTTGCTTATGTATTTCTTCCATGCACCAAGGGAAGAGTGTTGCAGGGGGACAGGCTAATGGGTACACTCTGGTGTACCAGCTGTACTTGTAGAGAAGACATGCTTGAGTGCTGGATTGAGCCACAGAGGTGCTTCAGACTTCTTTGTGATGACTGAAACAGACAATGTAGGAGATATAGTTAAGATACCTGGGATATTTCACACCCACACCAATTTTCTCTTTAAATACTTTTAAACCCAATGTGTGCTAATACTTTTTGGAAGACTTCACATGATATGGAAAGCTAAAGACATTTTGGTAAAAACAAAAATTAGAGTGTATGAGACAACTGTTGTTGCAGAAAATTCAAGAAAGACGATTGCAATGGTCATGTATCAAGAATGGACACTGATAGATGACCCCTCATGGCAATGCACACAGAGGAACATGGAATGAAACCTTGGGAACGACGAGGATTCACTGGATAGATACCATCAAGAACGACCTGCAATGGGAAGAATAGAAGGTGCAAGACAGAGAAAGCAATGGAGAGACTTCATTCAGCCCCATTGTCGCTGCTGAGCTGACAGTCTGCAGTCTATGAAGAGAAACCATTACACAACGCTTGTGTAATGAGGTCTAGCTGCATGGCAGATTAATTATGTGGCAGATTAGGTCTGTCAGAGGTATTTTTAGCATGCATTCTGAAAATCAGATAACATATTGATTAATCTTGTGCAAAGAGAGAAAGATTCATAGAGCGGTCTTGCACATTAGTTTGTACTGCTGAAAAGAGATAGATGATGTTGCACGCATGAGCTAATTCGGTACACCTACATCCTTTGGAAAACCCAGCAGGTAAAAGTTGCTAGGCAGCGGGCATATCCCTGATCGGATTTGCTTTCATTACCTCCCTCCCCATGCTCTCTCACACAATCAGACTTTCTGGAGTGTGTACTTACCATGGAAATTCATCACTGTCAGTTTGTGGGGATATGTGTACATTTTCTTTTTTTGTTTTACAGAAGGGCAGCAGATGGTGTGGAGGTGGGCACTCATTGCCAGTACTCAAACATGGTTGACGTTTGTGTTCCTTTCTGACAGCGTTGTGTGGGAGCTCGAAACTAGATATCGTGTGCCACACTGTAAAAATGTCTACAAATATCAGGAACAGAACAAAATGTTATGTTTTCTAAATTAAGCTTTTCAGTGTAGACCGCAGTGCAACTGTATATGGCACAAAGCTTTAGTCCTATGTGTTTAGCCCAGGTGAAGCAGTGGGTTGGTCTAGTCAGAGTTGCTCAGGCAGTTCTTCATTGCAGCCCATTGTCCAGTTCCTTCTTATCTTTTTTTTTTACTAAAAGTGAATATGTTTTCAGAATGGGTCATATTGTATAAGGGTTTTTTTTTTCAGAAAGGAAAAACGCACTCAATAAAGTTACCAGAAATAAACACCTTCACTCACCAGCTCACGCTTAGACATCCTTTCCTCTCAATCTGCTTTCAATTAGCTGCATGTAATTTGTTAATGACATACAGTGTCTTTTTAGAAAATGCTTTGACTATTACTGTCGGTCCACGCTTTCATTCACTGCGGGAGCTGGACAGACCTGCCTCATTATCCCAATTAAGAGTTGCTGCGTGCTGATTTACTGCTTGCTGATGACTCTGAGTCTTAGGGGAGGGTGATTAGCACCTGGACTGGGGTCCATGCCCTGCAGTGTGTCTCAGAATGTCAATCCCCTGTATGCCTCATGCAGGCCATTCCAGTGGGACCATTTCATATAATCGTCCTTTAAAGGGATATGCTATTGTTTATGTGGCAAATTCGCAACAAAAAAACCCCACAAATTAGGCCACAAGATATACTGATTCATTTAAATTTTCTTTGATGATTTCAGGGTTCATTCTAACCCTTTCCTCAAAATCCTAAACGGGTCTGCCTTGCGTTGTGTTTGCATCTTTTTAAAACTGTGCATACAGTAGATTAGTTTGCAGTTGAAACTCTTCCTTAAACTCTTCCTTATTCGAGGTGCAATGACTGTAGTATGCTTATGAGGTTTTGTTGTGGACTCTGCAATCACTAGCATGCCTACTTTACTGAATGTTATTTTCTCTCTGCTTGTTATTCCCCACGCAATGTGCTTGCTTTCTCTCCCATCCGAGGGGAAGTCGCAGGTACTGAGTGTGTCTCCCAGAGGGGCCTCTCACAGAATACAGGGACCAGCTCTATCTAAAACAAGCAGACTCTTTCCAGAAGAGCAACTTACTAGACCTATCTAACACTGTGAAAGCAGACCTGGGAGCAGTGAGGCTGGAATGGGTCGCTTGTAGAGGTCTAGTTTTAAAGCACAGGCCTTGGAGCGGCATGTGGGGAAGGGGTGGGGTTCTGCGAATGGTTCGGGGTGCGGCTGGCTTCTGTATCGCGTGGCAGGTGTATCAGGTGAGTACTGGGAATGCCTGCACCTGTGTGTGTGTGTTGATGGCCCTGCCATGCTTTTTAATAAGGTTATTATTATTACTATGACTACGACTACTATTACTATTATTCTAGGATTGAATGCACAACCAGCTCACTTTATTACCACCTATATGCCTTGCCCTGGCATTAACTATTGTTAAATCTGGAATACATTCATGCTTCCTTGGAGCTCAAATGTTTGCAAATATTTCTTATTACTGCCCCAGAACTAACAGGTAGAAACTAGTGGCTCGTGTCATCTAGTTAATCCGTGACACACTCACTGTTCAGTCCTTTTGATTTAGGTTTTGCTTTTATCCTAGGAAAGCTTGCATTGCAGAACAAAAAAAGCCTACTGCTTTTCTATATTACCTAGGGATCGATTTTATATTACTTTTCAAAAAGTGCTTGTGTGGCGGAGTGTCCCGCCCCTATTTATTATTATTTGTATTTTTGTTTGCGGCGCGGGTAAAAGCGCCGCGTCTTTTATTATTATTTAAAAACCCCGTGAGGATGCATGGCTGATCAGCTACTGATTATTTAAATAGCTGACAGTCATGCATCCTTACCAAACGCGTGCAGACTCTGGCCGGGGGATAATAAGATAATTACCAACTAGTTAATCCCTCGGCCAGAGTATATAAACCTGCAGCTCTCTGCACTTGATGTTGGGGTGTTGGAGTAGAGAGTACGGGGAGCGGAGAGAAGGAATAATATTTAAAAAACAATTGCTAAGACGTGCTGGATAATCCAGCACGGCACTTACTTGTTTGTTTATTTATTCGTTTGGCCCTCGTGCCCTTTTGTTTGTATTTTGTTTAAATATTTTGTTTGTTTGTTATTAAATACGCTGAGTGCTTTTGCACTCAGTTTCACCCGCCCATCCACTGTTTGGAGTCAGTTACTTCCTGGTCCGTGACGTCATCCACCACACCACTGCGAGCCAGACTGTCACATATGGTGTCCTGCGTGGGACAAAACAAACGCCTCCAATAGCCGGACCAGGAAAGAAAAGCTCGTTTTTTTTGTTCGTTTTTTTTTCCAAAGTGTTTTTTGTGTGTTTTTTGGGGGAAGAAAAAAAAAAAAAAAAAAAAGAAAATATGGGAAGAAGCGGACGGAGGAAGCAGCAGCTACAGCAGCGTGGGGCCGGTCGCAGGTCCCACTGTAGCTCAACCATGCTGGACGTCTGCCCCACCTGCTTGAAAGGTGAGGAGTGGTGCTTCGCTGTTGGGGAGGTGGGTCACATAGCACCCGACCAACCCCCTCCATGGCAGGAGAAAGAGGAGCCAGAGCGTCCAGTGAGGGAGGACCTGCATCCTCCAAAGAGGACGAATGCACTCTCCTCTGAGGGAGTCTGGGACTGGCTGGTGGAGCCGGGGAGGGATTATGAGGAAGCCCTCCCTGCAGTGATCAACCTCCTGTGGGCAAGAGATGGGGAGCGCTGGGAGGCCTGGGAACAGCAACACCACCCAGCTTCCCTCCCAGACATCGCAGCCATGGTGTTCAACTACCTGGCTGCGGATATGGGAGAGACCCTGCTGCTGCCATCTCCAGCACAAAAGGGAGAGGAGCCATCGCTGCCGTCTCCAGCGCCAGAGGGAGAGGAGCCATCGCTGCCGTCTCCAGCGCCAGAGGGAGAGGAGCCATCGCTGCCGTCTCCAGCGCCAGAGGGAGAGGAGCCATCGCTGCCGTCTCCAGCATCAGAGGGAGAGGAGCCATCGCTGCCGTCTCCAGCATCAGAGGGAGAGGAGCCATCGCTACCGTCTCCAGCATCAGAGGGAGAGGAGCCATCGCTGCCGTCTCCAGCATCAGAGGGAGAGGAGCCATCGCTGCCATCTCCAGCATCAGAGGGAGAGGAGCCATCGCTACCGTCTCCAGCATCAGAGGGAGAGGAGCCATCGCTACCGTCTCCACCAGCAGAGGGAGAATGCCTGCTGGTTTCGCCTCCACAGCCTGGGGAGGAGCCCGAACGTCCTACGCCCGAGTGGGAGGAGCCCGAACGTCCTACGCCCGAGTGGGAGGAGCCCGAACGTCCTACGCCCGAGTGGGAGGAGCCCGAACGTCCTACGCCCGAGTGGGAGGAGCCCGAACGTCCTACGCCCGAGTGGGAGGAGCCCGAACGTCCTACGCCCGAGTGGGAGGAGCCCGAACGTCCTACGCCCAAGAGGGGGGAGTCGGTGCGTCCACAGCCCAAGAGGGAGGAGTCGGTGCGTCCACAGCCCAAGAGGGAGGAGTCGGTGCGTCCACAGCCCAAAGAGGGGGGAGTCGGTGCGTCCATAGCCCAAGAGGTGGAAGTCTGCGCTTCCACAGCCTTAGGACCCAAGCTGCAGTCCCAAGAGCCAGAAGGGGAGGAGTTACAGGCTCAACCCCCTGAATTTTTCTGGGGGGGAGAAGGGCAGGATGCTGGTGTTCCCCAGCAGCCTCTATTTATGCTGCTGAAGGGAGCACGGCACACACCAGCCCAGCCGCCACAGCAGAGGGAGCCAGCACCGCCACAGCCTCCCTCTGAGTGGCCAGCATCCGCCCCATCGCCTCTGCCTCCACCACCACCAGGAGCAGAGCAGCAGGAGCTGCCTCTGTCTCCACCACCACCAGGAGCAGGGCAGCAGGAGCTGCTTCTGTCTCCACCATCACCAGGAGCAGAGCAGCAAGAGCTGCCTCTGCCTCCGCCACCTCCACCAGCAGAGGGTGAATGCCTGCTGGTTCCACATCCACCGTCGTGGGAGGACTGCTTGCCCCTCCCACCTCCACCAGCAGAGGGTGAATGCCTGCTGGTTCCGCCTCCACCGTCGTGGGAGGACTGCTTGCCCCTCCCACCTCCACCAGCAGAGGGTGAATGCCTGCTGGTTCTGCCTCAACCGTCGTGGGAGGACTGCTTGCCCCTCCCACCTCCACCAGCAGAGGATGAATACCTGCTGGTTCCGCCTCAGCCGCCGTGGGAGGACTGCTTGCCACTCCCAGCTCCACCAGCAGAGGGTAAATACCTGCTGGTTCCGTCTCAGCCGCTGTGGGAGGACTGCTTTCCCCTCCCACCATCGCCATTGCCTGGGGATGGCTGTTCTGCATCGCCTGGGGCTGCCTTTTGTTCTCTACAGGACACAGGGTACGAGGGAGAAGTGGAGCTCCCGCTGCCGCCTCCATGGCCAGGGGCTCCCCTCCCGAGTTCGCCTTCCGGGGGTCCGCTGCTGCTGCCGTCGCCTTCCGAGGGTCCGCTGCTGCTGCCGTCGCCTTCCGAGGGTCCGCTGCTGCTGCCGTCGCCTTCCGAGGGTCCGCTGCTGCTGCCGTCGCCTTCCGAGGGTCCGCTGCTGCTGCCGTCGCCTGGGGTCGCCAGGGATCCTGCTTCGCCTGGGGTCGTCGAGGGTCCGGCTTCGCCTAGGGTCGCCAGGGATCCTGCTTCGCCTGGGGTCGCCAGGGATCCTGCTTCGCCTGGGGTCGCTACACGATGGCCGGAGCTCCATGAAAGGGAGCTGCCAGAAATGAAGAAAGGGGGGGAGGTCAGGAGACCAGCTCCCCCAGCCGCACTTTCGCGGCTGGAGATCATGTGGTCGGAGCCCCACGGAGGGGAACTGCCGGCCATGAGGAAGGGGGGAGAGGTCAGGAGACCAGCTCCCCCAGCCGCACTTTCGCGGCAGGATAGAGTGTGGCGGGAGCCCCGGAAGAGGGAGCTGCCGGCCACGAAGAATGGGGGGGTGCCAGAGATTCCACCATGGCCACCCCCCAGAAGTAACTTGCTTCCCCCTCTTCCGGGACTTTAAGACTGAGGGGGGAGGTGGCCGTTGGGGCCATGTGTGCTGCGCACAAGGGGGGGCATGTGTGGCGGAGTGTCCCGCCCCTATTTATTATTATTTGTATTTTTGTTTGCGGCGCGGGTAAAAGCGCCGCGTCTTTTATTATTATTTAAAAACCCCGTGAGGATGCATGGCTGATCAGCTACTGATTATTTAAATAGCTGACAGTCATGCATCCTTACCAAACGCGTGCAGACTCTGGCCGGGGGATAATAAGATAATTACCAACCAGTTAATCCCTCGGCCAGAGTATATAAACCTGCAGCTCTCTGCACTTGATGTTGGGGTGTTGGAGTAGAGAGTACGGGGAGCGGAGAGAAGGAATAATATTTAAAAAACAATTGCTAAGACGTGCTGGATAATCCAGCACGGCACTTACTTGTTTGTTTATTTATTCGTTTGGCCCTCGTGCCCTTTTGTTTGTATTTTGTTTAAATATTTTGTTTGTTTGTTATTAAATACGCTGAGTGCTTTTGCACTCAGTTTCACCCGCCCATCCACTGTTTGGAGTCAGTTACTTCCTGGTCCGTGACGTCATCCACCACACCACTGCGAGCCAGACTGTCACAGCTTGTAATTCCACGTGGTAAACCCTGCTTATTTAGCCAGGTAAACTTGTACAGACTCCACTCTGAAACCCTGCTGTTAACTGAAGTAAAAAACACCATGAGTAACAACTGAAAGTGAGACCTGATTGGTTGAACAGTTTTGATCAAGTACTTTATAATAATTTATCAATCTGAGCTAACAATTTTTATCCTAGATGCTTTACTTTAAATCTATTCTATTTTGGACTATTTCACAATTTTTTAACAGACATGTAAAACATTATGGTAACACTTTACATTATGTGTCTCTAATAACTGTGTATTTACATAGTAGTTACTTAGTAAATGCATGTGTATTTACACATAATTACAATGGTATGCATAGCTGCAATTTACTTAATGTGTAAATCTTTTTGCACAATATATATTAGTGCACAATTGTATCAGAAAATAGAGGTTTAGAGTTAGGGGTAGGGTTAGGGGTAGGGTTCTATCATGCAACAAACTGTACACATTAAGTACATTGTAATTATGTGTAAGTACACATGTAACTACTATCTAAATACACAGTAGTTACTGTAAAGTGTAACTACTGTGTATTTAGTGTTGCCTTACTTGTACACCCTTTGACCTTGATCATACAGTTTTGTGGTAATGAAGTGCTTTGCTCAGCTCCAGGACTGTCCTAAAGGGTACAGCACTAGGGAGGAGCCCTCTCCCCTGTGAAAGTATTGAACCATTTTTTTGAGTGATCAAGACGTGGCCCTGCTTTTAAACATTTATTTGCTGCAGGTGTGCAATATTGCAGTTATCGTATTGATTAGATTCACTGTGTTCTCTTTCCATTATCACATCCTTTATAAAGCACCACTGTGACCTCAATATATTTTCTCCAAGCACAGCTGGTACACCAAAGTGTAACATTGAACCTGTCCCCCTGTAACACTCATTAAAGACCATTGGGGGAAGAGTGTTGCAGTGGGACAAGTGTACCTGTTGTTAGAATGGACCTAATAACACTTTCATTATAAACTGAACTCTCTATTTTATGTGTGTGTGTGTGTGTGTGTGTGTGTGTGTGTGTGTGTGATAGCAGTTATATATGATTGTATGTGCCTATTAGGAGATATACTGTAATATAGTAAGTACAGTAAAGTAATGAGCTGAAGTGACTTATGAGGACACTGCATTCGTAATGCTCTTAGCTAATAAGATCAATTTCTGTGAATTCATTGCCTCTGCACAGAGGAATCGGTTTAATAAATAAAAAGAAATTATTAATAATTCAGAAACCTTTGTTTTGAAGGTCATGAATCATGGAAGTAAGATTTCTTCTGAGACTTTGGTTAATGGGTTTAGTTTACAGGAGCAAAAACTCACTTTTTTTCTTTCTCTCTTGTTGTAGACGCTGCAAATGGACATACGCAAACTGAACAATACTCTGCTGCAGACTTTCCGAAGCGGGGTGGCTGCAGCCTTGAACATCTCTCCACAGCAAGTGCATATCAATCGTCTTAATGTAAGATCCTGCGGTCTTTTCACAAACCTAGATGGATTTACTGTTATGCACCTGGAAATTGAAGGTTGTACAAAGTTTAGGATTAGTTTGGAAAAGTTGCCTCTTATCAATGGTAACCTCGTACTCTGCGATGTTTACTGCTGTTGCATAACAAAATTGCGCCATTGCAGATGCTTGTGTGGCAAAACAAATAATCTTTGGGAACTTTTCTGATTAAATTTGGGTTTAATCTGATACATTTTTTATTTTTTATTTACCTCTAGATTAATGAACTCTGTGGCTATAAGGAGTTTGGGTGTGCTCTGGTTTTAGATAAGGTGTGTGTGTTTTAAAGGATATTCGTATATAGTTTTTAATATGTGTTTGTAGTAACACCTACTGCAGGAAAGCAAATTGAAATCCTTCTACACCTTCCTCAAAACCGGGATGATCCAGGGAAAACAGGGATAGGTGGCAACCCCAGTGGTGTATATTCCGATCCCTACCCATAGGATAAGTAGTAGGGCCGTTTCCTGTGGTAGCGCTGCCTATGGCCTTCCCTGTGGAACCATGTAGGTCAACCAATGAATGTAAATACGATGCCTCTGGGTAACGTCTGTGTTCTTTCTCACAGGAAAAGAAGAACTGTATAGAGCTGACGGTGTCACCTCCTCCGGACAAACCGGGCCCCATGGAGAGACTGTCCTCTGAGGAAGTGGTACGTTCCCTCAATGTGAACATCCTCTACAAGAGCCTGTCTCAGTTTGGCATTACAGAGATCACCCCAGAGGTACGTCCCCATGAACTGAGAATAGGAGGCAAAGTACAGCAAAACTGTTTTTAAATCAGGAGTCCAATTTTTTAAAATTTGAACATATTTATTAAACCAGAAAAAAATTCACATTTTAAAATGTATTATTTTTTTTACACTTATTATACAACAAATTTCACAGAAATCATGAAGTCTGTGATAACCATATATATATATATATATATATATACACTGCTGTGCAAAAGTCTTAGACATGTTGCATTTTTCTACTCTGATGCATTATGAGCATCAACAATTCACTCAAAGCCTCCACTAGTGTTTTTTAATATTATAACAACCTTGACTTGCAGTACGAAAGTCACTCTTGAAATCGGGACTTAAAGGATGTGTTGCAGTAAGAATACCTCTGTTAAGAAAAGGGAACACGAATAAAAGGCTAAAATATGCACAAGAATACAGAAATTGGACTATGGAACAATGGTCAAAGGTGCTTTGGACTGTTGATGGATGGACAACGACACCTGTGCCTTCTGCCATTTCTGTTGTCAATTCAACGCTTATCTTCTTTCTATTCCTTAAGGATATTACCTTCAAGTATTAGACAGCTTTTTGGGTCTTCAAGTCCTGGGTTTGTCAATTACAGATGATGTTTCTCTGTACTTGTTGATTATGGTTCGGATACCACACCTTGAAAATCGAGTGATGCAAGCTATTTCACTCAATGTTTTTCCTTCCTTCAAGTCAATACTGTTATAATAGTAGAAAACACTAGTGGAGGCTTTGAGTAAATTTTTGATACTCATAATGCATCAGAGTAGAAAAATGCAACATGTCTAAGACTTTTGCACAGCAGTATATATATACTGTGTGGGTATGCGTGCGTATGTGTGTGTGTGAGTGTGTGTGTGTGTGTGTGTGTGTGTGTGTGTGTGTTATGTTGTTCAGTGAGTCACCCAGTGCAGAAGGAAACGATATTCAGAGTTGCCTCGGGCCTATATGCGGGTCACCTGAATTGAAAAGCTCAAGGAAGTGCAGGCAGCTGAACTAAAGCGCTTTTATTTGTTTTGACTGAGTGCACAGTTTAAATTGATCTTCTTGCAGAGGCTGTGCTGTGGGTTTTAAATGAAGCAGGTGTGCTGTCCGCAGGGCGTTTCTGTGGTGGAGAGGGTTTGTTTGTGTTATAAAAGTATAGCAAGCATTGTTTCTGACAACTGGGATTTCCAAGCTGAGAGTTGTATTGTTGTAGTGGTTTAACAAGAGTATTACAAGCTGGCTACACTTCCTATTACTCATTTATAGAGGAGGGGGACGCAAAAGCAGTGCTTGTCTGATAAATGAATCAGCACAACAGAGTGTACTTACTGTAATGCAGCACTACAGTTGTTAATAAGAACCCTTGTAGGGGAAGCGTGTGTGTTTTTGTAAATATGCTGGTGACGCTTCTCCAGTTGCTCAAATCTTTCAAACTGTTGGAGATGCTGGCTTCATATTTTAAATATTCTGGAAACCGCTTGTGTAAAATGTTACCTAATATGGCTGCCATACTGAGGTCATATGCCATTTTAGGATTCTGTTAGAGATATGGCACACTTGAGATAGTGTCTTCATATGCAGTACACCACTGCACTCCTGGATCTTTCTCTGTTATGTTTTTTAATAACTGTTGTTTTAACATCTGGCCATATCAGCGATACGTACTGCATGCTTTGAGACAGGGTCTTGGTACACAAAGGAGTTGAGATTGCAGGAAAGACAATGTTAAAGGTGAGGGCAGCTGCTATAGAAGGACTTTCTACACCCCTGGCGTCATATAGAAATGGATAAAGCGCAGCACAAGTATAGTCTCAATTATGAGCTCTCGTGAAATCTTCCTAAGTTCAATAGGGAGCCATGTTCTTGAAACCACAAACAGGCATCTTATTGAATTAGTAATAAGGTCCAACTGTACAGCATTTACTGTTGCTATGTCAATACAGACCTTATCAGAAAGCAAAAGCAAATGTTTCAGGTACATGAATGATTCGGTAGCTCCGGTAATTGGACTAGACGTTATCACTGCACGCAATCAGTATACGGGATGTATTCCTTAAAATGAATAAACATTGAGCAGAAAGGCAAACAGTAATGACTCATTACCAGCAGCGAATGGAACTGTCATGTCCCTTATTGCAGTATCAGGCTAGCAGTCTCCACCTGCCAAGTGTACTGAATGATACTGATACTGAACAGCAGCTGCAGGCTTGTAGAATGTGTAGAAAGCACTTGTGATAGCTAGTGTGATGCAAGTGGTCAGTATTTGTGACATCTACCTTGGTCTACACATTTCTTATAAGTTCTAGAACAATGGGTGAAAAACGGTGGTTTGATTTAAGGTAGTGCAGGATTTAGAAAACTGCAAAACTGCAAATGTTTCTGTTTGCAAGGCAAAATTAGTGTCTGATTTAATATGTGAGGTTGCAAACCTTTTACCAGAATATTAAAAGAATCTGCTAATAGGTTTGCAGCCAAGCTTTTAAAATCCCCTTTTCCTGTCTCAAAAATATCTTGTATGGTTTTTACAGTATACGTTAACTGGGTTCTTTGAAACTAACCTGGTTAGGTTGCACTCTTGAGCTGTGATGATATGAAATGAACACTGAGCCTATTTACTGAACACTGTAGATAGAGAAGGTGTGCATAGATAGTCGACAGGGAATCCCCTGTTTTGAGTACCTTTCATAAGCAGATAAAACCAGCACTGCGGGCTGCTGCGCTATATATGGCGACAGCTAAATAACAAGTGATTGCTGCCTTCGTGCGTAGATGAGTGCTCTATTCCTGGGCGGAAATGAAAGAGCTTTCTCAGATGAGAGGCACATGCCCTTATCATGGATTGCCTTCACCTTTTGTGACACCCAGTGCTGCAGGGAGGAGGGAGAGAGTGGAGAGAGCGGCATGTGTCTGTGTGGGAGGGGACAGAGACCGCTGGAGTACAAGCACTCTTGGAGAGGTATCCCTCCTGGGCACATGCAGTGCACAGAGCCTCCCCACGCTACCTGATGTGCTTTGTTTACACAGCTCCAGGCTAGGCCATTAAGAATATTGGGTTTTTTTTTGTTTTTTAAAAATGTAATTGCCAGTTGCCTGAGAATAGGGAGTGTACGGCAGCGGCCGGACTGGTTTGCTTGGTTTGGGAGTAGCAATTACAGATGGGTTGGTAGGTAGGCAGGAGTGAATCGGTCACAATGTATGTTTTGCTTGCTTTCTGCACTTTTTTTTGTAAGATTACTGTTGTTTGCCAATGTGTCATTCTCTCTTGTTGTTGTTGTTTTCTTTCTTCCTTTTAGAAAAATGTTCTGCAAGGACAACATGAGAGAGATAAAGTGTGGACCAAAGAGGGATTTTATGCTGTGGCTATTTTTCTCACTATCTTTCTAATTATTATCACATGTTTAATGGTAAGTTTGTATTTATTTATTTATGGATGGATTTTTGTATTGCTTCGCTAGTCTCCAAGGCTTTTAATCTGTTTCCTTTACCTCAGGTGCCTCATTGGCACTTCATTGAGAATTGTAATCTTAGATTAAGAGCCTGTACTGTTGGCCGGGAAAGCTGTCACTTAAGGATACAAGGTACATGTTCGGATTGAACTTTTTCATTCATAGAAAACACCGTTCTGTTACCTGTGGGTTTTATTTTGTAATTAAAAAAAAAAAAAGTATTTTGCAAATTTTCATTGAGGCACTGCTATCCTTTTAATAATAGCGTTAAAATAGCGTTATATATATATATATATATATATATATATATATATATATATATAATAAAATACAAACAAAACTATGATTAATATAATTGATGCCCTTGCCATTTTTAAAAGTTCTAACATTCTAAAAAATGGATCTTTTTGAAATGTAATTGAAATTATCTTTATCTGAAGTGTGTTTTGCACTCTGTAGTCGGTATTCCTGTTGTTTGAGCTGCTCAATGGAAGTTGGTAACCCTTTCCTGTGGTTTGGAATTGCTTCTCATGAGCAGTGTGTTTGCACAGGCACATCTCATAACTATGCCTTCATTTTTTTTTTTGTTTTTTTAAGTGCCCAAGTTTGTTGTTGCCTTTCAGCCTGTGTGGAGTTTTCTCTGATTGGAGTTAGAAATAGTAAATAAAAATATAGTGAGAGTCAATGAGAAGTCCCCATAAATTTAGGAATGCATGGCAGCATAGCAGCAGCAGCAGCGCAGTCTAACACTGAACAGCACTGATGTTATTGGCTGTACAGTCATAAGCAAAAGGACACCAACAGGCAAATGTAACTTTTTGCTATGGGAATTGTAAACAGGGAAACAAACAGAAAGGCATGGGGGCTGCTCATTGGGTCTCAGGAGTTGTGGAGGGGAGGAGGAGGTGCAGTGCTGCTGGTGTTTATCACACTCATTGGGACTCAGGAGTTGTGGAGGGAGGAGGAGGTGGAGTGCTGCTGGTGTTTATCACACTCATTGGGACTCAAGAGTTGTGGAGGGGAGGAGGAGGTGCAGTGCTGCTGGTGTTCATCACACTCATTGGGACTCGGGAGTTGTGGAGGGGAGGAGGAGGTGGAGTGCTGCTGGTGTTTATCACACTCATTGGGACTCAGGAGTTGTGGAGGGGAGGAGGAGGTGGAGTGCTGCTGGTGTTTATCACACTCATTGGGACTCAGGAGTTGTGGAGGGGAGGAGGAGGTGGAGTGCTGCTGGTGTTTATCACACTCATTGGGACTCAGGAGTTGTGGAGGGAGGAGGAGGTGGAGTGCTGCTGGTGTTTATCACACTCATTGGGACTCAGGAGTTGTGGAGGGAGGAGGAGGTGGAGTGCTGCTGGTGTTTATCACACTCATTGGGACTCAGGAGTTGTGGAGGGAGGAGGAGGTGGAGTGCTGCTGGTGTTTATCACACTCATTGGGACTCAGGAGTTGTGGAGGGAGGAGGAGGTGGAGTGCTGCTGGTGTTTATCACACTCATTGGGACTCAGGAGTTGTGGAGGGGAGGAGGAGGTGCAGTGCTGCTGGTGTTTATCACACTCATTGGGACTCAGGAGTTGTGGAGGGGAGGAGGAGGTGGAGTGCTGCTGGTGTTTATCACACTCATTGGGACTCAGGAGTTGTGGAGGGAGGAGGAGGTGGAGTGCTGCTGGTGTTTATCACACTCATTGGGACTCAGGAGTTGTGGAGGGAGGAGGAGGTGGAGTGCTGCTGGTGTTTATCACACTCATTGGGACTCAGGAGTTGTGGAGGGAGGAGGAGGTGGAGTGCTGCTGGTGTTTATCACACTCATTGGGACTCAGGAGTTGTGGAGGGAGGAGGAGGTGCAGTGCTGCTGGTGTTTATCACACTCATTGCTCTCTGGGGATCCGGTGCCTAATTTACATCCTGCTGAAGGTTAATGAAAGGCTTTGAAGTGCCCTGATAAGTCCTGGATATCCGACTCGTGGCAAGCCCAGAGTTAATGTGGTGATGGGTCTATCCTGATGTACAGAGGTGTGATCATCTTGCCAATAGCCTTATATGGATTATGACAATCGTTGCATGTGGATGGACTGGCCCACCTGCATACTTTTGTGCTTATTTGTAGAGGTCACAAGTTGAGCGGGGCTAGTAGTTTGAACTAAACTACTAGCTGTTCCTATAAAGTTGAAAATCCTCTCTGGTCACACTGTTCTGGACAAAATACAGCTTCACTGTCTGCATTCAGTCTTAGGTTATTGTCAATACTGAATTGCACCTTTTCAGATGTCGCCATGGTCACCTTCTTAAAGCCTCTCTCGCTCTCTCTCTATCTCTCTGCATGTAGGTCCTGTACCGGCTGAAGGAGAAAACTGAGTTCCCTGATCAGCAGTACAAGGAGCAGAGCCGGGAGATCCACCTGGCCCCCATCCCCCTGCCCACGAAGAAGCCCGAGGTGCAGATCTTCAACAGCATGGTGCAGCCCGAGCCAGCGCCCAGAGCTGTGAGCATCGGTGCGGACCCCCAGAGCCAGCCTGCGCCCGACATGAAACCCTGCCTGTCCGCCAGCCCCTCGCCCTTCAAAATGAAATCTGCCGGCCTCCAGGAGAGGTAAGTTTAGAAAGTGCAGACTTGTTTAAGATGTCCATTTTTCTATATTTTGTTCCTATCTGTCTTTGAAACAGTGCAAATATAGAAAATGTTTCTTTTAACCCCAATCTACACTGTATCTACACTGTATCTACCCTGTATTACACTGTATCTACACTGTACCTATTCTTACTACACTGTATCTACACTGTCTACCCTGTATCTACCCTGTATCTACCCTGTATCTACCCTGTACTACCCTGCATCTACATTGTACTGCACTGTATTACACTGTATCTACACTGTATCTACCCTGTATCTACCCTGTATCTACACTGTACTACCCTGCATCTACATTGTACTGCACTGTATTACACTGTATCTGCACTGTACCTATTCTTACTACACTGTATCTACACTGTCTACTCTGTATCTACACTGTACTACACTGTATCTACCCTGTATCTACACAGTACTACCCTGCATCTACACTGTACTACACTGTATCTACCTTGTACTACACTGTACTACACTGTATCTACACTGTACTACACTGTATCTACCCTGTATCTGCACTGTACTACCCTGCATCTACACTGTACTACCCTGCATCTACACTGTATCTACTCTGTATCTACACTGTCTACTCTGTATCTACACTGTACTACACTGTATCTAACCTGTATCTGCACTGTACTACCCTGCAGCTACACTGTATCTACCCTGTATTACACTGTATCTACACTGTATCTATTCTTACTACACTGTATCTACACTGTCTACTCTGTATCTACCCTGTACTACCCTGTATCTACCCTGTATCTACCCTGTATCTATTCTTACTACACTGTATCTACACTGTACTACTCTGTATCTACACTGTATCTACACTGTACTACACTGTACTACAGCTTGTTGCATTAGTAATATACTTTCCTGAAGATAATATCTGGAGTGAATCACTGAGTACAGTACAGCGAAGCAGCAGCCCCTTTCAAACTGCAGTTTTCATGGCAAACCCAGCTCTCAAAGGTAAACAACTTGAGCAATAAACTTGTTATCTCTCTGTACTGTGCATGTCTGTTAAACCTGCCGGGCATAAAGCTGTTTGCTTTGTTAGAGGGAAAGACTCTCCTAGGATCATGTTGAGTTGTTTTGTAAAGAGCCGCACAAGGAGTTCAAGTTGCTGCAAGGGATTGAAGGGTAAACTGTCTGAACTAGAATTGAAAAATGTGGCTACCCTGAGGCCAGGCCCCTGCTCTGAGTGGTGACCAACTCTAACAGACTCAAAGCAACAAACAGAAAGCTTGCACCCCAAAGAATCAGTTCAATGTCTGGCCCCTATAACATGTCAACGAGCAGCCTGTTGCACAGCCTTGTTGCTCAATACATGGATGCTCTAGGGACAATCCCGACTGCAATTGAACTTCTAACAGACCATGGTTACAGAGCCCCAACCCATGCTTATTAGGATACAGTACGAGTACCAAATCTCTATGGACATAAAGGGAGTGCACTGCCACCTGCTGTTTGCATAACACACTGCACACCTTGTCACAATATGGTTAGCTGGGCCAATCAATATTTAATCTGCAAAACAAAAATAGAAAAAAACAAGACATTTTGGACGATTGTTATACTGAACAGTGCTCAGTAAAGGGTTAATGCAGTGTTCTTGCCCTGATGCCTTCAAGTGGTTTCTGCTGTTCATCCACACTAGCTGTTCCTCTACAGTTTAGAAGAGCTTGGTCTGTGGTTTGAAGCTGCTGTTCCTCTTAGGGTTGTATTTTTTGTAATGTATTCCATCTGATGGAAGAGAAAGAAACAGTGACATCTAGAGGAGAGTTGAAGCAGTTACACTTATTTAGTTATTTATTTATTTTATTAAAGAAATGCTTATGGTAGAATTATACCAATTACACATGAAATCCACCCTTTTTTAATTAACATTCTCACGGTAGTTTTTGAAAGTGGTGTGAGTTTACAATATGTCAGCGGGAAATGAAATCTGAAACCTTGCAGACAGCCGCAGATAGTACGTTTCTTCAAATAATTTTCAAATTTCCTTTCGAGTCATTTTGATGACGGTGATATGAACGGATTACCTATGGTAAGTCTTCTTAATATTTACTTTTGTTCGAAAGTCAATACCTGTGTTTGTAAGACCACTGAAGTCAAACAGTAGGGGCAAGAGCAGCGACAGGGTCAGTATTTCCATTCAGAGGAAGTGTTTGCTGAATGGATGTAATGTTACATTCTCATTTAACCCAGACTGAATGGCAAACAGACCCAGACACGCATACCTTTACTGCTCGTCAGGTAATAATATAGCAGCTGTAGTTTGATGAAATTCATTTACAGTAAGATGTGCTCATTAGCTGTAATTTGTCTGATTACATTGTTATGGGGCAATAGATATGTGAGTTTTTTTTTTAAATTAAAGCAAGTATAATTAATTGCAGTAGACAATAACAAGGTACAGTTGGACTGCAGTTTAAATCAATGACTGTGTTTTTACTTATAATACCCCAAAAGGTATGCACAATTTATCCAATTGGATCATTTTCTGTTTCAGTCATCACATCCTGCTGTCTTTTCTTTATATATATATATATATATATATATATATATATATATATATATATATAACAGGAATTTTAAACTCCCCTGTGACATCAATAGAGCTCTTAGAATCATGTCTGGCCACCAAGCACATCTGGTGCACCACAGTGTAACCATAAACCTGTCCCCCTGCAACACTGCCTCCCGTAGAAATAAATCAGTAAGAAATATTACATAGAACAAATGTGATATTTCATATGTCCACTAGGGGCAGAGTATTGCAGGGGGCAGGCTAATGGTTACTCTCTGGTGTACCTAATGTACTTGGAGGTCTATTGAAGCCACATGGGTGCTTTAAACTTTTCGTTTTTATTTACATGGGTATGATGACTTAAATAGAAAATAACACAAGTGGAAGACACCCTTAATTATGCTGTGATGCTGTCATAAAAGCTGTGCTTGAATATTGCATGACAGGGATGGAAATAAGACTCCCATTGCATAGCAGTTTGATCCACATCTGAGCTTGTTACCTATACACTGGGGCTAATCAAGCTCATAGTAAAACCTGGGATGGGTTATTTCCATCCCTGCATGATGACAATCATTTCATTGGAGTAGAACCTCAAAGTTACGAGCACATTGAGAATGGAGAGCGTTCATTGGACTGCGTTTCAATTTATGGATAAACTCTGAAATGAGCTACATGCTGTAAATTCATTTGAGTTTGTTGATTTGTCCTTTTAAAACTTTTATAAATTACTTCAATAAATGTTTCTCCTACTGGTAAAGTAGCTCTTGTTTAACCACGATGGTACTAAGAGACAACGGACTGTGCCTTTATAAAAGCTGCATGGATAAGTATTGTGCTTCCTGAAGGCGTAAGTCAAGTGTCCGTCTTGTTTTTCCTTTAGGTTGATTTTGATGGATGTCAGAGCCTTCATTAAGGGGTCGTTGTCCTGTCACATTAAACAGCAGTGCTGAGAAGGCAGGAAAGAGATAGGTGAACTGCCTTTAAGAGGGTCCCTTCTGGAGCGCACGCCACAGAATAAAACAGAAAAGCCGTCCATCGCCAATGGCAACCCTCTCCTTCATTCCTGCTCTGCTGATTCGGGTTGCCAAGGTCACTACCAGTTTCAGCTTCCCAGGAAATTGCAATTGTCAATCGGGCCGGTTCCCATGGTGACAGGAAGCCCTGGTTGCTGGGCTGTTGATTGTGCTTGTCTCCTCCGCCCCTTCCCATCACACGCTCTTCCGTTTTGGCTGAACATGAACTGAACTGATTTGAGCACTTTTACGGTGTCTCGCCCCGTGTGTCATTGTGTAACCAGATAGCAGTGCTCCGGCTCTGGTCATTCTTTTTAGGCTGACCTATTTCTGTAACGTTAGATACCCTATTCTGTCTTTTACCCCATGGGGTTCAATGTTTTATGAGGTTTCCGAATTTAGAAAAGATGCCTATAGTGTGTTGGTATTCAGTGTTTGGCGGTGGTGCCCTGTACTAATGTTTTAATTGACACAGACATTACTGCTTGTTATAAACATACAAAAAAATGTGTGCTGTTTATTTTTATATGTGTTTTCACTGAAAGGGTTTTTGAGATTCTCAAGATCTGACTGGGATCTGTGGTACAATAATTAGGGTTGGGTACAGGGTGGTATAATGCATGTGTTTCACTTGTTATGAATGTACTCCTTCCTTTCCTACCTTCCAGTCTACTGGCAGTAACTGCTTCACTACTGACTGAATCTGAGTCGCTAAACATTTACTCCAGTTCAACACTGTTTGCTGTAAAGTGAGAGCGCCACTGTTAAAGCTCTTAAATGAACATGCTTGGTTGGTTGTTGAAGGTTTTGTAAGACTGGCGTTGTGTTTTTCCTTTTATAAAACTACAGATTTTAACGCTGCTCTGCAGCATGTGAATCTTCTCATTGTTTCCTGTTTCACTGCACACAAAGTCGAAACCCAGACCATACCGAATTCGGTGTTTTATCCTCCAAAGAGAGGATGGAGCAAAAAATGGTTTGCATGAGTTTTATTAGCTTATAATTTTTGGAAATATGGGTGTGTTTTAGTAACACCCAAACCAAATGTTATGTTAACTGCTTTGCAAATGAATTGCAAATAGTATTTATGTGTGCCTGTGTGAATGTGTATGCTTGAATGTGTGTTGTTTTTTAAATCTGAAATTTAAAAAATAGTAATCTTTTGTTAGATTTGAGATTAAAAAAAAAAAAAAACGTTGTCTTGTTTACTCTGTACCTTCTAGGCATTGCTGACTATTGAGTTCCTTTATTAGGAGTTACTTTTTACCCGGAGTCTGCAAAAAACTTCATGCGTGCAGAATGATGAGTGCACAGGCTAGCGCCTGGTCAAAGTCAAGAACTATCCCATTCTTGGACAGGAAAAGTGAGAAAGAAGTTTAAGGAATGTGCTGAAAAGACATAGGGACACTGTTAAGGAAATCATAATTCACTGGACATGCCAAGATGAGGAAATAAACACATCACTTCCATAATATATATATATATATATATATATATATATATATATATATATATATATATATATATATTAACCACATCAGCTATCGTAGTATATTGTACCAAACTCCATTCAGAATTTAAAGAGCAGTTTCAAATCATTTGAATTTCCTTTATTACTTTATGATGTTTGCAATCATTGTGAGCGGCTCTGGTTTTTTTGTGTGTGTGTGTGTGTGTATAGATAGACAGTAGTATTGATTATGTTTGGACTCTCCAAACATAACCAAAGCCAGTTCAAAAGCACCCAGAATGGTGACAAAGTTGTATTTTGTTGCTGCAAAATATTACTGTTGGCATATTTGCTCATAGCAAATCCAGTCATATCACTACAGCGCTTCTCTTCCCTCATTGCCAGTTAAATACTGTGCTTCGGTTTGTATGTATGTTTCTGTTAGCCAGTGCTGGCCTGCTGGCAGAGTCCCCAGATACAGAGTGCCAGGGCCTTCATTGTTGCTATGAACCCAGCATCACCCAGAGCTCTTAGCTGCAGAGCTATTTATTCTGTTTGTTTGTCACGGGTGTTATTATTAAGACCATGGCGTTGAGCAAACTCAGTTTAGCCAATGGCATTTACATTGTTGACTGAGGAAGCCAATGTTGCATCCAGAACTCGATATCATAAACTGGTTGCTAACTTGTCAAACTTTGTTGTTACTAGAGCCAATGATGTGTCTATTACAGTTTGTCTCCCATACATGTTTCCATTACCAGGAATACATAAAAAATAGGTGGTGGTTTCCTTGAATTCCTGCAACCTGACTTCTGTTTATCATTGGGAGCAGTATTTCTTTTTTTTTTTTACCATATAGGGAAATAGTGCCGTATTCCCAGCTGGCTTGCGGTTGTGCAATCACATGTCAACAAGAAATGAGCCACCTCAGTAGGGTGGGGCAGTTATATGAGACTTAGACTATTTGAAAAAAAAAACAGCAGACTGCACTGTAGAAAAATACCTTATTTTTATGGTAAATTTACCTTAATATTAACAAGTTTTTTTCAGTTTTTTTAAATTATGATAAAAGCTGTAAAATATTAGTGTAAAATGTGTAAAATCTGTTTTGGGTTCTTCAAAACTCATTTATTTCTGGGATGAGTCTGGTTGCTCTTTGCTGGACTCTGTCCATATCCACAATGTCCTTTCTGTGGTGCAGGGACTAGAATGCATTTTGTTTTTATAATTCGAAATATATCTTTAGCATAACCTGTGAATGCATTGTGTGCCACAACTTTTAATTGTTTGTGTGTGTGTGTGTGCGTGTGTGTGTGCGTGTGTGTGTTCTCATGTGTGTGTGTTCTTGTGTGCGTGTGTTTTGTGTTCTTGTGTGTGTGTGTGTGTGTGTGTGTGTGTGTGTCGTTTTTCATCCCAAACCGCCCATGGCGTGCTAAAATTTAGGTTGAGCGGGGGAGTAATCGACAGGACCAAGTGGATGGTTTGTGCAGCCTAGCATGTGTGAGAAGTCCTTTCTCTCAGATGTACTGTACTGGCTTATCACAGGCACTGCAGAGCCATTGGCACTACATTAGAAAGCGTGATTAAAAGGGAAAAGCTGAAAGGACTCTTATGTCAGCTGGTTTCCTCCTCAGGATACTGGGTGGTTCCTGTCCCCACTAGATACTCATTGCTTAAAGGCTAGTCCAGAAGTGCTTGTCAAAGCGACTTCCTCTGCCCAGTCTGACCTGCTGAGGTTGGAATGCCTTTGTTATACTTTACACCGAGAGCAGGGCTCCATATTGCTGCTTCTTATTACTGTATGGTCTGCTGATTTTAGAGGCGATTGTGGGTTTTTTAAAACAGCATGTTGTTGTGTCACACGACGTTTAGGTGTGTTAACGGACAGCGCTGACAGTGTGATTTACTGTATGAAGGTGTTAGCAGTGTGTTTGACCTGAGTTTAACAGAGGAATTCATTTCATAGCTTATTTTTTATAGACATGGTACTACTTGTTTGAGAAGCTCACAAAGTACTGTAATACAGCACAGCTTTTTAGAGAAACATATTTATTTTTAAGTTAACTGAGTTGGCTCAAAAATAAACACTGAAACCTCTCCTTAAAGTTGAAGTGATTTTTCTTTTGTAGTAGTCAAAGTAGTTTTTTGTTTTTCCATTTTTAAATTATTAGTCTTGAATTGAACAAACAGATTTAGGCTATTTAAAGTACTAATGTTTTTTTTTTTTGTTTTTATAACAAAATAAACAATTTCAGGGATAATGTGGAGTGTGCAGTTATTTGTGTTTAACTTAGCTGTGCTTGGACTGGGATTGGCTCGGCTCATTTTCCTTTGGGAATGGCAGAGCTGATTAGCTGTTTGTAGTGTGAATTTGATCTTGGAGATGAGACATGGCTCCCAAGCCCGCTGTCCCAGCCAGCACTGTTCTCTTCCAGTTAATTAATGTCTTCCTTCCACCTGCGAGAGTCGGTCAGAGCTTGCAGCTCTGCAGATAGCACAGAGCAGCCTGCAGACCCAGGCTTGGGGAGCAGGGATGAAGTGCACAGAAGGAAACAACTCCCTCATCCGCGCTGCCAAGGGGAAAGGGCAACGACTCTTCAGCTTTAGCGAAATCCCAGCCCATTAAATTAAAAAAGACAGAGGATCAGAGATCTGGGCGTTCCGCACTGAATAAACATTGGTGAGAGTATTTAAAGAACTGATTGCGATTTAAGTAAACAATTGGAAAATCTCTTGGGTTTTTTTTCAGCACGGTGAGCCTAGGAGTAATTTTAGGACAAACGCAGTCCTGGAAGGGAGCCAGCTAATTATTAATTGAACCATCGGGTCAGGTGTTGTCCTGTAATAGACAGGTGAAACTTCCTTTTGAAGGATGATAAACCTTTTATGCATCGCTCTTATGCAACACCCCCTCCCGACAAATTTTACAAGAATTTATTCACATATTTTTAATGTTGAGCCTGTCAATTCAGACACATCACAAACAACCCACCATATGACAATATTACAGAACATCAAACTGCGCTCCTCCACTGGCTTGGTACATGGTGACTCTTTGACTCCAATTAGCTAAGCCCAGAGTGTTGGCTGTGATTTTATTTTATTTTTTTGTATATTCTGTTTAGGTTCTTCCTTGTAATTCGTCAATGTTCCTGGGTTTTTAAATGTACTTTCTTCAGGATATGTGGCCCTACAAGACATAATCCCCGAGTGTCTTGTTCCATGAGCAGGGAGGCCACTCCGCAGGGCCATTCAAAAGCCTGGGCCTGTGCTTTCTAATGTTGTTGTTCAAACAGACCAAAAAAATCCCCATTGTATGCAACAAAGATCCACTCAGGCACTGCAGGCTGTAAATGACTCTCTCTTCCACGTGTATATACAAGTGCTCAGAACAGACTGCAGGTTGTTAATTACTCTCTCTGCTAGATTAATGGGTTTAACAGTATATTGATGAGTCTGACCGCATTGTTGATGGAACCTGGCTTTTTTAGCACAGCAGGCAGAGAGCTTGTTTCTGAACCTGGAGACTGGGTATCCTCTGCCTCTACCATCTATAATGCGTAAAGGACATGGATCTGCCTTCCAAGTAGTTCATTATCCTTAAACACTCACCACAAATGGTATGGATAAAACCAGTAAAGGTATTACAAATGAGGCTTCTTGATTTAGGAAGCATTCCAATGTAAATTAGCACATCGTATGACAGTGGTGCAAAGGAGCGGCAAGACCAAGGTGCTGTCCAGAAGACCTGGAAGCTGTTTATTAGTTGGCTATAAAATATGGGCATTCTGTATCAGTCAGTATCAACACTGAATGCAGGCTGTGATGAAGCTGTACTGACATCTCAAACACTGAATGAAGGTTGTGATGAAGCTGCATCGACCAGGAAGATACACAGGATCAATTGGCACCAATTACTGAGGGTGTATCCACTTCATCAGGCCTTGAATCAATCTGCAATCCTAATGGAGCAGGCATACAGATTAGACTCCTTTCTGGCACAGTTCACAGCTATAGATTTGTCTCAAAACCATAGCACACATACAATCCTCAAAATCGATGACAACATTAAACTATAGGCTAAAGGGGAAATTAGTCTATAAGATGTGAATTTTGCCCACAAGTGACAAAAGTGAAATATAATGTGTCTATTGGCACATTTTTATTTTTTCCCCCATGTTTATAAAATAATATGTAGGCCTTGTTATGCAATTCTATTAATTTAAAGGGGATTTTTACTACTTTCTATGGGTTTTTTAATGAGCAAGTGTACCTACATAGGATTCCATGCACATGGGATATATAAAAAAAGTGGCAATAGGCAAGTTAATTACTGCAAATATACCATTAAAGGTGAAACTACTTCCATAGTAAATATTTCATTTGATAAATTAACATTTTCTCAGATTGTACCCACATGCAAGGCTAAAAGTCTCCAGAAAAGCCTTTACACATTCTTTCATTAACTCCTATTTTTTTAAACGGGGGAAAAAAACAAGGGTAATGTTAGAAAGTTAAAAACAAAACGCATTGAAAGCGCTTAAAGGTGACTTGAAATGTATAACTTGGTTATATGGTTCTAGTTTTGTAAAATGAACAGGTGTTTTACCTCTTTAAAAAAAATAGGAGTAAACTAAAGACTGGCCCTTTGAAAATGTGGCCCTACGAGTCTGATTAAAGCATGGAGAAAATTCAAGAGAGTTATATTAAGAATAGTAAGCCTTGTTTACATCTCAGATATGCACTCTTGGATTGTGAGCAACTGCTAATAAAAGGTGTGTGTGCTAACCGTTGTTGCTTCCTGCAGGCGGGGCTCCAATGTGTCACTCAGCCTGGATATGAGTGTCTTGGGCAGTGTGGATCCCTTCAGTGCCGCGCCTGCCCCCCGGGAGAGGGTTGCCATGGAGTACCTTCAGTCTGCACATCGGGCCCTGAGCAGACAGCAGCTCCGCGAGGCTGCGCTCCACACCCAGCGGCTGCACGCAGAGTTTGCGGTAATGTCTGTCACCAGCTCACGTGATACATGGATATAGATTTAGAGCTCTGCATTTCTGATTGGAGATATCTTTCAACACAGTATTGAGGACTTGGAAAGAGCTGAGACTTCTGTGCTTTACAGCTATGGCCAAAGGTTTTGCATCACGCTATAGAATTAACTAATTTTGCTTCATGAAGTCGAATGAAACCTGCTGAATAATATTACATTGACATATTGAATTACGTACCGCTTTGTAGTTTTCCACATATTTGACGAAAAACTGTTAAATGTAAAAATGCGACATTTCGAAATCTAAATACTGCTATTATGGCTTCCGACAGACACTTGCGATATCATTTTGTAGTTTATTTGATTACAAGATCTTAAATGAAAATCTAAATTATGTTCATATAGTTGCTTTCTTTATTTTTATTATGTCTCAATCCTAAAATTCTACTTGATGCAACACTTTTGGCCATAGCTGTATACACAACTTCAAGAGTCAGTCTCTCGTCTTGAGTGGAGATATCTTTCCTAGACTGCAGCAGGAGTGTGCTTTCTCTGTTGTACGGTTCTGAATCACACATGATCACATGTTCATGACGGTCAGACCCGCATGTTGTAATTCCAGGTGTGCTCTTCTTATCCTGCCATGGATGCTTCTGCTGCTACAGATTGCTGCACCTTGTTTTTGGGTATTTGAAATGCAGTCCTTCCTTCCCCCAACAGATGGCACCCCTGTGGACTCCCATTGCATTCAATGTGGTGGTCTCTTTCATATCCTTACCAAGATACAGTGAAGTATTTATGCAGTATCATGCAGTGATCATAGTAAGGCCATTGTGACTTTGTAATACAGTTCTACTGCAGTGCAGTGAACGACTGCTGATTTCCGAAGTTTTATGTAATATTTGCTTTTGTTCTTGTAGGAAATTCCAATGAATTTTGTGGATCCCAAAGAACTGGACATTCCCAGTCACGGAACCAAAAACCGATACAAGACCATTTTACCAAGTAAGATGTGCAGAGATCCGTATTGGGTCATTCCAGCTTGCTGCTGTTGAAAAGTGCTTAATACAAACTTTCAAATGATACTAACTTTATGTGTATAGGTCATCGCCCATATTGAAAAACAAGTTAAAGGGACAATTCTCCCCATTTCAATTTTTGTTCTCTACATAGTCTCAGTCCAAGCACCAATGACATATATATACAAACACACACACACACACACACACACACATATATATATATATATATATATACACACACACACACACACATATATGTGTGTGTGTGTTTATATAATTGGTGCTGTAGAGAACAAAAATAATTTCATGTTAACAACAAGATAGAATTCAATTGAAATGGGAGCATTTAAACTGTCTTTCCTGGTCATGCATTTTAATATCATGATCTAGTATAAATATAGTGCTATAGATATTACACAATGGGGCTGGTGCCGTAAACAGCCTACATAGCGGAAAAAACAAACAATGAATGTGCTCCTAGAAATGTGCTTGGCTGCATGTGATTGAGAGGAGTTCACATCTCAAGCGCTGGCGAGGGCTTCCTATCTGCAGGCGCGCTTCAACAATGCGACTGGGGCTATTCTGGTAGATGGGTTCCCTTTTAAAAAGGGTTTGAGATTTACTAGGGCAATGCTCTGGGCTAGCAGACTGTATACAGCTGTTTGAATTACGCGGAAAGCAGTTGTGAAGTGTGCGGTTTCAAGTGCAGCTGCAGTTGCGGTTGCAATCCATGAGTACAAATTACATTTTAGAACATTAAGAAGCATTTGTTTTTTTAATTCCAAGCAGATTTAAAATATAGTGCACAGACAGCAAAGTGTTACAAACTGTACATACACAAATGGCAAAACAGACATTATCAAATACATGTATGTATGTTTTTTTAATTTTTTTAAGTTGCTACTAGCTACTAGTTTTTTACCTTAACTATTCAACTCTGGCAAACGAGTAGTCATTCTGCCCCAATGTATATTAATAATTATACCAACTGAAAGTTGCCTGATTTTTACGGGACGCCCTGTGTATATTCAAAGCTAGGGTTCTAGGAGAGAAAGACGGTGTACTGGTGACCAGCAGCTCCTGGTTTGCCTTTCTTCACCCTTATGATACCTTCACTCTAAAGGTCACTAAAAGAGTGTATCTTGAAGGTGACTTTGAAATGCTGCTGGAGAGGGTTTTTTTCCCCAAGGTCGCCTGGCCTTGGCTGCCTGGGGAAACTGCTAATTATTGCTGTGCATTGTGAAGGAAGGGGAGGTTTCCATCCTTTTGCGCTGCTGAGATTGTGAACTGTCCCAGATTGCAGGGGGCTGAAAGACAAGGAGGAACAGCTTCATTGCGCTCACCACAATCCTCCAGTTCAAGGTTAATGTGTGTGAAATTAGCTGTTCTTTCCATTGGCTTCGACGAGCAGAAAGAATAATACAATTAGGGACTGGAGCTCTGCAATACTGGCTGTTCTTGTTGTCTGATCCGTTTTGGAGACATTACATTATTATATAATGATCTTTGAGCTGGACCTAGTTATTGGACTGTTATCGTCTTCCGCTTGGGCCCCAGCGTTTCCCACACAGCAAAAGGGAAATTCAGTTATCAATAGCTGCTCAGCGCTGTTCCTCCTTTTATTAAATTTACTGCGAGGAACACCAAGCCTCGACAGGAACCCTGCTCTTTCAGTTGCCAGGGCTAAAGCACTTTGTAACATAAACAAGAAGGACCGAGATAAGCAAAGCTGAACAGGCCCCCTTTTCATAAACAGAGTGTTCTGGCCCATTGTTTACTGGGCGACACTATGACAGCAATCTGGTGCGTGTCTGTCTGTCTGTCTGTGTGGAGTTTCTTGTTAAGGAATTGGTAGATCTTTAGAATATGGATTGACATGTTAACATGTAAATGTACAAGATATGTTATAAAATCTTGACATGTTGTAGTATGCATTGAGTGTGCTTTCAACCACACAAGATAGATACACAGAGAGAGAAACCAGTGTTAAGAGAAGCGTTGCAGCAAACAGGTTACAGTTTACACTGGTGAAGGCACAGCTATCAAGCTGCATGTATTCCATCATTTTGTTGCACTGACACAATTAATACAAGACGTTTTAACTTCAAGTCCACAGAGGACCACACCTTACGCAACACAAGTTGCCAGTGTACAGTATGCTGGCCTTCAGACTCATGGCAAGCCCAAGGTGTTTATGGTGATGGGTCATGGTCCTTTCAGCAGTTTGTAGCAATACACTGTTGCAGATTACTGTGCTATGACCTTGGCAATGTGCAATGACAAACTGTCTGAAATGGTGTATTATCAAATCATCATAGACCTGTATACTTGAACTAGCAGTATTATCTAAAAACCTTTGTGCCAGCATCTTCAGCATCATGCACAGTGCCCAGGGTAATAGTAGTTATTTTAGTACTGGGAAGAAATTTCTACAAAGGGCCGAAGCCCTATGGCTGTTACAATATATTGTGTTTGTAAAACCGGTCAGGAAATGGAAGGAGACAGCACGAGAACTGCTGGCAAGAAAGAGGCCGTTTGAAGAACAATATCCAAAATAGAAAAAGATCTATTTATATTGTAATTCAAGCAAATCTATGAAAAAGTACTGTGTCATAAAGCTATCCTTTTTAGAATTGCAGTGAATCTCATGAAAAGGGACCATAAACAATACTGCCATGCTTTTCAAAAGACACTTTACTGCTGGTCCTCCTTCACACTGTCCCCTTGACCCATGTGAAAAACGATACTGTGGTACTGTCCATAAACACTCTAGTATGCTATAATATACTGTAGTATATACAGCAATGGATCATATGACACTGTCAGGGAGAGGGTTTTTATATGTATTCAGAGCATCGTGGGTCCTATTCACAAAGCTGTAAGGGCTATTTTAAGGAACGTTTTGTTAAAAACCCATTTCAATTAATTAATCCTTTCAGTCCTGAATTATTTGTGCGGAGCTGAAGAATGCAACACTAAGTTATATAATTCAAAAAGGAACTCCTTTCATTGGTGAGAACAGGACAAAACATAAGGCGCTAAGATAAGAAGGTCCCGCCAGGACTGAAAGGGTTAAATCAGGTTTTTAGGGTATGAAACCTTCTGTGCCTGTTTTAGGGAGGATTAGAAGCGTCATCTTTTGTGAATTGGATCCTAGTTCAATTGTTCAATTTGTTTTATTTTTTTCATATCATGAAGACCCGCATTCCAGAGTGTGTCTGAAGAGCAAGAGCATATACGATCCACTCAGCTGTTACATCAATGCTAACTACATCAAGGTAAGTAAAGCCATTTCTGTGTTGCAACATGCACTTCTGTTATGTGACCGAGCTTGCTGCTGTTTACTTGGTTGTGTTTGTGCTGCTATTGGACTCTCACACACTCCCAGAGTGGCGTGTCTGCTGAAAGCCCTGCTGTGTGTTGTACAGGGCGAGTCATGCAGTCTGGAGAGAGCAGGATTGCATCCTGGCACTGCAAAGTTGCCGGTCTTCACTGGGGATTCTACATTGAGGAGGCAAAATCAGCTTGGATGTTTTTTAGTAGTTTTTAATGTCAACTAACACACAATAAAAAACTTTTTTTTTATATATCAGTAAACTCGCTTTTATCAGGTAATACATTTTTATACAAGTTTTGATTAGAGTATGTTTAGAAACCAGTTTACATGTGATACTGGAATACAATGGAAAACCATAATGGAAGCCATCAGGGCAAGTATACAGTATGTTTATCTCAATGTATATTGTCTTTTAAGAGACTTGAACCGGTGGATTGAAGCTGCATGTGTCAAAGTATCAGCCCCTGAATAAGCATCGTTTTAATGAAATGACCTCGAATACAGGTTGACTAGTGAAGGGTTCAGTCCGATCCTGCTGTAATGTTTATCTGGCTTTCACTTGTTTTATTAAAAAGGTTGTTTTAGTTACAATACCTGGGAGGAAAACGCACTTCCAGGATTAGGAGGCTCAGGGGAAGCTGCTTATTGTCTGTTGCAATCAGTTCGGTACATAACAATGAGCATGTTCCCATCTGTGAAAGCGTTGCTGCTTTTTATACTCGGGTGCAGTGTGAAACCTGTGTGTAATTTGAACAGACTGCTCCTGACATACACTGCCCAAGGGGAATCGGCTGCGCTGTGTTTATTTGGCGTGCTTGAGAAAAATTACAATGTCATTTCCGCAAGATGTTTAGATTTGTTTTGTTTTTTTGTGTGTTGTTATCGTATGCACGGAAGGTGAGCACTGATACTGCAATGCTGTTCACTGTGCTTCCCCAGAAAGCATTGCTGATGCACCTCAATAATCCTGATCTGAACAACAAGCAACCCCTGTCATTCTGTCCTGGGACACTCCCGAGCTGAGAGGGACACTCTGTGTGCTGGTTTAGCTATGTTGATTACTGTCAACTGGGGACTGACTTAATGAGGCATAACCACCTCTAGGAGGGTGACCATTGTTCTTTACAGGCGTTCTTTAATTGGGAATAATGCTGAATAAATAATGAACACCATTCCTTGTTACTCCTCTGTATTCCCATGTACAGGGCTACATGGGAGAAGAGAAGACCTACATTGCCACTCAGGGCCCCATGATTAACACGGTGAATGACTTCTGGCAGATGGTCTGGCAAGAGGACTCTCCGGTCATAGTCATGATCACAAAGCTGAAAGAGAAGAACGAAGTGAGTTTTGAGCAGAGCTTTGGATAGCCTTCATAACCCTTTCCCCATGATGCAACGCTCCTGTTTGCATACAGGGTATTTTGTTCCAAAGATGACTCATCCTGGGATTCAGGTTGCCTCTGTGCTCCTTACGTTGGGACTGTAGAGTACATGATGGGTGCTATGTTGGCGCCCATGGTATTGAGTTTACAATGAGAATAGTCTAGCGGTTTGGTTTTCAAGCAAAATGGTTTAGGGTGTTGCAATGGGTAAAGGCCTGGGATAAAATGCTGTGAAGAGAGGTTGTCTGGAAGATGCTCTTTTACTGACTTTCAAACTAAAATAAATAAATGAGCAAAACCACACACACACACACACACACACACACACACACACACACACACAGCTGTCATGAAGCCTTAAAGAATGCACTATTGTTGGATTGTTCCATTGGCTCGAGTAGAGGCAAGTAGATTCCCAAAAGTATTGAAGAGTTTAAAAATAGACCATTATGAAATAAACTAGGAGGTTTGCGTTCCGTTGGCCCTGACTGTGTCTCCCACCCATCCCAGGCGGGCAGGTCTGGAGTTGGAACGATATCAAGAAAAACACCCAAGGGACTGTGGGAGCTTTTGGACACCGGCGCTGCCCCCTTTATCTGGGTCTGTCAGAAGCAGGGCTGCAGTGCAGCTCTGGAATAGCAGTTGACGTCTTTCTAACAAGTAAACAATGAAAATTAGATTTGCTAGGGAGGAGCCTGGGCCACTGGGGCCTTTGATTGTACCGGCTGATAACGCTGATTCATTGTGGGTGCCGTCCCAAACATTTAAAGATGCATCAAAGACGCGTTTAGATGTTTTTCTTTCCTTTCGCTTGCTGAGGTGCACACATAGCTGACTGGTCTGTTTCAGAGAGGTGAGTGAAGGGGGTACTTAGAACTTTAAAACATAAACCAGTGTTTAAAATAGCATGACAGTGCATTAGTTGTTTAAGATGAGCGGAGTTAGTTTGCTTGGGCTGTGTTTTTAGCCTCCCGGTCACGGCACCTTGGAAGAATGTTAGTAAAGTGATTGTGCTTTCTTCTTTTTTCTGTTTTGTAGAAATGCGTACTCTACTGGCCAGAAAGAAGAGGCATATATGGGAAGGTGGAGGTCCTTATAAACAGCGTCCGTGAATGTGACCACTACACCATTCGCAACCTGACCTTAAAGGTAACTGCTGTGGCACGCTTTGATGGTCTTTAAATGGCCTTTAATACCCTACATCAGTTGTACAAAATTAAGGCAGTAGAAGAAAAAAAAAATATTGAGGCTAAAGTATATTTACACAAATGTTTAGCCTTGTAATGAGAGTAATGAGTTTCTGATGGTGATTTTAGGAGCTGGGTAAGTTTTACTGGCTCTCACTAAAGAAGCCAAGTGTTATGGCAACATTTGTTTCAGATGAACATTTATTGTGGTTTTTTTTTTATTTTTACTTTGTCATAATGACCTGTAAAAGAGTAGCACTGTGCTGTTCTATTCTGTCACTGTTAAAATTGTTATTTCTACTATCTTTTTTTTTTTTTTTTACCACAATATACATTCATATAGAGCAACTATTTTACTTCAGGTCAGCTTTACTTTCTACATCAAACATTTCTGTATCAACGATGGATTAGGGAATATCTGAAAAGAACCTGAACATCTTATTAAAATGTTTTAGTATTTTCTGTCGGGGGCAGTCATTCTCGCTCAGTGCATTGTATTCATTTCAACAGCAAGGAGGCCAGTGTTGCAGTGTGAAACACTACTGGTACACGTCCTGGCCCGACCACAAGACCCCCGACAGCGCTCAGCCCCTCCTGCAGCTCATCACAGAGGTGGAGGAGGACAGGAAAGCATCAGCCGGCAGGGGTCCTGTCATTGTGCATTGCAGGTAGGCATGACTGAGAATAGTACAACGAGGAGGAGGAGGAATAGAGTCAGCAGTTCTGCAGCAAGTTAAGGAAACATCCTGACTCTCCAAATCTATGGTGTAGTTTCGTGGTATGGTTTCATTTAGAACTGATAGGGATATTTTTTTTTAGACAGCAAAAAAATCCCTACGATCCAATACTGAGGATAATAATAATAATAATAATAATAATAATAATAATAATAAAAATAATAATAATAACGCCTGTACATTTACTTAACTCTTTCAGTACCAGAAAGTTAAGTAACTTTACAGAAAGATAATCTTAGAATAAATAATTAAAGAGCTTTTAAATTTTTTTTTTATAAGCCTGTGTTCAGGCAATACACAGCAGTTCTCTAGATGGTGCTGGCGCTGACTAATATAAAGAGATCCTGGTCCATGTAGCCTATGTTATATACATTACAACATAGGTCTATGACAGGCAACTAGACCCGAGGAGCAGCTCCTGAACTCTGTGTCAATATCTGTGTAACTGCAATGAGAAGCACTTTGAATGATTCCTATGAATGTATATCTTGTTAGTTTTATGCAATCGGTAGATGCTAGTTTTCTGAAGCCCTCTGTTTGTGTTTCCAGTGCTGGGATAGGAAGGACTGGCTGCTTCATTGCCACAACGACCGGCTGTCGTCAGCTGAAGCAGGAAGGGGTAGTGGACGTGCTTTCCATCGCCTGCCAGCTCCGTTTAGACAGGTAGGTCACCACTGTGTTTAAGAGCTGAGCTGCTGAGAAAAACATCAGACCGATAGTCAAAGACATCAGCCTGGGTACAATTTACTTGACATTGTTTATTTATAATACCCTGACTACAATGTAGTAAAACGACTTCCTCTGAGATACTATATTTGTACATATCCGATGGAGCCCTGGAACCAATTAAATCAGATCAGACAAGTTCTACTGCAGTTAGCAAGTATTCCCTTTTAGTGGAAATATCCTGCCCCATACAATAGCTGCAGGGGAACGATACGGCACAGCACATGCTAGTGGAGTTCTAGCTCTCTTTGTAGCTGCAGGGGAACGATACGGTGCAGCATATGCTAGTGAAGTTCTACCTCTCTTATGGACAGGGGCTCTGATGGGTACGAATCAGCATGCGGGAAAGAAGGCTGCCCTCTGCACAATGATGAGGGGAGCAGTGCAAGTCTTACTGCAGTACCAGAGAAGGAAAATGGATTTGTAAAGCTTTCCAAGTATAGTACTTCACCTTTAAAAGAACTTGAAACAGCCCATCTGAACAGATTGGAGGAAGCAGAAGGGTGGAGGGGATTTCTGTCCTGTAGTCAGTAGTCACCGTGTCCATCATTCAGGCATGATGTGAGAGAGACAGTTAAGCAAAGGGCAGGAAAGCGTGCTCAGCCTGTGTGTGTGATTTAGTGGTCAGCGTCAGGGAGTGGCTACCGCTCACCCATAAGAAGGTGAAAGGAGTTGAACCCTAGCAGGCTAAACACTCTCGCAGATACTGTAAGTGCTGGCAATTGCAAAAATCCAGATTTGTTTGAATGTTATAGAATTGTTTGCTAAACTTGACATGGGTGCAATAACAGTATTTGAATATCTGAACATTCAGCCTGAACAAAACCTTAGCTCAGATGCACCTCTATTTATTGACATGTATTTATGTATTTATTTATTTATCTATTTACTTATTTGTTTATTATTCATGTATGTAGGAAAAACCCCATGTTTGGTGGTTTATTCATTTTGCATCTGCAGTTGTGCTGTTGCTGAAAAACCGCACCAAACCATCTCAGGATTTGGGAGGATTTTAACAACACATTTTTAATACATGACTCCCATGACACCTGTGATAAAAAGTTCTTCATTTCGAATGACTTGGTGTAATGCATTCATTTACTGGGTAGCCAGTTCTACAGCCCTCAATGGATATTAGTCCAAAATGCACACCACAAGACCATCACATCCTGACATTGTGCTTAGTGAACTACTTTTTCATGCCAATGACTCGATGTGTAATGATACACTCATGTCACAAAGCGATATGCATCACGATTTGCAGGTCATGCTGAGATTCGAGTTCCGATATGCATTCTGCTCCTGAGGGGGCTACACTGTATGATGTGTAATACAATCAAATGATCATTAGTGATGGACTGTTTTGTTAAGACAAACATTACATCACATTTAATTACCAATAGTGAACCCTGTGGTGGACTACAAAGTAGCTATTCAGTGATTTTAGTCCTCCACAATACACATGATACACATCTCCATTACAATACAGTATATCATGTAAAGGAAATATCACGATTTTATCAACACACAGTGAACCCGTACACCCCTAGCGGAGACACCAGAAATAAATACGCGGCCCATTAGTAGAGCTATAGCTACAGTGGCTCCTATTCCACTAACCTCCCTCTTTTCTGTATCTTTTGGTTGCAGGGGAGGCATGGTCCAGACAGGCGAGCAGTACGAGTTTATACACCACACCCTGAGCCTGTACGAAAGCAGACTCTCAGCCGATGCCAGCCAATGAGAAGGCAGGGAATGGTTTTCCGGGCATGTGGTTTAATGGAAGAACAATCTCCAGGTAATCATATTACCTGCTGGCAGAGACTCAACCAAGGAGCACTAGACTGCAGGGCAAACCCTCTAGGGTGAGCATGTGTGTAGCTATTGAAAGGTAGACCAGCCCTGAGGAAGTGTAAAGCTATCTGTAAATGAATGCAGTGTCTTTACCACATAAGCTGCTGAACTTGCTTATAAGAATCTTGTATATCCTGTTTATATTTTGTTGCAGAAATTCAAACCATAACGTGTTCCAATTGCCAAGCTTCTACCAGTAAAATGTAAAATTCTATCACGTGTAAAATACTATCGCCTTTCTAATGTACATGGAACTGAAACCTAAAGGTAGTTTTTAAAACCGTTTCTTGTTTATAAAAAAAAAAGAAATGTTTGATTTTGACAGATTCTTCGTCTTCTTTGTTGATCTGTATATGCAGAGTTTAGCATTCTCCTGGTAGAAGTTAACAATTATAAAGACTGTTATATCAATCATTGAGCTGTTCTGAGCAGTATAGCCCATGGGATACAGCTGTGGTCAAGGGTTAAGGACAGCATGTTGTCACTGATACTTTCTATTGGAATTAAGGAAAAGGCAACAGAGAAACACAGTATCTTGAGTGCTGGGAGGAAATGAAACCACCAGGAATGATACCAATGTACAGAACAAACAGTAGATAAGTAAACTATTGAAGTTTTAAAGAAAATGCTACAGTACCATCACAATAAATACATAGAATGAAGTTTATCCACAAGTGATCTGCAAGCCCCAGAATTGGGGTTTGTGTGGCCCCTGTTAGCGGAATTGGTTAGTGGATCAGAAACAGAGAAATGGTGTGTTGAGAAGAAGCAGCAAAACAATGAGGCGCTACTTATTAAATCAGCAGTCCTGGCTTGGAACAGTGATGGAGATGGGATTCATTCCTGAATAGACAGTGTGCTCATGGAAGGGCTATTGAAAAGAAATCAGACTAGCATTGTTATTAGGAGTTGGTGTTTTGCTTTTTGGTTTCGGTGCTGCTCTTTAACATTGGCCATGCCAGCTCTGACACACACACTATCCAGTCATTAAGGGGTAACACTCTACATGAAGGGTCTCTAATTACTGTGGATTTCTGCATAGTTACAATCTACTTAACCTGCACATCTTTTTGCCCGATATATGTAAGTACACAATTGTAACAGAAATGGGTTAGGGTTAGATTAGTTATTGTTAAGATTAGGGTTAGGACTAGGGTTATATCATGCAAAGAAATGTTACATATTAAGTACATTGTAACTATGCTTAATAACATTGTAATTATGTATAAGTACACATGTATTTACTAAGTAACTGCTATGTAAATACACAGTAATTAGAGACACTTAATGTAAAGTGTTACCCATTAAGGTTTAATCCTATTGCGCCAGTGCACACAAGTCACCACAAAGGGTCTGTTATAGTGATCCAGACACTGTAAAATCTCAATAACCTTAATGTTCCCCTTGGTGGTTATAAGAATGGTATAATTAAGCAATATAGAACAGGGAGTGTCTTACTGTGATTCCACAATGGCTGTGGGGTATTCTGAAATTTAAAAACCACTAACAGCAAGGTTTGAAGGGAAGACCCTTTATGACATCACATAGCCTATTGAAATGTACAGCATAAAAAGAGTGGGCTGCTGTTATGCTATATTGATTCATTAATCCACGATTCATATTTATAATCACTTGTAACAGATTTCTGAACCACAGTGCTAAACATTTATTAAGCCTCTTATTACACTGAAGATAAATAATAATAATAATAATAATAATAATAATAATAATAATAATAATAATAATAATAACAATAACATCAATAGTTTATTGGGTTACACCAAAAACAATGTGAAAGGTCTGTGGGAGGCCAGTAATCTACAATAGCGGTTTGAAGTTGACATATCTCTTGGCTATCACTAGAGGGCAGCATCAATGATCAGGGCTCCCTCTAGTGGTGCGCGCACACAGTCACGTTTTCCATGGAGCACAAGAGAGTTTCTGGATTATTTTCTGCAAAGCATAACATCTACTGTACGTAGCGAGTCCACCACTGCGCCATCTCGCGATGAGTAACAGATGCAGCCTGCAATAGCACTTAAGTCACTGCCTCTGTCGTGTGAACAGCTCCACACAAACATGCATGCGGTTTGCAGACTGTGGTCCGGAAACGTTCTACTAGCTGACCAAAAAAACAAACCTACTGCTTTCACGACCTTGAATAATACAAGACTGTATTAAAAGAAGTCGAGACATTAGTGTTAAAAACAAAAAAGCATTGATCTTTTATTTGGGAACACAAGCCTGTACAGATGATATTTTCCTTGAACATTTCGGCATGATTGGTTTGATTACCTTCTTTCTTTTCATGGTCTATTTTGCTCAAAAGCAGCTCTTGTCATTTCTAATGGCAACGTTTCACGAGGTTTGAATTTCTGCCATGGCAAATGTATATGTGAAGAATCATTTGTAAGTGTAATATTTACCCATATAAACTCCTCATGCCTCAGTGATTTACAATCAGTTATATGTTGAGAATATGAGGGTCTGTGTGTAAATGTTCCCCAGTTCCCTGCCTTTTATATACTTGTATTGTGAATGATAATGTACATGTAAAAGTGCTGTTCATTTTGTGGCTGACATACATCTTGACCACAGAAGAGTCTTGCTGCTAAAACTGCAAGTGTTTTAACTTTAGATTTTAAAAAAAAGGAAAGTAAAAGATTGTTTTAACTATGAAAACTTTTTAAATTACATTTCTTTGTATGTAACGTTTTTCTTTTTTATTTGTGATACAAGTTAAAAGATACATGGCTATGTATAGCTGATCTATGTAGCAGTTACAATGCACAATGCTGATTTTACTCAATATTTCTTAATATACAACGTTGTCATTGTATATTGTTTACTGTTTTTAGAGATTTTACCTGTTAGCTTGATGGCTAAATATTATCTTTTCCCATATATTACTATTAAAGTGAATGTTGTGATATGTTGACTACCTATAATATATACATATTTATATATACATACATCTATACTATATACATATGGCTCATTAAGAGAATACAGGGCAAAATAATATGAGCGCCTGTTCTGCTAATGGTTTTATAGGTTCTGCAGGAAATGACGTCTTTACTGGATACACTTTTGAAGTCTGCAGTGTAAGATGAGCGGGTAACCTTTACTGTCATTCCTTGCTGTTGACCTTTATATTATATACTGTACTGCCAATAAACTTATACTATTTTAAAACGATATGTGTTGAACTTTGTAAAATACAGGGCTTTGCTGTCAACGCATGATGAATGTTCTGCTAACGACGCTTCACGCGCAGGTATATCCCAATATTTCACAACAGGACTACTTTTGTTTTTGTTATTATTATTATTTATTATTATTATTATTATTATTATTCAAAACCGTTCCCTTTCCAGCTAAATCCAAAAATAAACTAAATCACTAAATAAACTTGTGTTTCCTGGTTCACATTTCACAACACAGATACTTGCTTCAATGATAGACTTGTTTACGAAATATAATTCAGACGATTTAGCAGAATCTTAATTACAGTATCTGTCGTCATGAACGTGGTACAGCACAAACATTGAATTAAAGAAAAGTGTCCTTTCAAAAAACAACTCGGTGTGTGCCACATTTACAATGGAGTCACACTGTGATTTGAATGTGTGCTGTAGCTTCTATAAAGTAATTCTTTAAAAATCTGAATAATGACTCCATTTTAAAGAGCCACACTAGATGACAATATCGTCTGAAACTCCAAAAACAATTGAATAGAAGGAAGTGCTCGTCATTGACTTTTCCCCTGAAGGCGCATTTCCCTTCTTTCTGCCTGATCTTGCTCATCTGAATGTAGTGGCAACATGAAGCCGCGTTGACTGTAAAAATGGATGCGTTATTCTTGGTTGGAATATTGACGTTTGTGCCTTTACCTTCTTCGGGTAAGTAGCGCTTCTTTATAATTGTATTTGAACCGTTTTGTATGATCACCCTATTGTTTTTGATCTGGGACACCGTTTGAAACAACTTGTCAGGTCTTGATGCTTAGATGTAGTGTTAGCCAGAACCTAACGGAAATATATCCTGGACCCGCACTTCGGTTTACATAATGGCAATGAAATAAGGCCAACAAGCGCAATGATGTGTTGATTTTTTTTTTTTTTTTAAAAATAGACATTAAACTGTTTATTATTTTAACAACAGGTATGTTCTTGCCAAAAACTAGTTTAAATTGAACGCACAGCCTTTTTACTTCAAGGTAAATGCCTAAAGATTTTGGACTTTACCTACTGTACAGTATGGGCAGTAGCAATACACGTATAAACAAAATGACCTTCAGGACATGCTTCAATTCTATTAATTGTTTATTTTAATTCTAGAGCAATATTTACACCGCCGGTAATCTCAATTAGTGCTGGGCCCCCATTGTAAAGGAAATGCTGACCGCTGTATCAGTTTACTATTATCCCAGGTAGCTGTGTTCACCAAGACTTATCGACACAGGCACTAGTCTATATTAACTTTGCTGGCAGTTGATAGTTCAGATCAATAAATGATACATTTCGGGTTCACAAGGTTGCCCAATTCATTTTTAGGAACATATAATCATGGTTGTTTTTTTTTTATTATTATTCTTATATTATTATTAATATAAAATGTACATGTGTGTGTATCTATACATTCATAATTGACCTTAAATCCAGCTAAGAAATGAAAAGTCCAGTGTACATTGTGAATGCTTTAAAGTTTTTGAAATCATTTCGTTAATTTCGTTTGTAGAGGGTTTCCTTATTGCTCACGTCCACAAAGGGCTGTGTCTGTTCAACGATATTGTGCTGGTGAAGTTGGGTACATGCAATGCGACGAGTCCCAATCAACTGTGGACGTGGACGCAGGAAGACAAACTTCTCCACGTCCACTCGTCCAGGTGCCTGTGGGCAGACATCTCCAGCTCCCTGCCCAGCCACGCGCGCTTGGCCTCCCTTGGTAACTGTTCCGCCGCACCGAGCTGGAGCTCCTGCGAGGCCGTGGGTCTTCTCGGGGTAGCAGACAGCCCCCTCTACCTGAAGAAACAGGGCCAGCGTGTCGTCGTAAAGACCGGAAAGAGGTATTCAAACTGGACCAAATACGCGGTCGACCCCGGTGGAAAGGTAGTCACGGGGAGTCTGTGTGCAAAGAAAGGTGAGCTACTGTGTGTGGTGTTGTTTTGGAAAATAGATTGTAATGCAGCCTACACTCAACACCACCGCCCGTTTTTCTTTTTAAAGTATAAAAGTGGTCTATACATTAAACCGGCCCTGTTATGTTTTATTGTTGTGCGTTTTGTTTCTATAGAACCACAGTTATGAATTACCCAATGGTTTTCTTTAATGTAAAACGAATGTTTAACAAACAGTTTCTATTATTAGTCACACACTTTATTTAGTTGTTTTGTAAAGGTTTGGTTGGATGTATTGAGTTTATTAAAAAGTAACCATACATAACGATACATGCACCTGTATATATATATATATATATATATATATATATATATATATATATATATATATATAGAAAGAAAAACTGGTGGGCCCAATCTTGGTGTGAAATTGTAGATTTTACCAGTTCACTTCTAAGACCATGGAAAGGGAAAATATGTGGCACAAAATCTGCAATTTCAAAAGATAAGAGAAAAAAAACATTACAACGTGTAAAACTTTGAGATTTATCAAAATGAAAGCAAAGGATATTGCCTTTGATACCCATTTCCCTGCACATTGTGCTTAGGGATTTGACAGACTCAACACACAGGCACAGGAATTTCGTAAGCAATTTCTCCTCTTCCTGGCCGATATGGCAGCACCGGACTGTAAATGATAAGTTCATGCAACCTTGTCTATGAAGTGGTTACGGACACACAAATGGATTCAATAATTAACCTTGCTCGGCCTTCCGTCAGCGCAACCTTCTTATGATGCACTCTTCAGAAAGGATGGGCGTTCTAGATTCCAAATATGAAACATCGAATCATCTAATGGTTCTATCTGTCTAGATGAGTGATTTGTTAGAATCACTCAAGAATCATGACAAACAAAACATTTTTTTCTCAAATCTTTTCTCTCATTTTGACTTTTCTAAAGGAATGTTATTATGACAAAAGTATATTAAATAATATAATACAAATTATTATTATTATTATTATTATTATTATTATTATTATTATTATTATTATTATTATTATTTGGAAAGGAGCATACACTTATCAATAAACTAATGAGACTTACTAAACAGGTTTCCTCCACAAATCTAGAAGGGGTTAGGTATCCTGAGCAATTCTAGAATGGGTCTGATTCTCAATTTGTGCAACATCAACACACCATTCTGCAGTTTAGAACCGTAGAAACCTTTTGAAGCATTAGTTAATATGTAGAAAAAAATACTGTAAGAAAAATACCAGCCCATCAACCGTTCTCAGAGAAAATATATTCTGGTAATCCATGCAGTATTCTGTTACAACCCAGATAACACAATCAACCCACTATATTAGAAAAAAATATCTTCACTACAATCTCATATTCTCGCTCATACTAGTATATTCAGTTAAAATTAATGGATACTATTTGTTGTAAATACCAGTATAGATAAAACTAGTATACATGTGTTTTACTAACTTGTCCCCCGATACCAGATTGACGATCGTTAATTGGCAATAGTCTCTTGTTTTGCAAGTTTGAACATTCAAATCACTCAAGCACAGTGCCTGGCGACTCACTCAAAATCACGTAGTTCTCCTTCTTGTGTTGTGTAAAATAAGAAACAAGCATAGCGTATGATATACTTAGGGTTTCTAGTTTTCGGGTTTTATTTTTGATCACGTGATGTCCCTTTAAACATATTTTGAGCCGATTCGCTTTCTTAACCAAACACTCATTTCCAAAGGAAGTTGTTTCTTTTTAGCCTCATATCTGGATTGAGTTCACAAACGACATGCATTGATCTCTATTTGAACCTGCATTTCCTTCTGGCTCTAATCGCCGAATTCAGCGTATTCATTTCCACTGCGTTAGTTTCTAGTAGTGCATCGCTAATTTAAACAATCTGGTATTCAGTTAAGGCTTAACAGCCATTAATTAAGGTTTAAAGGGAGGGAGAGAGATGGAAAATAAAAACCGAAAACTAGAAGCCCTAAATATACTGACTTTATTGTGTGTAAACTAACCTGCATACTTAAAACTATACAGATGGATGCTGGGGTAACTACAGCCACTCAAAGACAGTTTACCAATAACCAGGTGGAATAAGCAGAAATCTCGACACAGCAAATATGCCTCTTTTGCTATGAAACTCGAAATATAGTACAAGCAGTTGCCTTGATTACATAGGTTAGCAGAAAATATTTTGATTTCTGACTACATAATTACATTTCAGTAGTTGCTCTACAAATTAGTAATTGTGTGTTTAATTCATAGGTTTGAGACTAAAACTGCACTAGAATAGCAATTGGTAAAGAAACAAAAACAGTATTTATGGAGTATAAGGCAAAGCTTTGCAGTATTTGCCATTACTAGGTTATTGCAAACATATGATCATGCTCCACTTAGCTTGTTTTGCCTGTTTGAATGTGAATGATCCAGTCTATATAACGATGAGGACATGCCGGGGCAATACTGTTGGTCTGCAGTATTCTGTAGCTTTCTATAGATGTTTTAGACCTCATTCCAATGGTATTTTTGTTATTTCTTACAGGTCCTGTCAAACTAGAAACTATCACAGCATTTCTCCCAACAAGTACAGCTAAAGGTTATAGAAGCAGTGTAGCAGCCACAAGCACTATTGCAGCTACAACCACGAAAGCCCCAGTCACAAGTACTATTACAACCAAAAGAACAAGAGCAGCCACAAGCACAAGTGCAGCTTCAAGCACTATTGCAGCCACAAGCACTGTTGCAACCACAAGTACTATTGCAGCTACAAGCACACTTGTACCTGCACCTACAACCACTAAAGCCCCAGTAACAAATACTATTAAAACCAAAAGAACAAGAGCAGCCACAAGTACAAGTGCAGCTTCAAGCACTATTGCAGCCACAAGCACTGTTGCAACCACAAGTACTATTGCAGCTACAAGCACACTTGTACCTGCACCTACAACCACTAAAGCCCCAGTAACAAATACTATTAAAACCAAAAGAACAAGAGCAGCCACAAGTACAAGTGCAGCTTCAAGCACTATTGCAGCCACAAGCACTGTTGCAACCACAAGTACTATTGCAGCTACAAGCACACTTGTACCTGCACCTACAACCACTAAAGCCCCAGTAACAAATACTATTAAAACCAAAAGAACAAGAGCAGCCACAAGTACAAGTGCAGATACAAGCACTATTGCAGCCACAAGCACTGTTGCAACCAGAATCACTGTTGCAACCACAAGCACTATTGCAGCTACAAGCACACTTGCAGCTGTAGCTACAACTACGGAAACCCCTGTCACAAGTACTATTAAAACCAAAAGAACAAGAGCAGCCACAAGTATAATTGCAGCTACAAGCACAATTGCAGCCACAAGCACTGTTGCAACCACAAGCACTATTGCAGCTACAAGCACACTTGCAGCTGCAGCTACAACTACGGAAACCCCAGTCACAAGTACTATTAAAACCAAAAGAACAAGAGCAGCCACAAGTACAAGTGCAGCTTTGAGCACTATTGCAGCCACAAGCACTGTTGCAACCACAAGCACCATTGCAGCCACAAGTAGAAGTACTATTGCAGCTACAAGTGCAACTGCAAATACTACTGCAGCCATAAGAACAATTGCAGTCACAACCACAAGCACTAGTGCAGCCATAAGCACAAAAGCAGCCACTAGTACCAGTGCAGCTACAAGTTCAAGTTCACCTGCAAATACTATTGCGGCCACAAGCTCTGGTAGTGCGGCAAGCACCGTCGCAGCTGCAAGCACTGTCACCGCTGCAAGCACTGACACAGCTGCAAGCACTGACACAGCTGCAAGCACTGTCACTGCTGCAAGCGCTGACACAGCTGCAAGCACTGACACAGCTGCAAGCACTATTATAGCTGCAAGCACTGTCATCACTGCAAGCAGTGTCACAGCTGCAAGCACTGACACAGCTGCAAGCACTGTCACTGCTGCAAGCGCTGACACAGCTGCAAGCACTGACACAGCTGCAAGCACTGTCACCGCTGCAAGCACTGTCACCGCTGCAAGCACCGTCACTGCTGCAAGCACTGACACAGCTGCAAGCACTATTATAGCTGCAAGCACTGTCACCACTGCAAGCACTGACACAGCTGCAAGCACTGACACTGCTGCAAGTGCTGACACAGCTGCAAGCACTGACACAGCTGCAAGCACTGACACAGCTGCAAGCACTGTCACAGCTGCAAGCACTATTATAGCTGCAAGCACTGTCACCGCTGCAAGCACTGTCACCGCTGCAAGCAGTGTCACAGCTGCAAGCACCGTCACTGCTGCAAGCACTGACACAGCTGCAAGCACTGACACAGCTGCAAGCACTATTATAGCTGCAAGCACTGTCACCACTGCAAGCAGTGTCACAGCTGCAAGCACTGTCACCACTGCAAGCACTGACACAGCTGCAAGCACTGACACTGCTGCAAGCGCTGACACAGCTGCAAGCACTGACACAGCTGCAAGCACTATTATAGCTGCAAGCACTGTCACAGCTGCAAGCACTGACACAGCTGCAAGCACTGACACAGCTGCAAGCAGTGTCACAGCTGCAAGCACTATTATAGCTGCAAGCACTGTCACCGCTGCAAGGACTGTCACCGCTGCAAGCACTGTCACAGCTGCAAGCACTGACACAGCTGCAAGCACTGACACAGCTGCAAGCACTATTATAGCTGCAAGCACTGTCACAGCTGCAAGCAGTGTCACAGCTGCAAGCACTATTATAGCTGCAAGCACTGTCACTGCTGCAAGGACTGTCACTGCTGCTAGCAGTGTCACAGCTGCAAGCACTGTCACAGCTGCAAGCACTGACACCACTGCGGCAATGAGCACTAGTACAATTACAAACTCCAGTACAACTACAAGCACAAGTAAAATTATAAAGATCCTGAAATCCCTTTTTGCTTCTAACACTGAAACAGTCGCTCCCAGCACCCCTGAAAACCCCACAGTATTCAGCACTAAAACAGATCCTCTCCATGGGCTGACTTCGACCCAAACTACAGGAGTGCCTTTGTCAACTGCAGACTACACCACAGACACCACCTACACAACTGAACAGGTGAGTCCTAACGAGAAGCAATGCTTTAAATCAGGGGTGTCAAACTCCAATCCTCGAGAGCCGCAGGGTCTTCTGGTTTTCATTCCAACTTAAGCTCTCAATTAACATAATTGATCTAATTATTTGTTCAATTTGACATATTTAATATTTTTCAAGGTCTTTTACAGTTGCTGGTTTTAAAAATGCACTTGATTCAAGGTACACTGCCTATGAAACATTTTGAGGGCTAAAGAGAAGTGTTAAATGTGTCCAGTTAATCAAATAATTAGACCAATTAAGTAACCGAGAGCTCGGGTGGAACGAAAGCCAGAAGACACTGCGGCCCTCCAGGAAATGAGTTTGACACCCCTGCTTGAAATGTACCTACTGCGTTGTATATTATTATTATTATTATCATTATTATTATTATTATTATTATTATTACTATTATTATTATTATTATTATTATTATTATTATTATTACTATTATTATTATTATTATACTTTCCGTTAAACTGGAGTAAAGAGGTTTGTAGATCAGCACCTTTGTGTTTTTCTTTTTGTCTTTTTTATTATTGTTATATATTGATGATATATGCATATAATTCAATGTAAATTGATTTTCTGTACCTTGGTAGTATACATAGAAACATTATACATTATTCTACATTATTGGCTAGTGTGCATGCATTTACTTAGGTCCGGTAGTGGCAAATGTAACTAGCAGTGTTGTGTGATACACTTCCGTTACGGATTCTGACCCCTGTCGGTGCAAACACAAGTCAAAAAGGAAGTTAGAAAGGCCAAGAGAGAGATAGAAATCAATATTGCTAAGGGGGCTAAAACCAATTCCAAAATGTTTTTCCAATATTATAACAGCAAGAGAACATTCAAAGAGGAGGTTAAATGTCTAAGAGACACAAATGGCAAAATCATAGATGAAGAAAAAAAATAGCAAATATATTAAATGATTACTTTTCACAGGTTTTTACAAAGGGGGACACGGACAACATGCCCCACATGTCGACCTGTTCCTATCCAATTTTAAATAACTTTAGCATAACAGAGGCAGAAGTGTTAAATGGACTAGGAGCTCTTAAAATAAACAAATCCCCTAGGCCGGATGAGATCCTCCCAATAGTACTCAAAGAAATGAAAGAAGTTATTTACAAACCGCTAACCAAGATCATGCAACAGTCTCTTGACACAGGGGTTGTACCGACAGACTGGAAAATAGCAAACGTAATACCGATGCACAAAAAGGGAGACAAAACCGAACCAGGTAACTACAGACCAATAAGCCTGACTTCTATTATATGTAAACTTATGGAAACTATAATAAGATCCAAAATGGAAAATTACCTATATGGTAACAATATCCTGGGAGACAGTCAGCATGGTTTTAGGAAAGGGAGATCGTGTCTAACTAACCTACTTGACTTTTTTGAGGATGCAACATTGAAAATGGATAATTGCAAAGCATACAACATGGTTTATTTAGATTTCCAGAAAGCTTTTGACAAAGTCCCGCATAAAAGATTAATTCTCAAACTGAACGCAGTAAGGAAATGCATGCACATGGATTAGGGAGTGGTTAACATGTAGAAAACAGAAAGTACTGATTAGAGGAGAAACCTCAAAATGGAGCGAGGTAACCAGTGGAGTACCACATGGATCAGTATTAGGTCCTCTGCTATTCCTGATCTACATTAATGATTTAGATTCTGGTATAGTAAGCAAACTCGTCAAATTTGCAGACAACACAAAAATAGGAGGAGTGGCAAACACCGTTACAGCAGCAAAGGTCATTCAAAATGATCTAGACAGCATTCAGAACTTGGCAGACACATGGCAAATGAAATTTAATAGAGAAAAGTGTAAAGTATTGCATGCAGGCAATAAAAATGTGCATTATAAATATCATATGGGAGATACTGAAATTGAAGAAGGGAACTATGAAAAAGACATAGGAGTTTATGTTGATTCAGAAATGTCTTCATCTAGACAATGTGGGGAAGCTATAAAAAAGGCCAACAAGATGCTCCGATATATTGTGAGAAGTGTTGAATTTAAATCAAGGGAAGTAATGTTAAAACTTTACAATGCATTAGTAAGACCTCACCTAGAATATTGTGTTCAGTTCTGGTCACCTCATTACAAAAAGGATATTGCTGCTCTAGAAAGAATGCAAAGAAGAGCAACCAGAATTATTCCTGGTTTAAAAGGCATGTTGTATGCAGACAGGCTAAAAGAATTTAATCTATTCAGTCTTGAACAAAGAAGACTACGCGGCAATCTGATTCAAACATTCAAAATCCTAAAAGGTATAGACAATGTCGACCCAGGGGACTTCTTTGACCTGAAAAAATAAACAAGGACCAGGGGTCACAAATGGAGATTAGATAAAGGGGCATTCAGAACAGAAAATAGGAGGCTGTTTTTTAAACAGAGAATTGTGAGGGTCTGGAACCAACTCCCCAGTAATGTTGTTGAAGCTGAAACCCTGGGATCCTTCAAGAAGCTGCTTGATGGGATTCTGGGATCAATAAGCTATTAACAACCAAACGAGCAAAATGGGCTGAATGTCCTCCTCTCGTTTGTAAACTTTCTTATGTTCTTATGTTCTTATGAGGTTAAAAGCGCTAAACCACAAAGCCAGAGAAGGCCAGTTCCTATAGTAGATAAGACGATCGCTTGCGGTGGGCTGGGTTGCTGGTTCGTGCCCAGTCTCCCACTGTGTTATACAAACGCATGAATGTATTGATGCAACACCAATATATAAGCGCATATTCAATGGGTCTTGTTTTTGGTTTATATCCCTAATATGAACTACTCTGAGTAATATTCAATGTTATACCAGCTATAATAACCTTCACTATACAAATACATAAAGAAAAACTAAGCTTATCGTTTTTAAAATGTTAAATTGTTGTCTAGCTGTTAAAGCCAGTATAATTACAGTACGTTTTCTGTTATGAGAATGTGATTGCAGTCACCAGAACCACAGCCACGTATATTCTATCCAATACTCATTGAAGGAAAGGTCATGCATATCTCTGGCTTCACGGACCCTGAGAAGCATTGACCCTAACCTAACTCTACTTTTGTGCTAATTAGTGCTAATTGGGATCTTTGAAACCTCAATTTTACAGCGAGGCTGTTCAGTTTTTAATTTTTTTTTTTATATTTCCTTAGTTTTGTCAGTTTTTCATCAAAATCTTTATTTTAGTTTCAACGTGACATTTATTCCCCATCATTTTTTTTTCTTTTTTTGCCAATAACCACTGTTTATTTAACAGAGCACCTGGGTTGTATTTGAGGTGTCAATTTTTTTGTGAGAGTTTTGTCTATAAATGTTGTGTAAAGCCCTTTTCCTCTTGATAAAAGCAAAGTTCAGTTGATTAAGAAATAATAATCTCAGGAAACAATGGAAAGTTTCTGCGAGTAGCAGCGGAGTCTGCTATTAAAGCACATCCGTCCAATCCCATACTCGCTTACGGACTGTTCTCCTTTAATAGGTGGAAGCTTTGAACAACTACTGTAAAAAATTAAATAAAAAAGTGAAGAAGCTTTAAATGCACATCGGTACATTTCTCAAGAAAAATACATAAAGATCGCTTTTGTAATGTTGTGTGTACACTGCCCGTTACAGATGTCCCCCTGCCGATGAGATGAGCTGAGGGTAAACCTCTTATGCTGTGGTCAGTTTGAGGTGTGCAGCAGCGTCGGTTGCATTTTAAAATCACGTTTTGATTTTCTGTTCTAACTTGAATTTGTCTTTGAACATGCTTCATTCGCAAGTGACGTTTTGCGTTTTAAATCAGACCTGGAACTGTCCACACCCTTTTCACAGAGTTGACAAGTGAAAGCTGCAATCTCCCATAATCACGTTCACTTGTGAATTCCAGCGTGATTCCTTGTGTCTGTCCGTCTTCCATAGTTAATATCGTACTGTGTGTCAGTGAGTTTGCACTTTCGATGTAGGCTCATTCATGATGATTTTGGAAGCAAAAAAGAAATGCGGTCTGTTGCTTCGTGTTTATAATACCCAAAATAAAATTAAACGAAAAGCCCAGCATGATAGAACCTCTTTAAAGAAATAGCACGTACAATACAGCGGATGTACAGTAGCTTTAAGGAACATACAAAAAAAATCAAATAAATAATAATAAAAGAAAACAAAGGAACGAGTCCCGGGCGTGAGAGCCAGGAAGGAAGAGATTGGGTGGGATGCAAGAAAGTGGGAGTTAGAGGAGAAGCAGGGGGGGGGGGGCAGAAGGTAACCCTTCGGACAAGTGAAAGTTTGAAGCGGCTTGATGAAGGTCGGATAGGTAGAGAAAGGGAACTGTTTAAGATTTAAAGTGGAAAAATACGAGGGATTTAAAATAAGATCACACGCAAAAAGAATCAAGTGCATGGTTCTTGGAATCCTGTAGAATCAAACCTTTTGTGAGTATGGAAATTTGATTTCTTGTTTGAAGGCGTTGTTGGTGCGCTATTTGGGGTCCCAGGTCTGGATTATTAATTTGGAAAGAGCCGAGGAAATTCACTCTTGATTGAGGAAGTACATGAAAGCGGTTCAGTAGTCTCAGTGGGTCAGGATGGCAGCGTGGGAACTGCAGGAGGCAGCGAGCTGCACAGTCTCGTCACATCTCCAACCAAATGCCCTCTTGACTGTCACCATTACCGATTTCCAAGGATCTGAGAAGAATCCCAACGGAATATTGTGGTAAATTCGGCCGCAACCTGGAAATAACTGGATTCGCTTCTGTGTTGGTCTTTCTGAATACAGAGCTTTTTTGATTTTTTTAAAAGATGACATTATTTGTGAATATAGGCTATGTTTTTTTCAGCTATTATTATATATTAGGTTGGTAAGGATTATTTAAAACCACTGCGTTCGCAATGCTGAGATGGGAAGTTGGATTTTTAATACTGTGGATAGCCTCGTGTGTAATTAAGGTGAGATGAATGCTGTGCTGTCGATTTATTTTCTTTTTTTCGCCTAATATTTACATTTTTCTTTCTTTCTTTTTGTACCATACAGACAAGACAAACTATTCTGATTTGAAAAAAACGAATCTATACATGTATGAACAGATTTAGCACAATTCCGTTTGCGTTTGTTTTTGTTAAAGTAAAATAAAACACCATAACTAACAGCAATCAACCCAGAAGTTTAATTTAAAAAGTCAAAACAACAACTTTTTCACAAAAAGAAATAAATACATAAATCAGCAAATTGCATTTTGCTGCAAAAGAACGCGAAAAAAAAACTCAGCAGATCCAGATACCTTTGTTAGGTTGATACACTTTTTTTTTTTAATGTCTAGCCTTCCATTGTTTTAAATTATTATGTATGTGAAAAATGTTTAGTTTATTTTTGTTTCCGTTTTCAGTATACCACTGCTGAGCCTGTGAAATGCGCCGTGAATCTGACTGACACTAGAATCTCCACGGATTCCGTCTTCTTCAAATGGACGAGTGCTGGAAGGTCGTGCAATTTCAGTGTCATACACACCTATAACAATTCCAGAACTGCAAACTGTGCTCGAACCATAGGATACAATGATACGTATGAATGCGAGGTTAAAAACCTGGAGCCTGGAACCGCATACGACCTGGGGATATTGTCTTCCACGGATGGAGAGCTGACAAACACCTCACTTCAGACAGGTAAGTTATGCATTCAGTTATTACATATCAAAATGCCAGTGAAAATTGTATTTTGTTGATGTAAAATAATAATAATAATAAATACATTATTTTGGAATGCAGGTGAACATTACATTAATATCTGGTGTTGGGAAAACAAGTTAACCCTTTCAGTCCTGAATTATTTTTGTCGAGCTGTGTATAAATGTTTAATCTAACACCCACACAACGCAGTTGTTCATTTCGTTATTAATAAGCTTAACTCGTGCGAATTACTGTCTGGAGCGGTACGTAAAGTGAATGATACAAAGAATTTGGTTATACCTTAATTATAGTCAATTGGTCTAGAGCCGTGTGTTTTCTCTACCAATACAATTAAATAAAATGATGCATTTGAATGTTATGAAATGTTTTTAAATGTGTAGGTTTTTACATTTTTTTTTTTTTGTATAAATGCTTTAACCGTGAAAACATAGTTCAACGTTAAATACATGCATTGGTTTGGTTTGAGTGTTTACTTTGAATTAAGTAATTTAGCACCAATTTCCGAACTAAGTTTACATACTGTTAATTTATATCCTAAATAACATAAACAATTCGGTCTTCAATACGCTTTTTTTGCGCGTAATCTGTGCATTTGTGAATGAGCTAATATATTTGATAGAATGTGTAAAAATGAATAATATTTGATATGTGTGTATTTCCATTCTAGATCACATCTAAAGGCTCTTTAACGTAATTGAATTTAATGTCATAGGCAAGAACAAATTAATATGATACGAAATTACTTTTTATATACTGATCAAATGTAGCAGTGTTATCGTAAACAGATGTGAAGGGGCTTTTCACAATGTATATTATTATTATTAGTAGTAGTCGTAGTATTACAAATTCCTTTTCAAATGCAACCCAGTGCAATTTTGTGTTACTAATACATAACTTTGCAATGCTTTCATCCTTTTGGTAACTTAAAAATAAATAAATTAATAATAATAATAATAATAATAATAATAATAATAATAATAATAATAATAATAATAATAACATTTTAAATTGTTTTTTAGCATTCTAGAAGCCTTACACTTTTACTGTGTATTTAATAGCTAACGAGCAATTACTGTGACACGTATAGACCTGTAAACCGTTTCGTTTACCATCACGATCACTTAGTTTTACATGTTTTACTCATGTTCAAAAGCTAAGTGCATTTTTAAATTGTATATGTGCCAAGGTTTGTAGCACATATTGCTAGCAATAGTAACTAATAATGATGACCTGCAATGATCCTGCCCTAAATTAAGTCAAATATATTCTTGTTTGTTTCATGCATTAAAATCTACAGTGACTCAATAAAGCAGAGAGCACAGCAGTAGTGTCCGTGTGCAAAAAAAGGTTCCCTTTCTTTATTTTTTGTCCCCAGTAAAACTTGCCTATGCAAGAGGTTACAGGTTAAAGGAGCCCTTCAGACTGCTATACCTGAACACTGCTGGTACAATTGATCACATGTACACTGTGAAATCAATTGCTTTATTAATCAGTCACTAATTAAACAATTATCATATTTGACTTTATTCAAGGAAGAACTGATTTCAGCCAGTCATTTCTTAATTGCAACCTTCAAACCATTTATATATACACACACACACACATAGCGCTATTGATAAAGGTAATGCATTCCTGTGTGTGATAGAGGCTGGACTGGGTCCAGGGGAGAAGTCTATAACAATGTAAGTGGCTAATCTTAAGTGTTTGTTTCCAGCCAGTCCTGCCTCAGCCCAGCCATTTCCCAGTCTCATTGTTCCTTTGTTCTGACGGATGCAGGAAGGACTAGCTGTTTTGTTTTCTGGGGCAGATAGATTAGATAAAGTCTGCACTTGTGAACTTTACCTTCGAAGCACGCAACCTTAAGAAAAGAAAAAAACCCTTCAAGTTCATAATCTCAGCACAGTACCATTCTACAATCTCAACTCTTAATTGGCATGCTGTACTTTATCTTTGGTCAAAAGTGGTGTTATTATTCATTGCTGTAACCGTGCTGATTATTGTGGGGGCATGTAATCACACTTAACAGCATTTTGTACCTCCTTTTCAAATAAGCAGAATTGGAAGAATTTACTTTTTCTTATTTTTTTTTACAAAAAGCAGAGCAGCACTGTGATGTTTTAAAACTTTGTATTCGAATATTAGTTCATCTGAAACATTGCAGGACTAATCCACACTACCTAAATAAGGCATTCCTGTCATTTATTCATTCACAATTACAGTACATTTTTAAAATGAGATAATAAGGCTTTATTTAGGTGGTGCAATTTCGGAAGAGTTGTACACATTCAAAGTAGTGTTTGTTGGTTAATAAACTAGCCACTAATAAATAAAAAGGGGGCCAATTTTTCTGCATGTCATTTCATGCCTGTGAATGATATTTGTATGAGCTGCACTTTCAGCAGCCTACTAAATAGCATTTTACATTTGCTGAAAAACATCCCCTGCCCTTTTTGTTTTTCTTAGTATTGTTGCACAGAGACTGAGGGCCTGTTGAATGCTCGGGACTTTCAGAAGGCTGTTACAGTAGGGCACCTTTGGAGGAAGCCATAAAAAAAATTCAAGGATTTTTAAATTCCAGAAGTAGAGGTTGGCTCGGACGCACTCCAAAGACTAAAGTCTTGCTTTTCTGTACGGTTTCCTGCGAGACTCTTTCAGCGCACACGCAAGCTTTTCAGCTCCCTAGCCACAGATAGATTTATGTTGCTATCACAATCATATCACATCATACATCTAAAGGGCAGGACAGAAAGAAAGAAAGAAAGAAAGAAAGAAAGAAAGAAAGTAAGTGCAGTTTTTGCTCAAGTGCGAAGGGTGCAGCTTTTAAATGATATATAGCAGGAAATTGATTTATTTAAATTATTATTTCATTTGTCTCATTGAATACATGTAGCTGCTGTAAATTGGCCAGTCCCCCCACAATAGGACTTAGCCTTACAAAAGTTGACCATGTTAGAAGCATAGAAAAGTGAAGTTTGGAGATGCACAGGAAAGCACAGGTACTGTAGGTATGGTAAAGTATATTCAGAGTCTTGGCAAACTGTGCTAAACTATGGTAATGTATAGCATAAGATGGGAAAGCATAGCAAAACTGCCAAATTACAGTGCAAATCGACTAGTGCAAGCAGCAACCAATCAAATATAGGAAAAGCGTTCGTCTAGCATCGTGCAAAGAAATTGTTTTTTTGCTGGGTAGCTACAGTACACAAGGCTCCAAGATCATTTAACAGAAGCTCGCCAAAAAAACAAAAAAAACATGGAGAACAGTAATGGAATAATTTCTAAGTTTCTGTCAAAGAGATAGTTCTCCTGTATAAACACACTGGGAAATGCTTGACACCTCATCACCATGCCACTGGGGATATGGTTATCCAAGATTTAAAAATAAAGTAAATAAAACATGAACACGTACGGTAAAACCTGGATCAAGGAGCCAAATTTATTGTAATTTAAACCTTAAGTTAAGTATTATAAGGATTTCTTTTACTGTTAGTTCACAGTCAGCTAGATAGTGGGTAACGGACTTGCTCTCTGATTTTTCTGCCTAGATCCCATGGAGCCAGAAAACTTTAAGATCAATCAGGAGACCCACAGCAGCACTAGCCTGCAAGTGCAGTGGACAGCATCTCCCGGCCATGTGGGCTGGTATAACGTCAGTCTGCTGGGCACAGACACAGGCCAGGAGCAGAGTGTACAGGTCCCAGGGGGCGCCTCCACAGAGGCCACATTCACCAGCCTGATGTCTGGCAGCCGCTACACTGCGAGCATAACTGCTGTGGCTGGACACAAGACCTCGGCTGCCCTCCGCACTGCCGGAGCTACAGGTAATGCACATGGGACTACTTTATTCATCAACCTGTTCATTAATTGATGGACCTAAATATTGCACCTGACTTGACACAGCGATGAAGCATCTTGTGGCCATTGGGAGCTGGCTGTCACATAAGAATGGTAAATCATGATGCATATGGAGCAATTTGAGCTATAGTTCTTACCGTTTGGGATGATTATAGCCAAGAAATAAGTATTACGATTTTGAAAGGGCAATGCTTTCCCAACATTTGAGATGTGTGTCAAAGATTTGAGCAGTACATTGCATAGGGAGAGAATATGATTAGTATTTGTGCAAGACTTGTACCCGTAATGACGCCTGTGATATCATACTTTATTCATTATATATTGAACTGAAAAGCCACTCAGTTCCTACATCTAACTGTGCATCTATCCTTCACAATGTATCTGTATCTGCCCATGATGTTCTGCTCTACTGGGCAGGTCAACTCACGCTGTCTATGCTAAGAACATGCATGCTGGTCCTTCCCTCTTAAAGGTTCAACTAATAAAATATGAGCATCATTACACTGTGATTAAAACGGTGTGTTTGTTCTTAGTTCCCTGTGCCGTGCAGAATCTCCAGCTCTCCAGAGTCACAGGCGGCCTGTCTGCTTCTTGGCAGCACGGTTTGGGGAAGGTGGACAGATACAGAGTGCTGCTGAAGGATGACAAGAGTGTGATTCTGAACCTGACTCTGGAGAGTAGTGCCACCACCTATACCTTCCCAGGACTGATCCCGGGACACCTCTATAATCTCACTGTAATCACAGAGGCCTCGGGACTGCACAATGAATCCTTCAAACTGGCCAGGACAGGTAATCCTTAAACCTCACTGTAAATTACAGCATGAGTTAAGTAGCAGAATTGGACATACTGAATTATCAGTGGTAAAAGAAAGACATTATTGCAGCATTATGGGTTTCTGAGTCATGTTGTGGTAAGTTATTTGCAAAACATATTTTTAATGCGCGCCCCTTCTTCAATGTATACCATTTTCCTCTTTAATTTCAGCAATGGTACACCTTGGTAGTACTCTGAACAACACAGGAATAATGCAGTTTTTGAAGCTGGCCGCGCGCTTTGATTCTTTATGAGTAACTTTTTCCTCTGACAGATTCCAGCTGGAATGGTCCATCAGGGATAGATCAGGTGAATTCAGGGGGAATTTGTCTCTTAATGTAATTATTGTCGAGCACTTTGTTTGGTTTCCATATTGTTTGGTGTTTGTAATTGTTTCCAAGATACTGTGGGTATCACCTCCACCCTTCCTCTGCTGCTGTGCTGGGATTTCTGGCTGCTCAATCCAGGGCCGCCCCCCCCCGTTCACTTTGTATGGGTTGTCTTTTAATTGGCAGCATGCTGGTTTTTTTTAACCTTATTGTTTTCCATGGTTCTGATGCTGGGGTTGTTAACTCTTTGTTGTACTTTTCTAGGTTAAAGTTTAGGTTTTCTGTAGTGTTTTTGCTATACTTTTAAGATTGTTTTTTTTTTTTATCTGCTGTGTTTGTATTTGTTTCACATAGTGCTATCTTCATCATACTAAAATGGCAATGTCTGTATATATATATATATATATATATATATATATATATATATATATATATATATATATGGAATAATCAAGTAGCAGCGCCTTGTTACCGTGGCAAAATAAAAACACATGGCCTGCATGTGTTGCCGAGTGCAATTGTTCTCAAGGTTAGCGGGCTCTGCAGTGTAACTGCATGGCAGTAATTACATGTTTATCAGTGTGTCACTACATGGTTGAGGGTATATTTACATATTTACTTGAATATTTACTTGGAAAATCTGTGTTACGATTGGCTGAAGCGATCTTGAATGCTGTATAAATTATAATAACAATACTGTTTTTAAAGTATCTGAGGAGAACAACAGCTCCTTGCCCTGTCTGGTCGCTTGTTTTCAATCCGATCGGGAAAGAGTCAAGGATTTCACTGATTTTGAGAGAAGTACGGCTGCGCAGCACCACGACTTACACTGTGCCAGCCCTTCCACTGCTGCACAGCTTTATGGAAAACCAGGAGGCTGCGTGCTTCACCTGAAAACACTGAAAACAGAATCTTCCAAGGACAACTGCAGTCAGGCGAGCCGCTAACAAAGCAAGATGTATCTCACTGCGGTTACCCAGGACATCAGCAGCAAGCTGCTCACCAGTTACTAGCAGCAGTGCGTGCACAGAGAGCTGCACAGCCAGGGCAACTGCAGAGCTCACAAAAGAGTTTCCCTTACTGCATATACAGATTCAAAATGAAGCCCCCAGTTCAGACAGAAGCCTCTGTGAAGGCCAGGCCAGTAACGCAGCTAACAATAAAATCTATTATGAAATGTATTGCTTATCCAATTCCGAACGACACGCAGGCAGCCATCTAATCTGAAGTTGTCTTTTCTCTCGTCAGCCCCAGCTAAAGTCTCAGATCTGAAAGTCTCAAACAATGGTAGCCTGGATACCTTAACTGCTACCTGGAGCAGAGCCGCAGGAGATGTGGAGTCCTACACCGCAACGCTGTCGGACAACAGTGCAGCCCCACAAGGGAGGAGCTTGCCTCCAGGCACCTCCCAAGCTGTGTTCAGTGGCTTAGTATCTGGGCGCCTTTATCAAGTCACTGTTAGCACCAGAAGCGGTGAATTACAGAGTGAGGCAGTGGCTACAGGCAGAACTGGTAGGTCAGGCTTGATACTGGCAGTTTTATTACACTAATTACCAAGCTAATCTATATTAGATTAGTTTATATTAACTATACCAAAGACTTGCGCATGAAGTTCAGGCACATTACCTGTATGCGCTTAGCAGTATTATCACAATGCTATGTTTAACACATGTTGGTAATATATGTATTTCCTGTAATACATAAAAGCAAGCATAATACTTTAGTAATTAGTAATCAAACCACATCTAGAAATGCCAAAAGAGGGTAAAGGCTTCAAAACTAGAACTTGTTTGTTTAGTTCAGTTGTCCTTTTATTGTTAAGGGCTTTCCCTCTGCTCCAGTCCCTCAGAAAGTTTCCCAGTTGGAGCTGCGGGCTCTTCCGGGCTGGCAGAATGCTCTGAGAGTGACGTGGGCTCCCCCTGCTGGTGAATGGGAGCGCTACCGCATTCTGCTGCTCAACAACTCCGTTGCCATAGTTAACAGCACAGTGGACAAGAACACAAGACAGTACGAGATCAGAAACTTGGACCTCATCCCGGGGCGGCTCTACCAGGCAGCGGTTATTGTGGAGAGTGGAGACCTGAAGAGCATTGCTAAGTGTGAAGGCAGAACAGGTACGAGACAGTATATACGGCATGTACTTTATTTTTAAATAACCACACCTTCCATTTGTTGCAAATATGGAAGGCATTCCATATATTTGATTTTTATGATTATATGATAACAAAGCTGTCTATTTGTATACTGTGTGTAGAGTAAGGACTGTACAGTAGTTCCTCATGGGATTGCATAGATATAAACAGGGTGTTTAAAGAAAAGATTGCCCCCCCCCCCAAAGAAATAGTGCACCCCATCCTCTGTAAAAAGTATTAATTTACAATTTGACATCGTTCCAGACAGAAGGTTTGAATGGCTCACACAGGTGTGTGTGATAGGTGGAGATACTGTAATGTTCTGCATTGGTTTTGGCGTGAGTTCAGAGCGTTTCACACATTTTCACACGACAAGTAAGTAAGTAAAATTAACAGACAGCCTCAAATACCAGTTCTGTACTATACTATGTAGAGCAGGTGGAACCAACAGAGTTGAAAGGTCACAGCCACACACATACTGGAATGAGGAGTCTAAAGACATTGCCTGGGTAAACTCTGAACAACCCCTTAAAGCTCAGTTCTATGATTCTTTCCCCTTTTTCGTCTCTCCGATCCCAGCACCCCACCCTGTCCTGCAGCTCAGTGTCAAGCATGCTGACGAGACGTCTCTGAGCGTGACGTGGGCCGCCCCCAGAGCAGAGTGGGACGGGTACCTGGCCACCCTGAAGCACAGGGACAGCACGGTGACAGAAACAAATCTACAGAAACACCTGAAGGAGTACACCTTCAGTGATTTGATACCGGGAAGGAAATACACAGTCCTTGTGACAACCAACAGCGGGGATCTGAGCAATGGAACAACAGTGGAGGGGAGAACAGGTACCATGTGACATTTCTGCACGACTGTGTTGATCTGCTCATCTACACAGTCATATACTTACAAGCATTCTTTTCTATTTTAATGAAACAGTATTAAAATCTGAAAACAGATTTTAATACTGACACCATAAAACTTGTACATTTGTAGGACAACACCTAGAATTAATAGAACAAATGCTATTCTGGTCCACCACAGTTTAGAGCAATACAAGTCCGTATTGTCATATGTGAATACTGTACAAACATATAAAACAATCCATTGAAGTCAACTACCATTATAAAACTGAAAAGGCTTTCATAGTAGCATTCATTATCAATTAGTATTATGAAAACGTCTGTTTATATATTCACATTGAGCACACTTGTATGTATGTACTTATTATTCATAAACATTTCAAGAATGGAATATTACCATACGTGTAAACAAAATTATGTAATATTTTTTGTCTCAGAACTGATAAGTTTGGGATTTTAAAGATAGAAGTGGGCCTCTATATTAAAGAACTCCAGATCTCACAATATAAAACTTGCTGGCTCGCACTATTAGTGTTGCCTGATTTGAGTTCGAGTTGACCGCACACCCTCATCTGCCTGCATGCTTGCGTTGTTTGCCCTCCAGTTCCATCTCAAGTCACCAACCTGACCATCAGCAACCAGGGCACGACGGACAGCCTGCACGCCACGTGGGCACGGGCACGGGGCGACATCGAGTCCTACCGGGTCCTGCTCATCCATGAGAGCATCGTCATCAAGAACGAGAGCGTGTCGGCGGACACCGTCGGCTACCACTTCCACTCCCTCAAGCCAGGCAGCCTCTACAGGGTGGTCGTCACTACTGTCAGCGGGGTCATCCCCTCTCGGCAGACTGTGGCAGAGGGGAGGACAGGTAGGGAGGCACTGAATGCGTCTTCTGAAGTTTAATAGTAATACATTCCACTCTGTAGGGGCTGGCTAACTGGTCCATGGGTGTGCACCAGTTCAGAGATGTACAGTAACACATGTTGCCCTCTCTAGCAAAGCTAAGCCTGCAATCATGGGAAGGATAGTGGGAAGGTGCGACACTATCTTAAACTGGGGCTGAGAAAATCGGTCTTCGTATTTCTAGTTGAGAATCTTTGTCATAACTCCTTTGGTCACTGCATTTATAACTGTTCCATGTAAAGTTTACTTCTGTATCTATCTATGCTGTACTTTATAGTGCATTTATATAACAGGGCAACTTCTTTTACCCCACACAGTTCAAATAAACATTGCCAGCTGTAGAATGTTAGTGCCTTAATATGTGTACTTTACGTAATCATGTACAGTATTCTTCAATGTTAAATTCCTTTTTTCTTTTTATTGCTGTTTTGCTTTTTCCCATTAGAGAGCAGTCTCTCAATGTGCCATTTCTCTCTCCCTCTCTCTGGACAGTTCCCTCTGCGGTGGGTGAAGTCACAGTGAGTAACAATGGGAGGACTGATTTCCTCAGTGTCTCGTGGCGGCAGGCCTCTGGGGATGTGGATAGTTACCTGGTGACCCTGAGCCACCGCGAGAGAGCAGTGCACGCTGTCACGGTGTCTAAAACCAACAGCAAGTGTGACTTCAGCTCCCTGATCCCGGGGCACCTCTACAACATCTCCATCACCACGCGCAGCGGGATCTATGAGAACCACACCTTCGTGCAGGAGCGCACTCGTAAGTCACTGCTTCTCTTTTATCAAGGCGGCTGTCTCCAGGTAGAGTTCACTGCAAAGGCGTTTCCCTTTTTTCTGTTTTGCATTGTGAGCTACAGACAGGATGCAAACCTGTCATTGAAACAGTACAGCAGCATGTAGTTTATACTACGTTTAGAAGTAAACTGGGCTATTTAACACAAACAATTTCAAGTAAGTGAAAGTGGAAAATAAACAGCCCAGTGATGCATCTAATGAAAAAAAAAACAAGCTCTAACGCAACATATATTACAAAACAAAACAAAGTTAACTCGTGCCTGTATACAGTATGTGGGTCCTTAAAAATATACTTTGATGATGGATATATCGCAAGCTTAAAAGCAGTGAAAAGCTCTTAAAGCAAACACAGCTGAATTCCAGACCTTTGTAACAGAAGGGTGTTGCGCAGCGAATGCGTGAACCATGCACGTACCTTCACAGTAAAACAACTGAAGCAAGTTCTGATCTGACATATCAAAGGTAACCCCTCACACAGAGGCATTAAATGGAATTTGTCTGGAATGTTACTAAGCTACAGGATGATCTTCACTGTCTTTACATTTGCATACTGCAGGATTAGCGGATTAGCAACAGGTGTCTTTCTGTTGTGTTCTCAGGGCCTTCCAAGGTACAGTATTTGAGAGCCAGCAACTCTGCGAGAAGCGACTACCTCATAGTGTCCTGGCACAACGCGACAGGGGACTTCGACAATTACCAAGTGATCATTAAGAGCAGCAGCGACTTCATTCGGACCACCACCATCCCCAAGTCTCAGAACGAGTGTGTGTTCCACTCCCTGGTCCCTGGGAGACTGTACATCATCACTGTCAGCAAGAGAAGCGGGAAGTACGAGGCCAGCGAAACAACCAACGCACGAACGTGTAAGCAAAGGATTGATTTACATTGTTATTGCGTGATCGCCAACCTGGCCATCAAATATAATTGTTTAATTCAAAGAAGAGCTTTTTGTACTTGTAAGTGGTGGAAACACTGCCCACCTGAGTGCATACATATTCTTATTAAAAATGTTATTGCGGCCACGGAAACCATGTACTTTAAGTTGAGTGTGTTTACAACTACATAACCAGTGGGCAAAACACATTTAGTTTAACTCAGATTTTGTGATTGATAACAAAGCCCCATTCAATTGAAGAGCATGGCAGTGGATCTGAATACTGCGGCATTAAGTCTTTAAAATCAGACCCTTTATGTGCCGAGGTTGTGAGAGCCAACAGCTATAATTGTACATGTGTCATGTCTCTTATCTGTAAACAGTGATTTAAAGCACACCAGTTATGCCACTGAATGTCCTACGCAGTTCCACCAAGCTGCCCCATCTGTTAGTACAATACCACTCGGTTTGTGATGAAACCATGTCCTGTTGAACTGTTCTGTTCCACCAGTCCCAGCCGCAGTGAGGATGTTGACTCTGGCAGACAGGCACACCGAGGATCTGCGGGTCACCTGGTCCCCTGCTCCCGGCGACGTGGATCGATACGAGATCCAGCTCCTCTTCAACGACATGACGGTGTTCCCTTCTATAACGCTGAGCAACACTGCCAGGGAGTACCAGTTCACCTCACTCACGCCGGGGCGGCTCTACAAGATCGTGGTGCTGTCGTTCAGCGGGGATCAGCAGCGCTCAGAGTTCGTTGAAGGTCGTACAGGTGAGGAATTCCTCAGGGAAGCTCGTATTCTGCGTTAGTCAGTCTGAGTGCATTGAAAGGGCGTTGAATACGGCAGTGGATCAGTTGCTTGCCTGCGGTAAATTGTGGACAAGCGCTACTGCACAGGGCAGTTTAATTCAGTTTGCAGCACAAATGTGCATTCTGACGTATTACAAATAGATTTGAAATGAATTAATGTTATGAATCAAATATTAGTTCTTACTTTTAGAGAATTATGGCTTGAATCTTATTCTGTAAGTGCAGTACATTTTAATACTACCTCTGCTCAGTGCAGAAACCGAACGGCTTATGTTGCTCAGTTCTGCGCCTCTTTGTTTTCTGCAGTCCCCAGCATGGTGAAGAACATCCTAGTCTCCAACAATGGGGAGATGAACAGTCTGAAGATCAACTGGACGCCCGGGGGAGGGGATGTAGACAGCTACACTGTGACCCTCTTCCAGCAGAGCCGGATGGTCTCCTCACACACCGTCCCCAAGCCGGTGCTTGAGCACAGCTTCCACCAGCTGGAGGCTGGCGAGCTGTACAACATCATGGTCCAGTCCAACAGCGGCCACCTGCACAACAACAACACGGCCACTGGGAGGACTGGTGAGCACGCCCTCCTACGCTCCTCTCTCATTCCACGGCTGCTGGGTCCATTTACAAGGCCTTTAAGGGTGTTTCAGTATAGTATAAAGCTGCTTGGGAAGTTCCAGTTATCTGATTGGCTAGCAACGTTCCCTAGAATAGATATTTCAGTACGAATGTACAGTAGAGTCTACTGTCCTGTTGTGTGTTGTTAGAAGAAATACTGGGAAACAAGTATTCTGCACATATATGTTGTGTTTCTTCATTGTAACATATAAGACTGTGATCAAGAGTGCCCAACCAAACACTACACAGATACAGCAAACAGTACACAGATACAGTACTACACCAGTCAGCAAGCGGCTCGTGAATGATGGACATGGTTTGTTGGTTGTATCATTGTCCTCCAATCATTAGTTAAGGACCATATTACAGTTCTATCTATCTATCTATCTATCTATCTATCTATCTATCTATCTATCTATCTGTCTGTCTGTCTGTCTGTCTGCCTGACTGTCTGTCTGTCTGTCTGTCTATCTATCTATCTATCTATCTATCTATATAATCACTTCTATTGAGACCTATGTAATGTGCCTTTACGGTATCTATACAATTGTAGACCACTGACTTCTCAATTGTCATTGTTCCAAGTTTTACCGAAACAGGTTTTCACATTAACTTGATGCACCTCCTAACACCCCTCTGCCTCTCCTCTGTTACCCCCTTTCCAGTTCCAGCCCCTGTGACGGGCCTGTTCGCTGATAACAAGCACACCAGCTGCAGCCTGGTTGTGAGCTGGCAGGCTGCTGCAGGGGTGGCGGAGGGATACAAGCTGGAGCTGCTCAACGAGGAAAAAAGCCTCATCGCCAGCAGTTCAGTGCTTGCCTCTGCACGGCAGCACAGGTTCAATGAGCTGACCCCTGGCAAGAAGTACAAGGTCCGAGTGATCACTGTCAGTGGTATGCTGTACAGCAAGGGGGCGCTCACCGAAGGAAGAACAGGTAACCAGCACAATGCTCCGTCTCCATCGGTCCAATGCTCTGCATGGCTCATTGAGCTCTGCCATGTGACTCTCTTGATTTTTTAGGTGAAGCATCCCATTTAACTGAAGGCTGTTAACAGGTTTGATATACGGCTGCAAGGATAATTTGTAGTCTTTGTTTTTGAAGTCACAGTGGATGTTGTGTTTACAAGTTTTAAAAAGCAAAATTATTTAGTTTTAGTAAACTAAACAAATGTTATGTTAGTCTTTTTATGTTTTTTTATTGTTTGTTTGTTGGTTGGACAAGGTTGGACAGATCTGCACTAGCGTGTATGGCTTTGGTGGGTAGGGTTAAGGTTAGGGGTAGGGTTAGGGCTAGGGTACTGACCCACTCTGAATCCTTTGAGAGCCCTCCATGTTCCCTTCTCAGTGAGAATTAAACAAGCACACTTGCTTATGGAGTGGAGTGTAATCAAAAGTGCGCTGTAGGAGAGTGTTTCTGGGATGTGGTGGAAACATTCTGTAATGCTGGTGCTCTGTAATCTGATTATAAGGACGAAGGAATGAGTATTTGACCAGCAACCCTTCTGTTTGCATGCCAGCACTGTTTCCACCACTCTAGAAGAGTTTGGGATCACTTGAGTATTTCCAGTAGTCATACACCGGGGAACATCACACTGTGCTTACCTGATTAGCGGGTAGCTATGAAATACTAACTTGGCTGACAGAAGTAAAATGAAGAAATGCATTTCCTTTGTTGGTAACTCTTGTGCTGTTTTGTTGTGTCTGTTTAGTCCCAGCAGCAGTCAGTGCGTTAATGATCACCGGGAACAGCACAGAGAGCTTGTCTTTCGGCTGGGAGACCTCCGAGGGACAGTTCGAGGCCTACGAAATATTCCTGTACAACCCCGATGACACCCTTCACGACCGCAAACCTGGGACAGCCAGCCTGAGGCAGTGCTCATTCCATGGGCTGCTGCCAGGGAGGATGTACAAGATGGCTATCGTGACGCGCAGCGGGAATCTGACCAACGAGACCTCCACTCATGGAAGGACAGGTACGGACAGCCATGCTGCTAGGAATGCTAGCTGTTCTGCTCGGGGAAAGTGTACCTGCTTTGGAAATGTGAAACTTTTTTATTTTTAATTCTTCTTCCCCAGCCCCAATAAATACTGGTAGATAGACTGAAATTTTGCAGATCTTGCCGTAAGAAACTAAGTAAATCCTGAGCTTCTGAATGTCATTCATCTCCTAAAAGCCATCTTTGGGGTATGTTTTGTCAGAAAGTAGTTTCTCCCCAAGAAACACCAAACAGCGATTGATAAAAAAAGTGAAATAGATAATATTCTCTTGTAAAACACTGTACCCTTTTTTTCAAATCATAATTTTTTTAAATTTCACTGCTTATTAAGTACAATCAAAATACAAACCATCAAGAATAAAGTTATTCATTGTTGTTGTTTTTTTTTTCAGAATAAAATAAATATGTTAGTTAATTTGCAATTACAAGAAACTTTTTGTACGGTGTTTTAAAAAAAAAATTGTTTATGTCTGTTTAGTCCCGGCCCCAGTGACCGCACTGCATGCTCTGAACAAAAACCAGAGCGACAGCCTGTGGTTTACCTGGAACCAGGCTGCAGGAGACCTTTCTGGATACGAGCTATCCCTGCACAACCCTAACGGAACATTGCAGGACAAGCGCGACGGCAATGAAGCCCTGCGAGAGTGCCTGTTCCAGCACCTGATCCCAGGGAGGCTCTACAGTTTGGTCATAGCCACCAAGAGCGGCTATCTCACCAACAAAGCCACCGCAGAGGGAAGGACAGGTAGATGAAGGCTTCTTTTCTAATTTTTGTTCACATTATACTGTTTTCTGTGTTAGTGTTTCAGTGATTGATTAGTTCTAGCTTGATAAAATGTGTGCGCAAGTAACAACGAGTAAGGGTGGATTTTAATTATTTTATGTAGTAGAAAATTGGCCTTGACAAATGAAAAATACTGCAAAAGCAAATAAAAGAGAAATGAAAGAGAATATTCAGGTTGGAATGATGGCTTTTTCTGCTTGTCGACAGACTTTTCTTTGTTAGGTTTTCAATTTAGTAACTTCACTTTTTATCGGTTTTCTTTTTTTTTTTTTTAAATCACAAAGCCCCACGGCCGCCCAAGTCCATATCGTTTGCGGACGTCACAAACACGTCCCTGGAGATCTCGTGGACGGACCCTGAAGACACCGAATATGAGGACTTTGAGCTGCAGTGGTCTCCCCAGGATCCCCTCTCCGTGATCAACCCTTACCAGATCGGCAGGTCCGGGAGCCGCATCCTCCGAGGGCTCTACCCGGGGCGGCTCTACAACGTCAGCGTGCGCACAGTCAGCGGGACCCCCCTGACAAACAGGGCCTACAGCCAGCCCATCTACGAAGCCATACGAACAAGTAAGTGGCCATTCTGAGCGTTAGACTAGGCAACAGGTTACTACTGAGTCCTGAGTTCAAATCAAGATTCTTGGACATCTGTTGATCATGATATATTTCCCGTGCTGGAATTAGTAAAGCACTGCCTGCATGTAACACAATCCGTTTTGCTCAATAGAAAAGTTAGCTACTGTTTTAAAGATTGTTGATCTATTCTATTGATCAAGCCGACGGCAGATCTAAATACCACCACTGTTAAAATAATGAAAATCAGACATACAGCAGCGCATGTTATTCTCTTTATTTTATTTAATTTCTACCTGTAAAAATATGGAAAACCCAGGAATGGTCATATTTGAATTGTTTACATGATCCTCCAGTGTTGAAATCTATTTAATAGACCACTATATCGTATTTATAGCTAATATCAAAATTATAATTTTTTTTAAAAAAACTTGTGATTTTAGTCCATAAAGGTCTCCAGATTAGAAAAGGTTGGGAACTACTACCCGACTGCAAACCCCGATTTGATGGGTTACTCCCTTCTAACAGTTTACCATAGTAAAAGCATAACCAAGTGTAACAAAACTTGGTTAAAGCATGGTAAAGCACAGGTAAGCATTGTAAAGAATAACAAGGTATGGTAAAGCATATTAATACGCATGTCAAGCCAGGGTAAACTATGGCAAATGCATAGCATAACTATTGTTAAAACTGAAAAAAAAATATACCATGTAAAAATACTGTTATAAGAGACTCCTGTTTTTATCTAGAACCCGAGCGCATTCAGCACATCCACTGCCGGCCCCAGAACTCCACGGCCATCTCCTGCTCCTGGAGCCCCCCTCAGTCAGACTACGACGGCTACAGCATCGAGTGCTACCACCAGGGCTCCCGCGAGCTGGTGTACTCCCGCCGCACCGGCAAGGACAGCTCGCCTTACAACATCGCCAAGCTGGAGCCGCACAAGCGCTACATCGTCTCCGTCAAGGTGCTGTCCGACAAGATGGTCAGCAGAGCAGCGGAAGACAGCGTAATAACCATGATTGACCGTGAGTACGACGAGCTACGCTACACACTGGCAGGGTTACTATTAAGCGATTGTTAAAATGCACTTTTGTTTAGGTTATGTGTCATTTAAGAGTAAAGGGCACATGTGGAACAGGCGAAATTACATTTACTGTGCAGAGGATTATAATATAAATGCTGCTGGTTTCTTTGTCCAGGATGTGGTGATACTGGGCCAGTCCATGCTATGTTAAAGACTGTACTACAGTGCATGTTCTCTCCCATTATAATAAGAACGCTATTTTGCAAGATAAATGGCATTACGTGGGAGCTGCAACCACACTCCTGTATGCCTTGTATTGGAATGACATGACATTTTTAAACTGTCTAGCTTTAGGGATTGCCTTGTTAATTAACTAAATCAGCGTGGACATTTTTCCCCACCATGCATATTTAGCTGCTTTGTAACTACACAACCACCTGTGATAACAGTGAAATGAATACAAAATGTTTCATTGTAATGCATCTGGCTCTCTAAGGGCGGCAGGCTGCTGATCTCTCTAGCGTCTAATTCATTTTCAAACGTTTTAATACTCGGGTAATCCATGAATTGCTGCTTTCTATTAAACCAAGGACAGAGTCAATGGGGTGAAAAGCACCTTAGAGAAATATAAAGGGCTGCATGCATTAAAACTACCTAGTAAGGGACTGTATTAGTTTTGTTTTGATTGAAGGCTCTATGGAAATAACTGAGGTGGTAAGCAATCAATTGAATCTAATCAGGGAGCCCTTAAATCTTCCACATTAATACAGCTAATTGCTTCTCTTTACTGTGTATTGAGGGAACTGTGATAGTGCAGAAGTGTACTGTAAAACGATTGCGTAAAGCTGGGTGAAATCTGCTTATTTTTATAAACATTAAGCCTTCTCTGGCCCGTAGTAGTCTGTTAAGGGATAGAGGTGATTTTAGTGAATGTTTTTTACTAAAACAAAACTTCTTTCTGCAACATTACACTTTCTTTTTTCTTTGCAAAAAAAAAATGCTGAAATACTGGGGACAGCTTTGTAAATATAGTCCACTGCATGTTAGAACATCTCATTTTCAGGAAAGTCCTGTCCCCATGTAATAAATTAGCTAGGGCAATATAAACAGGTTCTTTATTTTAGTATTATAATTATTAAATTTTTTAGGCTGTTTGCCTATTTAACTCCACGAATTCTGTCCTTTTAAAAGAGCGCCGCCATGTCATCTTTAATGTCAACACCACTTCCTGTCCTCTCATCAGGATGATTGATCTCAGAAGTTAAACGCTGCCATCCGACCGTGGACAGGAGCTCCCAGGGGGCGGCGCACAATTGGCCGAGCGTCGCCAGGGGGGAGGAAGGGTTAGGTCTTCGGCTCACCGCGCACCAGCGACCCCTGTAGTCTGGCCGGGCGCCTATTTGGGAGAAAATAATAAAAAATAATGGCCAACGACTAAATTTAAAATAAATTAATTAATTCATTTAAAAAAAGACCTGTCCTGAAGTTGTGCTCCGACAACAGCAAAGCGGATGAGGCGCGCACAGCGTCTCTCGAGTTCACTCGTTATGTAGCAGTGCTGCTGCCGCTGCTGCCAAAAGAAGGGTGTCCCTACCAGTGAAAAGTTGGGTCTCGTCGGACCTCTTCTGTAAGAACATGTTTAAATAAAGAAACCTGAAAATAGCTGCACAGGTGGGGGGGCTGGCCTGGAATACAGGAGCAGCATTTAAAAAGATGAGCACAAAGCTGCAGCAGCACTGTCAGATTACAAACCCTCCCACACAGGCTTCCTCTGTTGAATGACTTTACAAAGACTTATTTATCTATCGGTTATATATTATTTTGTTTTTTTATTATTGATTTTGAGTTATGCACGGCTACTTTAACATCATGGATACTTTTGCAAACGACAACATCAACACATTTGTTTTTTCAGATTTTAGTGTTTATTTAGTAAAATTAAATACATTTTTGTTTCCGAATTTATCTTCCTACTACTGCATATGCCACAGTCCATTCTTATTAGCTTAAAGGTCTAAAATGACTTCATTGTGAGTAGACGCTTGATGGTGGTGCTGTTGCTGATGTTGGGGTTGCCTTGCTCGGACACAACAGTCAAACTCAGTCCATAGGACCTCTACTGGATTGAGACGTGGTGATTGGGTGGGCCAAGGGAGGTGTGTGGGAAGACCCTGCTGTCCTCTGCAGGCCAGCGCTTGACCCCTATGGATAGCAGTACTGTACATTCTCAGCTTGGTTGTGCTAATAACCTCTCAGGAAAGAAGGGATGCATTTCAAACTGAAGCAGGCATACCTGCCCTAACCTCGGCCAACCCACAATCACTTTATGGAAAGGAACTGACCGTCTTCTCTAAGCAAGGCAAATTCACCCTACCCTACAGAATTGCACACTCTCTTTAGAAATATAAGGGACTTGCGATACCTCAGGAGACCAACATCTTGTAGACTCCCTGCTTTTTTGTATAGTTATCCGATGGCCCAACTTGCTGTTAGGGAGTAAGTGTGTGCGGAGGGTAATTATTTTGGCAAGGCAGTGTATTTCGAAGTGTGACCTACTTTTAAAATGCAATATTAATTCCTAAAGGAGGGATTTATAACCACCATCTCCACAACGCTTAATTGAAGAGGAGAGTGATATTGCAGGACTCCGTTCTAACCATCTCCTTATCATTGTGTTGATCTGGTGGGAACACAGTTCTGTATAGACCGGAAAAGCTGATGCTCCCTACCATTGATCGAGACTCTACATGGTGAAATAAATGTAATGCACTGACAGGAAGCAGCCATGGCTTTAGAGATCTGACATCTGGCTGTGCAGAGCAGCAGAGGAGATGAGAGCGTCAGCATCTGCAGTGGCTGGAGCTTTCTGTCTAGCTTCAGCAAAATGGAATCAGGAATTATCTGTGCCCAATCATTAATCAGATTAACTTCCTTTATTAAATCACTTAAGCATTTTGTTTTCATTATACCTTAATAAGGAAGAGTATATATCAAATTTTAAAATAAAAGAAGACGGTTAGAAAAAAAGAGTCTGGGAAATACATCCTGTTGTGTAATGTCAGGGGAGGGAGAGGGGGCTGTATGACAAGCAGGTGCTGCATTGACAGTACAGCACACTCAGACTAACATAAAGATGATAAATGCAGCTGCCTTTTAGATAATTAAATTAAAGACCTTCCCTGGTGTTGTACATATTTTGTACAGGCAGAGATGCGGTAAAGAGACTTGAATGCACTGGTAGATGTTTGACTTTCATAACCTTAATACACAATGATCCCCATTCCAATAATCGAAACAGTTGCTGTGTTTAGTTCCAGTGCTGTTTAATTGAAGAGACACCGCTGTATTTACAACTTAAACAAACTTCTCCCTCTAGTTGGCATACGAATTCTACGCTCAGGCTTTATATGGAGATTTTCCCATGGAACACTGTAACTCCATTACTAATGTTAAACTGCAATTTAATCAAACAGCAAAGATTAAAATTCAGTAAAACTGTTTTAATAGCGCAACTTTCCACACATCATCAATGTACTGCTCCCACTGTGCTTGCCCTTGTAAACCTATTGCCTTGTGATCATTGCCAGCTGCTGTCGTGAACTTTGAGTTGATACTGTTGCATTCACCAGGCCATTGCTGAAAATGAGGTGTTCAACCTCTCTTTCAAACTTAAATGCTGTCTGCATAAAAAGCGCGTCTGATAAGAATGTGCTCCTAATTGCTTTTTAACCGTCGACTGGTTTTTGGGAAATTGCGGGTATGCCACTGCATCTCCTGGATGCAGATTGTAATTGTACTTGCGAGTTTATAATTAAACTATTCATTTTAATAATTGGATTGCGTGGTATTAATATTTCATCATTTTATTAAAAAGGTTATTGTCGTGTTTGACGCTGCTGCTGCTTACACGTGATTTCTCCCCAAGATACCTTTTAGACACCAGAGCCTTGATTCTATTACCCAAATTCCATTTGTGTATGAATACTTGAAGACTACCTACAAGCCCCTAAATTAAATGTCTGAATTGTTTATTTCTGGTTTTGTAACTTTTTTTTTTTTTCTTTTGTAATGACAAATCAGTCAAAAGTTTTTTTCAATCTAACCTGAAGAAAACAAACTGCAATGCTTATGGTTGGGAATGGGTAGACCAATCTGGAAAGGAGTGAATAAAAACCCTTTCCTGGATCTTGTGCAGGTTTCATTAAAGCGAGTGCTTCCACAATAAATACATTTCCTCAAAGCTTTGAAAATGTCGTGGCAGGCATGAGCCAATGCAGCATTTTCTTTATAAAGTATTTAGTAAGCACTTCTGTCTTCTTTTTTTTTTTCGGATGAAAGTTTGGCAACAATTTGGAGGTTCAATATTAATCAGACTACGCAGCTGAACAAAAGAGTGGAGCTAATCACTTTGATCAAACTGTTTTATGTTCTCCACTTTAATTACGTCCTTGACTAAGACAGAAAAGATGCCTGTAGCATATCACTGATATTGCAACCAATACTGAGCTCTGTGTGCCAGGCTGCTTGTGTTAACAGCTTCACTCAAATTATAATTTCTGATTAACTAATTTAACACCCAGATATGTGATAACCGAACTTTTTCAGCTGAAAGTTTTTGTTGTTGTTGTTTTTTTAAACCAATTAACTTCAGCTTCATTACAACCTGTTTCTAATCAGTGTAATTTGAAAAGCACAGGATTAAGATAAGGGACAGGATTAATTGTTGCTTTTCCCTGGCACAGGTCCTCCCCTCCCACCGGACAACATGCGAGTGAATGAAAAGGCGGTGAAGATCACCAAGTCCACGATCTTCTTCAAGTTTAACTGCAGCTGGTTCAGCGACGTCAACGGGGCAGTGAAGTACTTCACTGTGATAGTGAGCGAGGCAGACGGTAAGACCACTCTCGCCTCTCCACCTGGGGGCTGCCACGGGGGCCTGTTTAGAGTGGGGTCTGATGAAGGGGGCCCAGCTTCTAGCAGACTTTGTATCCACCTCAATAAGAACCGTCAGATTCAACATTGATGGGCATATTTGTATATAATATAAGTGGATCACTAATGTTTTTTACCAAAGGGTAACGAGGTCAAACCTAGTCCTGCGTGTGACTTCAGTGCTTGGTCCCTAAGAACTTGACTTTCTGTGAATGAAATTAAACATTTTTAACATAATAAAATGAACAATATAGACGGGAGAAGTTTGAGTATTGTTCTGAGCGGTTTCTTGCTGGTTTTATAATGTTAATGTCCTACTCTGTTACCGAAAATAAAATAAAAAGAATCACTGTTCCAGAGTTCCTTGTATGTTGCGTATGTATGTTGATTTCTTTGTCTATGATCCAGGCGTTGAACAGGTACAGCTGGATCAGCACCACCCCTTGCCTTCGTACACAGACTACAAGCTCAACGCTTCCATTAAAGCCTACCAGACCAATTACTTTGCCAGCCGCTGTGCTGAAAACCCTGACAACAGCATCCAGAGCTTCGAGATAGATGTGGGGGCGGGGCTGGAGAGCCTCGGAGGGAAGTGCGAGCCAGAGCAGCAGAGGTTCTGTGACGGGCCACTCAAGCCCAGGACTGCCTACAGGTGCGATTTATTACTGCAATTCTGTTGCCCGAGGCACGCACTGCAAGATCAGTGTGTCTGGACGCGTGTCTTCCCTTGTGATGATAATGGATAACCAAGAGCAAGCCAGGAGAAATGCACTTGCACTAAATTAAATACTTTTTTAAATGTTATTTTAAATTTTTATCCAAGATAATAATAATAATAATAATAATAATAATAATAATAATAATTTCTCTGTTTGCATGAGGAGAACATAACAGACTTTCCAGTTCTATTTACTTGTTTATTTTTTTTGGATTCTCAGTTTCTTTCTTTTTTTTTTTTTAAAGATGCTATCTGCTCATGCTTTCAGTAAACTCTTTTTGGACAATAGGAAAAGTGATGTACACAAATTGAGTTCAGTTATGTGTCTGTAGTCAGGTCCAATTGTTATCTCCGGGCTGGGGTATTCTAAGCTGGTAACTGCAGTAATGTATATGGATCTAATATTTACTTGTTTCTGTTTCGCCAGGATCAGCATTCGAGCATTCACACAGCTTTTTGACGGGGATCAAAAGGAATTCGCCCAGCCCCTTTTTACAGACACCCATTTCTCTGAGCCCATAACCACTGAGTCAGGTAAGCCTGCTTGTTTAGGCTTGTTTACTGCCATCCTCGTGAGTGAAATAAGCACGGCACTCAACCAGTGCTCATGTAGTATTCTTGTTTTTTATAACAAGTGCAGCATATAGAAGTATGTTTACAGCTGGGGGCAGTTGAATTAGCCGAGACATTTGGAAAATGTCATGAACAGGACCTGTACAAGTTACCCAAACTGACCAATCAAACACAGAACCTTGCTCTACTGCTTCTTCCAACTGCTTGCAAATAGCTGCCTAAAGAAGTGGGTTGATTGCAATCATTCGCAGGCCCGTGGTGTGGATCTGGAAGCAGAGTGGCGCAGGACTTCAGGTTTGTTTGTAACTCTATAAACGAAAAGCTACTCCAAGAGCAGAAAGCAAGTCGAAATAGGCAAGGGTTAAACAAGCTGGTCCTAGTGAACAGGGAGCAGACCCCGGGAACAGGGAGCAGACCCCGGGAACAGGGAGCAGACCCCGGGAACAGGGAGCAGGCTCCGGGAACAGGGAGCAGACTCCGGGAACAGGGAGCAGACCCCGGGAACAGGGAGCAGACCCCGGGAACAGGGAGCAGACCCCGGCAACAGGGAGCAGACCCCGGCAACAAGGAGCAGACCCCGGCAACAGGGAGCAGACCCCAGGAACAGGGAGCAGACCCCGGGAACAGGGAGCAGACCCCGGGAACAGGGAGCAGACCCCGGGAACAGGGAGCAGACTCCGGGAACAGGGAGCAGACCCTGGGAACAGGGAGCAGACCCTGGGAACTGGGAGCAGACTCCGGGAACAGGGAGCAGACCCCGGGAACTGGGAGCAGACTCCAGGAACTAGGAGCAGACCCTGGGAACAGGGAGCAGACCCCGGGAACAGGGAGCAGACCCCGGGAACAGGGAGCAGACCCCGGCAACAGGGAGCAGACCCCGGCAACAGGGAGCAGACCCCGGCAACAGGGAGCAGACCCCGGGAACAGGGAGCAGACCCCGGGAACAGGGAGCAGACCCCGGGAACAGGGAGCAGACCCCGGGAACAGGGAGCAGACTCCGGGAACAGGGAGCAGACCCTGGGAACAGGGAGCAGACCCTGGGAACTGGGAGCAGACTCCGGGAACTGGGAGCAGACTCCGGGAACTGGGAGCAGACTCCGGGAACTGGGAGCAGACTCCAGGAACTAGAAGCAGACCCTGGGAACAGGGAGCAGACCCCAGGAACTGGGAGCAGACTCCGGGAACAGGGAGCAGACCCCGGGAACAGGGAGCAGACACACACGCACACACACACACACATATACACACTGAGAAAGGTTATATCTTTTCAGCCCCTTTATCAATTGGAGAGCCTTACAGTATATTTCATGGCCTCTTCCTCTGTCTGTTTTTACTTTAGAGCCGCTAATAGGCGTTGTAGAGGGGATCAGCGCTGGCTTGTTCCTGATTGTGATGATGATTGGTGTGTCTGTTCTGTTGATTTGCCGTCAAAAAGCGAGGAAAATGTAAGTATGTGATGCAGTTTGGTACGTGAAGTGGTTTTAAATAAGTCTTTTACTAATAGTTTGTACTCTTTATATATTATTATTATTAGTTTATTTAGCAGATGCCTTTATCCAAGGCGACTTACAGAGACTAGGGTGTGTGAACTATGCATCAGCTACAGAGTAACTTACATCTCACTCGAAAGACGGAGCACAAGGGGGTTAAGTGCTCCGGGTCACACAATGAGTCAGTGGTTGAGGTGGGATTCGAACCGTGGACTTCCTGGTTACAAGCCCTTTTCTTTAACCACTGGACCACACAGCCTCTATATATATATATAGATGGGCTTCAGTGAGTTACAGGAAAATAATTTCATCTAGGGTTTCTGTGACGTCATAGATTACGAGACTGAAGCTTTATAAAGCACGTTGAATGGCAGTAAAAGCAGCAGTGACTGCTATAGGCAATGACTTCAACATCCTACAGTATATGCAGTATACTTTGAAGTTTCCTAAAGAAATACCCTCAAAAACACACTCAACCCTGTGTTTCCTGGTTGTAGCCAGTGCAGCCAGTGCATTCCGTGAAATACTGCTAAGTAATGTATTAATGATTTTTCTTCTCATCAACAAATATTTATCAAAGTATAATTATTTTATTTCTGGCACTGGAGTTTCCAGACTCACCAAGTTAATGTTGTTCTATGGTTTTAATGTTGTTCTAATGTTGTACTAAAGGATTTAAACTTAAAATGAAATATGATTAATACTTGTGATCATCTCTTCTGTCATCTCTGTTAATTGCCTGTATTTCAATCGGCGTGCCTCTGTTTTGTTAGATGTTTTATTTTTAAATCTCACAAGTCATTACCATTTGCTCGTTCTATATCAATCTATGTGGCAATAAATGAGAAACAAACATTAAGTCTGCCATACATTATTTATGATGATGCCTAACTAATGGTTTGTTAATGGCTATCAAACAGTTTGTTTTAGCTTGTCTAATTAGAAATGTGATTACTTCATTTGACCCTTGAAGATTTTTAAGATGGGTTCTATCGAGCACAGTTTTTGGAGTCTGTGACCAGCACCTATGTACAATAATAGATGTCTTCAGTGCCTCCTGCTTATGCTGTGGCAATCTACAGCTCTGCATAATTTTGATGTTTTATTTAACATCAAGTAATCAAAGAAACTACAAAATGTTATCGCAAAAATAAATTTTGAAATGTCACATTTTTCTCTGTTTTTCGTAAAGTATATGTAATTCAATATGTTAAAGTAACATTATTCAGCAGGTTTATGAAGCACAATTAGTTAATTCTGTATCGAGGGGGATGCAGAACCTTTGGCCATTGCTGTACTTAAAGCCATGTAAAAAAACAGACCTAGAAAGTGGTTCTGTAAGCAGGGTCAGGAGTTTACCATATTCACCCAAGCTGATAGCTATCTTGGTGACCAGGCCAGAGAGCACACAAACACCCACCCACTCTTCTTCAGTCCTGACCTGAGCTAGCCCTGTGCTTTTATACACGTGGCCAGGTGAAGTTGGAAGTGAATTAGCCAGTTTAGCCTGACTGCTTACTGCACATGGATTTCAGGCATGATTTTTTAACCCCATCCCTGCCAAACTACCATGCTCATGTGCAGGGCGTCTCAAACATTCATCAGTTTTTAAACATTTGGGGACAGTGGTGAAATAGTGTTACAAAACCCACTGCAGTGTGTAGAAGAAACCCATTACTCTACCTGTGATGTGTCAGGGTCGTCTGTATAACTGCAATATATCTATCAACATCATCCTGATTATTTGGACAGTTTTATTCACGAATCATATGGAAATTCCTCAGCTTTTACTCTCTAATGTTGGCCAAGAGAAAGAGGTGATTTTCTTATCAGCAGCCTATTGTATTCAAATCACGCTCCCTCCTGCAGCCATGTTTGTTTTCTGTTCCCACAATAGCCATTCATTGTAATCAGCATTGTTGGAGGTGGGAGCATTGTCTGAATACACTACGACAATCATAAGAGAAATTCTATTTCTCCTGGCAAAATCTCACGAGTGAAAGTTGAGAAATGTATCATATTGAAATACATATTGTTGCAAAGTGGCCAGTTTGTTGTAATGCGCTTCTTGTAAACACTGCAGGGTCTTCTGTAACACTTTTGCCGCAGTTTACATCTCATTAAAATGTACTCTCACAGAGACAGGCAGTGCATTCATTATGAAATTCCATAGTTCATAATCACCACAGATAAAACACTGAATTTGAATTACTTGGAGCCTCCCACCAGTCCTTTACAACAATGTCTTCAGAAATATATATATATATATATATATATATATATATATATATATATATATATATATATATATATATATATATATATATATATAACCTGTGAATGTACAGCTTTTCAAATTGCACCTGCACTCAGCATTTTTTTGCTATTAGCATCTTGGCTTTTAGCTTCCCACTTTGTCATTTGATGTCCCTTTTTTAATCAGTAACTCTTGCTATATATCCACCCCCATTGCATCTGGGTGATGTGTGTTAAGTGCTGTTTGGCCCTGATACAAAGGAGGGCTGGATATTATGGATACACAGCAGTTCAAATAAGTTAGGTGTAACAGTTGATTTTTTTTTGTTCTACGCATGCTCATTGCAAATACTGTGTGTCTTTTTGTGGGGTTGCAGAAATATGCAAGAAAGGCCGAGAATGAGTGCCCGTAGAGAGAGACCAGCGTCGGTCAGTATGCACGTGGGAGTGAAAGGGTAAGAGAGGGAGAGTGTGTCTTCAGCCTCAGTTCTGTTCTACTGCACTTTGGTTCCAGCGTCATCGGTGATGTTGTGCTTCGCTATCTGCTGTTCCAACCTCCAGAACACAGTGAAAGATAAAATTGACAAATGTGATAGTTTAAATTCCAGAAAAAACATGTTCATGTGTGTGCTTACAAATCAATCTGTTTAGATTTCCTCTGATCTGACAATACTGTTTATGAAGCTGCTGTAAGGTTTATATAAGATTTTGTTTTAACCTTTTTAATGATAATTCCGAGTGGTTCTTATTGCTCTTCAGTTTCCTGGTATAGACGTTTGTAATGTAGGCTAGATCAGCCAAAATGTCTTTATATTAGTAAGTTCCTGCACCGTTCTTTGTGCTCAGCAATGTATTGCCTGAAAAAGAAAAGGAAACTTGACCCAAAGTGGCAGATCTCTAGATGGCGTCTATAAAGATGTGTTGGCTGGTTCTAGTCTATGATATATACAGTGTCTGTGGCAGGCAACTAAAACTGATGAGCAGCCTCTAAACTCGGCCGAAAGTACCTTAACAGACCTATCAACAAAATAATAATAATAATAATAATAATAATAAATGATTGAAAATATTTTAAAAAGGGGACAGTAAAAAACAAATAAAATGAAATTTGAAGCTGTTTGGTCTATTTCAAAAGATTTGGGGGTTGCATCATGTGTTGACAGCAGCTGCTCCCTGAAAGTGATGCATGATTTTAATCAGAGCTGCTGTGCCCATGGCAGCTAAGGAAACTGTCCTCTCTGTTAACCAACAATTCGGCCCCAATTACGCTGTGTGTATAATTTTCACATCACTGCGTCTCTCAGTGTTGTTTTTGTAATTTATCCTTAAACCAGGAACCAGTGTTTATTCAATTGTTTTCAGTCAAATCGATGAAGTTCTGTCAAATTCTGGATATAAATGAAAACGAATTTTACAATAACAAAAGCAGTAAAATGCAGTTACCAAGGCATACAATAAGACAGCAAATAACAAAGGATATAATCAACTGTAATTCGATTTTAAGCATTGTATTTACAGTTCTGTTTCTTTCTTTCTTTCTTTCTTTCTTTCTTTCTTTCTTTCTTTCTTTCTTTCTTTCTTTCTCAGTAATCGACGCATCTCAAGGTACATTTATTTCAATAATTGTTCTGAAGCAGTATTATTTCATCTTTGTTTTTTAATGCCGTTCCTCTTCTGTAACATTCCTCTTATTTGTTGTATTCTTTCAGCCCCATCACAATCTCCCAGTTTGAAAGCCACTTCACCAAACTGCAGGCTGATTCCAACTACCTTCTCTCAGCGGAGTACGAGGTAAGATTTCAAGCAGTTTTCCCAGCTCAGGGTGAAAGATTAACTCGCTCGCACACTCCCTTGCCGCAGCCGAACCCTAAATCATTTTTAATCCATTACATTTCCCTTCTTTATTCCTAGGAGCTAAAAGATGTTGGTCGAAACCAATCCCTTGACACAGCACTTTTACCTGAGAACAGAGGGAAAAATCGATACAACAATATACTGCCCTGTAAGTTTTATGTTTATGTACTGTATGTAATAATATCCTGAAGTAGCTGTTTTGTGAACATTTGAGGACAGAGTGACTGTATTGGGAAAAAAAGGTTATGATCACTGGATAAAATACTGCCACTAAGCCAGGCCAGATACACTCAATTCTTAGTATTAATACTAAGCAACAGTGTCAATAATGCTGACAAATAAAAAATGTTTGTTAAAGTTTTGTTTAAAAAAAATAGTAAACAGTAACCCTAAAGAGAAACTTAGTGAATAATTTGCTCAACTTTTTCAATGCCAGATTAAGCCACTGCTGGATTTTATTAGAGCATGTTACAGCACTGGGAATCAACCTGTATTGCTTCAACCACCTATACTTGATTATCAAATGAATATTTTCTGCAAATTTGTACCCCTAGAGGAACTAATATTTGTTCCCACCGGCAAACTGTAAATGATGCATGTATAATTCTAGTAATGGGAGCAATGTTTGCAGGCTGTTATCATGTATTTTTGTAGGTGAGATTGGACCTGTCAGAGGGGACTGGATGGTACAAGTTTAGGGTTAGGGTTTAAGTTTGGGTGTTAGGGTTAGGGTTAGGATTTAGGAGAATGGTCTTTTAAGTAAAGGTTTTAGTTGAAAGTGCATGGAAATAGAGTTATGTGCAAAATAAGATTGGGGGGGGCATATATGCCAGGTGAATTTTGTGGTGCTGTATAATGTTCCATATAAATCTAGTTGTGGGTTATCAAGGTGGGGTATAGGCTGATCAGATACATTATGCAAAAGAAAGCATGTTTGAAATATCTTTGATAATGAAAACAAAGAACCATTGTTCTTTTGAAACCCTAATCTACTACGCACTGTGTTCCAGACGACACAACCCGGGTGAAACTTTCCTACGTGGATGACGATCCCTGCTCTGACTACATCAACGCCAGTTACGTTCCTGTAAGTGGGCTTCAAATTGGTTCCTCTCAGCCTGTTTGTACAGTAAGGTTTGAGTTTGTCTGCTGTAATATAAAACTGATCTCTACTCATTGTGGGCAATTTCAGGGCTGCAACTCCCGAAGAGAGTACATCGCCACACAGGGGCCTCTGCCCGGCACAAAAGATGACTTCTGGAAAATGGTGTGGGAGCAAAATGTCCACAATATTGTCATGGTGACCCAGTGTTTAGAGAAGGGAAGGGTGAGTGCAGAGGCAATGCTGTCTTTTTATTGCATTGTTACTATTTCCACACTCATGACATTTCATAAACACACTCCACTCTTTCTCATACCTTATGCAGAAGACCAGTATCTCAAGCTGTGCCCTTGGTGGATGTGCTGTAACGTGTTTTAATATTTCATCAGGGATCCTGGAGAGAGATAGCACTGCTTACCCCACTGTCTGCTTTTGTTCAGGTGAAGTGTGATCACTACTGGCCTTTCGATCAGGATCCCTTGTATTACGGAGATCTCATCGTCCAGATGTTATCGGAGTCTGTCTTGCCCGAGTGGACCATCCGCGAGTTCAAGATCTGCAGTGTAAGCCGGTTCTGCACACATTTTTTCACAAGGGAGGAAGAAGACACAAAGAACAGGATGAAATCGGGTTCTAGTTTTTTGTAACCTCCTGGTTACAAGCCATTTTCTTTAACCACTGGACCACACAGCCTTCTGAGGTTAATCCGTAGTTATCGCTATTTCCAGGTTAAATCGGCTTTAACCTTAATAAGGGGCAGCAGTGTGGAGTAGTGGTTAGGGCTCTGGGCTCTCAACCGGAGGGTTGTGAGTTCAATCCCAGGTGGAGGACACTGTTGCTGTACCCTTGAGCAAGGTACTTTATCTAGATTGCTCCAGTAAAAACCCAACTGTATAAATGGGTAATTGTATGTAAAAAAATAATGTGTAAAAAATAATGTAATTGTATGTAAAAATAATGTGATATCATGTAACAATTGTAAGTCGCCCTGGATAAGGGCATCTGCTAAGAAATAAATAATAATAATAATAATAATAATAATAAATTATATATTTACAGTTTAATATACTTCCATGAAATACCTTTATTTTTAAAACTCATTCGCTAAATCCTTGATCTATAATAGCTACACAATGTCAAGGAAGGTATCTGTCAGGTTATTATTTATTTAGCAGACGCCTTTATCCAAGGCGACTTACAGAGCCTAGGGTGTGTGAACTATGCATCAGCTGCAGAGTCACTTACAACTACGTCTCACCCAAAAGACGGAGCACAAGGAGGTTAAGTGACTTGCTCAGGGTCACACAATGAGTCAGTGGCTGAGGTGGGATTTGAACCGGGGACCTCCTGGTTACAAGCCCCTTTTCTTTAACCACTGGACCACACAGCCTCCTGAGGTTAATCCGTAGTTATCGCTATTTCCAGGTTAAATCAGCTTTAACCTTAATAAGGGGCAGCAGTGTTTAATTGAATTGTATGAATGTAACCCTTGGTTTAACCAGGAGGACCAGGTGAATGTCAGCAGGGTGGTTCGTCATTTCCACTACACGGTGTGGCCGGATCACGGCGTCCCTGAAACTACCCAGTCTCTGATCCAGTTTGTCCGGACTGTGAGGGATTACATCAACCGCACCCCGGGCTCTGGAGCTACTGTGGTGCACTGCAGGTAGGAGAGAATGACCCAGCCTTCCAGCAATCGAATGAGACATTCAGCAAGAAGTGTGTGGCTATGCAAACAAAATGCACTACTTGCAGCTGAAGTCGCCCCAGGGTGACAGAGAAAACTAGATTGCGAAACGCAGTTCATTCAGCACAGTGCAGTAAATTATTAAATGCATCGCCGACACCCCTGCAAGGTTTATCCATTTGTCCACTGCTGTGTTTACAGGCAGATACTCAAGTTTGGATTTTTTTTTAAAATGATACAAAATGGATGGTTCTCATTCAAAATATGTTGCTTAAATCTTTGAATCTGCACTTATTCCAGGATACAATATCCAGCACACACCGACTGCCTCAGAAACTTGAATTAGCTACATTATCTGCAATACACATTTAAAACAAAAACAGTTTTGGGATAGTTTGATGCTAAAATTGAGAACTGTTGACTTCAGCTTTTCGTTAATGTGTCCGCTTTTTAAACTTCAGCTGCTCTTTTGAGAATGGTGTTAGCGCTGTGCTGAGCTGACTGAAGTGTGCGCTGTTTTGTTTGTTCTGTAGCGCCGGTGTAGGAAGGACAGGCACGTTCATCTCCTTGGACAGGGTCCTGCAGCAGCTCGACTCCAAGGATACCGTGGATATTTATGGGTCCGTCTCTGAGCTGAGACTTCACAGAGCTCACATGGTGCAGACGGAGGTAATTTGTCCCTATTGTACCTCGGCTGAAGTCAGGCTCCTGTCAGGTTCTCGGTTATCTTTGTTGTTGATAAACTCTAATAACAACAACGTTTTGTTTTGTTCTGTTTTTTTTTAATTTTTAATAACATCAAAATAATGAGATGAAGTATACATGTGGTTTCTGGATGACTTCAAACCTCTTTTGCTTGTAGGAAGCCCTCTCAAATTAATACAGAATAATGAGAGGTCTCAAGCTGTTACTTTCAGCTGCAATCCTAACAGGGGAGTACAGTGAAGCAACGAGACTCAAGAAGGACCGCCATTCATAACTAACAAGATCCGTCTTGTTCTTTAGCAGCCATCAGAATTACAGTGCTTTTAAAATGTGATTTGTGAGCTCAAGGCAGGTGTTAAAAAGTACTGACATTAATGAATAAAAGTAATAAAGATTGCAGTTCGCATATGACTCATTGTAGACCACCTGTATCTGCAAAACCAATTAGACCAACAAAGAAAGATTCTTGATAGTCCATCCATGTTGTTTAAACAGCTCAAAACAGCTTGTGTTTCCGGCTACTGAGAGGTTATCTGAGTTGCTTTCCTTCTCATCCCCTCACTGAACAAGGGCAGTAAATTGCTGTTGCCCACCTTTTTATTTTCAAGCAACATTTATTAAAGTTCTCAGGTTTTACCATCATAGTTTATTTAAGGATTGTAAATACCTGAATATTGTACTCCATTTTAAGATTGTATTGCCAAGGTTTATATATATATATAAGTAGATCCACTTGGGTATAAGCTTGCAAGCTTGCACTTTGACTTACATCAACAGATACTGTACTGGTATTAATATTATTATTATTATTTATTTCTTAGCAGACGCCCTTATCCAGGGCGACTTACAATTGTTACAAGATATCACATTATTTTTACATACAATTACCCATTTATACAGTTGGGTTTTTACTGGAGCAATCTAGATAAAGTACCTTGCTCAAGGGTACAGCAGCAGTGTCCCCACCGGGGATTGAACCCACGACCCTCCGGTCAAGAGTCCAGAGCCCTAACCACTACTCCACACTGCTGCCCTCCACTACTATATATATCAGATTTGAGTGCATCACTGGTCCACAGTAAATGTTTTATACGTGTTTTCCATTTTGTCTGATGGATAACAAGTGGGGGAAAAAAACACAGCAATTTGTCCCTCTGCTGTCCAACCGCTGAGGTTTGTTCATAAATTGGTTGACACGACTAAAGACACCTTAAACTGTGACGCAGTTTAACAGAGCTGGTGTTTCCATTGCAGTGCCAGTATGCATATTTACACCAGTGCGTCAGAGATGTCTTGAGAGCAAGGAAACTACGCAACGACCAGGAAAACACGTTGTATCCCATCTATGAGAATGTCAATCCTGAGTATCACAGAGGTAAGGCCGCATATCCACCTGCAACTGCAATCTGCAAATAGCCTTTCATGAAACCCAGGAAGGCAAACTTACCAAAGGGCTGTGACCTTGCAACTACTAGTGAGACGACTCTGACACCACACATTTATACAGCTACGGCCAAAAGTGTTGCATCACCTAGAATATTAGGATTGAGACATAATCCAAACAAAAACTATATCAACATAATTTAGATATTTCATTTAACATCATGTAATCAAAGAAACTACAAAATAATGTTGCAAAAGTCTACAGGAAACCATAATAGTAGTACAGTATTTCATGCCATAGTCGTCAATTTGTGTCAGTTTTTCATTAAGTACAGTATATGGAAAACTACAAAGCGATATGTAATTCAATATGTTAACGTAACATTATTCAGCAGGTTTCATTCGACTTTATGAAGCAAAATTAGTTAATTCTATAGGGTGATGCAAAACTCTTGGCCACAGCTGTAGAGGGGTAATGGTAGCTCCTAACTTGCACTGTACCTGCATTTTGCCCCTCATTTTATGTGATTTGTAACAGCTGGAGGCTTGCTAAATTTCTAGGGGTGAGCCTTAGCTCCCCTTTGCTAAATCCTATCAGCCGACCAATCTTATAAATATAAAATCCCTCGTTCCCACAATGTCCTGAAACTCTTTCTTCCCTGCCTGCTTTGAAATCAGTGGATCAATGGTCCTCCTTCCAGGATGAACTATTGCCGGGTAAGGAGGTAAGATCCTGGGCCAAACTGTCTAATCTTTCTATGCAACATTAATCTCTCAATGTCTGATTACAGCGAAACAGAATCAACATGTATTTTGTATTTTATTTTATATATATATATATATATATATATATATGTTCAGTATTATTATTATTTTTTCAGACATGGTGTATGCAAGACGTTAAGGAATGGACAGCCAGCCTCCCTTTTGAATCAAACCCAATCCACACACTTCAGGCAATTGGTTTTTTTTTTATTTTTTTTTTACAATGTGTATAGATTGTTATTTGCCTGGTGGTCTTTATAAAGTTCAGGTTATTTAAGTTTAATAGAGATTATTGTATATACTTGCATAAATGGAATATAGATTTATGTAAATATGTATTTTTTCATATTGATAATGGCCTTTGGATATTACTTTCATACTGAAGTTGTGTTTACTGTACCAAATAAGCTATTATAATATTTTGTACATAATTGTTAGAGCTTCCGAGAACGATGGCTAAAGGCACTTATATTAGGTTATTCTGTGGCTTTAAATGCTGGTCCTTTCATTTTATAAAATAATACAATTGCTATTCCTGTGTGGGGAACTCTTTTGTCATCGCAGCAGGTTCTGAAAAGGGAAGTGATGAACGAACGATCGTGAGTTTGTTGTTTGTCTGTTAAAACATCTAAAACGTCAGGGAGGGTTATATTTTTGGTATTTTAATATATTTAGATCTGCCACTGCAGGATGATTAAAAACCCTAGCATTTAAAATTTAGAATTGTAACAGCTCATTTAGCATTTAGAAGTGTAACAGCTCTATGTGTTGTCTGTGTTCTCGCACGTTGACTTTAATAGGACAGAAAACAACCCTTTTCACTGCTGAAGAATGCACCTGTGGGAGGTTTTCAGTCCCACAGCTTCACACAGAAAAGGCTCTTATTTTGCTTGATTGGCCGAATAATCACATTCGATTTCCCCATTTCGGATTTCATGCCAGACACCCGATGGATTTAGCTATTAAATTACCCGCGTGTTTCGAATGGGTGAAGAAAACACTTTATATTACCCCTGTTGAAATCATATTATTGAAAATAATGCGGCTAAGCCATTTACTGTTACCCTTATTACTGTTACCCTTTTCCAAAATGCATTTCAGATGAATTCACTGCATATATAATCCCCCAATGTTGAACCTGCAGACAGAACCAGATTTATATCTTTGTCAGAGGAGAGACTGGGATTACTCCCTGCTAGATTTTCTGGGGAATAGATCACAGAACAGTACTTTTCCATTATTTTCTGGCGGTTTTTTCTTTCTATTTGAAATGTAATTAGGATGGCCCATGTGAAGCTGTGTGGTAAATTCCTGAAACTTTGTACTTTTTTTTTTTTTTTCATTAAGTGTGTCATCCACAAATCTTCAGGAGGATTGTAATGCTTTCTTTAATCTCAGTGAGATTCAGGATATCAAACACAACACAACTATCACATGAGCAAAGCATGATGGTTAAACCTGTGTAGATGAGCAATTTAAGAGCCTGCATTAAAATATAAAATCTCATGAGCATAAAGGCTGGTAAACAGCCATACACTAAATATGTAAACAACTCTGATTCTCTTGAAGAAGATGTTGCATACGGTAAATAAAACACAGGAGACAACAGAGGCATTCAGGACTGAGTTCTAAACACCTCACAGAAATTCTTTAAGACCACATTTACTGTATTGAGGGCGTAGATGTTAATGTCTAGCTTTTTCTTTAACAGTTGTGAGCACTTAAATAAATCATTATTCCTTATCTGTTTTGTTGTCTTCAAGCTCTAGCAATTATGTTACTTTTAAAGAGAAAGTGTAATATGCAGTTTTAATGTAATCAATTATGTAGCCATGTGTATCGGCTGGTATCAGCTTTTTACAGAGTTATATAAACTATATGTTTTTAAACACAAAGTAATGTATTTTCAATAAAGATATGATGAATGATATCATGCTTACCATCTCAGAAAAAAAAAATTACTGAATGCTGTAAAATGTGTTTCTCTGAAGAGTAATACTTTAAATATCTGTGGGTTTAGTATATACAGCAACACACGCACACAAAATGCACAGATATTTAAATGAAATATAATACAGTTTGGGGGAAATATGACGTGTACTACGAGTGTAATCTTAGCATATCTGTAGCATACAATTTTGGACACTGTCTACTTATAAGGGTATTTGCACAGACATAGATTAATACTAATCTGGGACTACCTTCATATACATTAGGTAGGTTTCATAAGACTGTTATTTTTTGGTTTTACCAAACCTTAACCAATTCCACTTGAACCAGTTCCATTTGGAGATTTCTTTTTCCACCAAGGAACTGAACATAAATATTATTTTGCCTGTCTTCAAGTAAAGTTACTGAATGTAGCATTAGAATGTAAAGCTGGACTCCTGTTTTGTGTTTGCCTTGAAATTGTAATATGTTAAAATGTTGCCTTTGCAGATATACACTGTCTTGTTAAAACATACATTTTATGTCGTATTTAGGAGGCTTCCACATGGTTTCCTGTTAAAACAATCTATGTATGTTACATAATAAATAATATTAATATTATCCTTGATATGTTCTGTGAATATATTCAAATAAAGCTCAGAAAATGATATTAAGGATTATTTCTTTAACAAAATATTTGTTCTTTTATATTTCACTTCATTGGCCTGATGCTAAATAAAATTGAGATAAATTAGAAATGACCTTTTAATGATACAACATTAAACATGAAATAGATTTTGCATCTGCCACACTCACCATCTAATGTCCCAAACTATATATATCAAAAACCAGGCCTGATGAACCACACAGGACATGAGGCCCTGTGACAGTGTGACCGATGGTCTGACGTCAGGCAGAAGCAGGAACAAAAACTGACACCAGGGACGTACTGCAGGTAAAGGCGCTTGCGCCGTTTTTATTAACAAAAATAAATAAAACGTTCAAACAAAAACACTTGCTCACAGAGCGAAAATAAAAGGTTTGAACAAAACAAAATCACGAACACAAAAATACATAAACAAAGGTCAGGCTGGGCAGATTGCCTTCACTGTTCCTATGTTTCTTTTATTAAGTTTCGTTTTCGTTTTTACTCGCAGTCTCTCTGCTCTCTCGTTCCTCCTCTGAACTCCCACACAGAGTGCCGAGAGCTGCAGGCTTTTTATATCATGGCCGAGGGGTTAAACCAATTAGTAAATCATCCTATTACCCCTCGGCCACAATCTGCACAGGTTTATTAATTGGGTTGTGGATGGGGCTGCCCATCCACACTAAACAAAACAATCGGCTACGCCGTCATTTAACCAAAACAATAACAAAACATACGGCGCTTCACCGACATAAAAATAAACAAACAAAACAATCTGCACCGGGGCGGAGGGGGAGACCCCGATCTAAAAACAAAATAATGTACAGGGCACCTCGCCCTGTTACAGGCCCAGATACTGCCTCTCTGTATCTCCTGCTCACTCTGACAGAGACACAAGGGGTGCTATTCAATTCATCTCTCTGTATCACCTGCTCACTCTGACAGAGACACAAGGGGTGCTATTCAATTCATCTCTCTGTATCTCCTGCTCACTCTGACAGAGACACAAGGAGCGCTATTCAATTCATCTCTCTGTATCTCCTGCTCACTCTGACAGAGACACAAGGGGCGCTATTCAATTAATCTCTCTGTATCTCCTGCTCACTCTGACAGAGACACAAGGGGTGCTATTCAGTTCATCTCTCTGTATCTCCTGCTCACTCTGACAGAGACACAAGGAGCGCTATTCAATTCATCTCTCTGTATCTCCTGCTCACTCTGACAGAGACACAAGGGGACACTATTCAATTCATCTCTCTGTATCTCCTGCTCACTCTGACAGAGACACAAGGGGCGCTATTCAATTCATCACTGTATCTCCTGCTCACTCTGACAGAGACACAAGGGGGCTATTCAATTCATCTCTCTGTATCTCCTGCTCACTCTGACAGAGACACAAGGGGCGCTATTCAATTCATCTCTGTATCTCCTGCTCACTCTGACAGAGACACAAGGGGGCGCTATTCAATTCATCTCTCTGTATCTCCTGCTCACTCTGACAGAGACACAAGGGGCGCTATTCAATTCATCTCTGTATCTCCTGCTCACTCTGACAGAGACACAAGGGGCGCTATTCAATTCATCTCTGTATCTCCTGCTCACTCTGACAGAGACACAAGGGATGCTATTCAGTTCATCTCGATACCCCCATGAAGATGGGTACAAACATTGGTTTGGTGTGTCAGACGCTTCCCTTGCTTCCTTGAGGTAGTGGCCCATCACAGGGCTATGAAGATGGAATAGTGCGAATGTGGTTCTTGTCTGTTCTGTATGGTTCTTATTTCAATGATTTGATGATGCTTACTGTAGATCTGCCACTATTCAGATCAATTGAATTGTCCCCAAGGACGGATGACAATGCACGTTTCAATTTGATTTTGCAGGGGTCCCTGAGTGGCTCACCTGGCACGACCGTAAGAAAAATGTAACTTTGCACTAAATTGCGGACGCCAGAGCTGGAATGTATATAAAGGAAAATGAAACTGCATTTATTTATAACCATTGGGCTTGATAAGTTAGCATTTGTATTGCCTTATTTACTTAAACACAAATCTAAACAGCAACACTTTACACAGATTAAATCAAAAAGTGAAATGAAAAAAAAAGAAAACAACAACAAAAGGGTACATGTAATGCAAGATGTTATTGAAGGAGCCCAAACGCTCAATAAAAATGTGCTTTTGAAAGCTGTTCAGAATGGAAGAGAAGGGGCGATGTGATGTACCTGGAGACTGAATACGTGAGACTTGATGTTGTTTAACCTTGACAATAAATTCTTAGAAAGTAATAAAGTTGTGTGGGGAGGGTTGGAGGGATGTGTAATAAAAGGTGCCCTTCAGAACTGGGTCCACTTAATGAAAACACCATCAGTCTCGTTTCTCTGTCAATACACCCTTGAATTACTTTTACAGTATGTGCCTTAAGAGTATCCATATGTAATTGTTTTACTGTTTATTTTTATTATTCTGATATCTGCTTTGGTCTAAAAGTCCCCTTTCTCGGTACAGTTCTTGTATGGCTTTGTAAAGCTATGAAATGTTCCAGGCAGGAAGTTCCATAAATAAACCTGCACATTTGATCAATTAAGCAGATTGGACTCCCACATTCATATTATTTGCGCATTAATGTCTATCTCAGTCTCTTCTACATTCCAAGATTTTAAATGTCCAATTTTAAACAATAGCTAGGTGGGGCAGTGGGTTATCACACCAGGCTTTCACCTCTGGAGTCCCTGGTTCGAATCAAACATACAGCCGGTCACTACTGTGGTAAGTCAGCCCTCACCTCTGGTAACACATGGCTCCTTCCCATTAGAGAGTGCCCTGAGACATTGTGGGGGACGTAAAACCTAGAAGAAACTACGGGCCTTATTATTCAAAGCGTTTCTTGCAGTCTTTAGTTAGCTTCTATTTTTTTAAAAGGAGAAAAGTCACGGTCATGTTACAACATGAGACACAAATGCCTTGAGAGTGCTTAAGGGAACTTGGATTATATTACTTGGTTGTTTTGGTCCTACAGCAAGGCAGTTTTGTAAAATTAACATGGCGTTTTTACCTCTTTCAAAAAATAGTTCATTAAAGACTTGAGTAAACATTTTGAAGACTTGACCTTACAAGTGAAAAAGACAAACTTCCCAGCTGTGTAGATTATGGGGAACCTCTTCCATGAGCAATGACAAATTGAAAAAAAGTTCCACTTTCTGAAATGCCTGCTGCTCATGCTATGCACACAGTGAAGTCCAGAGGGGGTTGCTTTTCAGCATGTTAATAAAAGAGGTTGTTCCTTCCTGTACTGCTCTCCAGGTGGAGCCCCTCTTCAAGCCTATAATGAATTACTCGTATTATAAATGCAGTTTCCTCAGTCCCCAGTGGACACCGTATTGTGAAGACAAATTTCACCAGGGCTCTCAACTGACAGGTCACGCTGCTATTTTAAGCAAGACTTGGTATCTTTTCAGTCAGTATTTTATGTTTAAATCACAAAAATGCTTTGTATCGGTCAAAAAACCTTTCGAGAGAGGTTGTCTCACCAGTTCAAGTGAATCTGAAGTCTGAGATTTAACTAGTGTTACAATAATGCAGAAAATAACTGATTAAAATATTCTGTGCTAAAATATTTAGATTATGATGCTCTTTTGTTGAAGTTTACTGCAGTGTCTCTTAGTAAGTTTTCATGGAAAATGAACTTCATAAAATATGTATGTACTGTGAGAGATGCCCCTTATGAACCTTCTAGTATAAGAGACACATTCTGTGTAGTTTGGGTCTATAAAGCCTGATTTCACAATATGCCTGATATCAAAAACACTGTTAAGCTATGTTCAGACTCACGTTGAAAACCCCAATGCCCTGTAATAACACGTGTACCAAAATGTTGCACAAATGACATTGTTAATAGATCTCAATAATTACAGTACAAGTGTTAATGGCTATGAGTCACAGAGCTGCACTTGGATCGCTGAATTTTCATTTCCAGGGCTTTTGGCTTGTAACAAATGCTATGCCAAACACCAACCCTCGTGTGCATGTCCGTTTTCAAAGTAAAGGATTATACAGGGCTTTCGATAGTCTGCTGTTGGAGAACTGTGCTCAAAAGTCTAAATTATGACAGAATGTAGTAAAATGACAGACAGATTCACTACTACTGTACATTTGCAAAGGGTCACTTTCGTTTTAGTTTCTTAGTCGGCAGAAGTAAAACCAGACCCCAATCCTGATGATGCACGCTGTCGATTAGGAAAGTCCTCATGATCCTCACATCATGCAGGCATCAGGTGTGGGTGATCTGCCGGTGATTGCTCATGTAACACCCACGCATTTAAACAGAGGTTCTTGCAACACGGAGCAGCAGCGTAGGAACAGCGACACTCAAACCTAGAGGAGCTGCCAGCTCGTGCTGTGGGACTGCTCCAGAATGAAAGTCAAGTGGCTGCTGAGCGAGGTCATGTGATGCGTAGCATATTCTGAGTGCCATATATTAGTGTGGAACTGAATGATTGTGGGGCACTGGTCCTTTCATATATTAGAACAGCCAGCATTTTTTTTCCTGTTTTGTGCAAGATCAATAATGTTTAACTCTTTATTGTATTCTAGACCCTATTAGCAAAAGCTTTACTGGGTTATTTCATTCACACTGAGGAGCACAATCCAGTCCTTATTGCAGACATTTAGAGTATAAACAACTTTATTGATGGTAATACTCTTTATAACAAAACAAAAACTGTTAAAGATTATGAACAATCATAAAAGTGGAGATGTTTGAAATAAATAAACACATATCACAGTGGAAGATTAAACAATTATCTTGGTCAGATTGTACACTAGACTCATTCGTAAACTCAAGTTGAGCTTTCAGAAATGGTATTTCAATTTGAACCACTGCAGGAGTGCCTGTTTATTGCCTCTCCTGCTTCTGCACGTGTCTGGTAAAGATGGGAGAGAGATGTGGCCAGGACTGGGTCTGGACTGAAGTATCAACTCCATAGCAGCCAGCATCATACTGAACTGAACATGATACATCAGCTAGCAGGCAGGGGACCGGTGCAATGGAGTGACTCAGAATATGGGAGTGGAATACGTCCTTACACTAGTGAAGAGATGTAACTGAGGGGGAGTTGGAAAGGCCTCTTTGTTACAACTGATCACAAAAACATTTTTTGGTTGGATATCAGCTTGGAAAAGGAAAACAACCATCGGAAAGCAGCATTGCTGTGTGGAAGCTTCTTCAACCACAGCTAGCACATAAATAGGGGCATATAATATTTACAGACATATATTGCCATACAGTCTAAGCCAGTCATAATATCATTTTATACATAGATTAACTATATATATATATATATATATATATATATATATTTATTTATTTTTTTTTTTATTTTTTTTTTTTTTTTCACAAGTTGACTATAGAGTTTAACCTAGGGTTACCAGACATCTATGATTTGCAATAAATACACCCCATGTGTAACTTTTAAATGATGATTGTGTTGTTATATATAGCTATTAAGAGTTGAAGAAAAAGAAAAGTTTTCTTTTTTCACTCTGTAAATCTGGTAACCCTAGTCAAACCTGCAATAAAGACCACCCCTGTATCATTTCCACAGTGAGCGGACATCTTGAGCAAGTTTGACTTCTGCTGCTATTTGGAATTTATTTTAAACTAACGGAACATTCATTTAAGCTGTAAGCAGTCCAGTGTACATCAGCACAGCAGAGTAGGGAGGGGGAGGGGGAGGGGGAGGGGCAGGGGGCGGCCTCTGCATTGACAGACGGCACGCTGATCCTATCGCTTGTCCAGTCAGAGATGGAATAGTAAATATTTCTTTTCCTCCGCAGCTTCTCCTTTACCCTGCACCCCAGGCTGTCGACAGCCACTTCTCGCCCCAATTCTTCTCTCTAGGAGAACTTTCTCTTCTGGAGGGCTTCTGCGCGGACGGCCAGACTCCTGGCGCAGACGGTGAGGACCACAATCAGGACCCCGACCAGGAGGCTGACCAGGGGCCAGAGCACGCAGTGCAGGAGCACGCTCTCGTCGTGGGAGCGCTCCAGCAGCACGTCGTCCGGTCTGCAACACAAGCACAGCACGTCAAGGCACGGGAGTTAAGGGGTCCGTTATGAGAGTTTATAGTATAAACATAGCAAGAGCAGGTGTAACAGGTAGTGTGGGTTAGGGTTAGGGTTAAGGGGTCCGTTATGAGAGTTTATAGTATAAACATAGCAAGAGCAGGTGTAACAAGTAGTGTGGGTTAGGATTAGGGTTAGGGGGTCCGTTATGAGAGTTTATAGTATAAACATAGCAAGAGCAGGTGTAACAGGTAGTGTGGGTTAGGGTTAGGGTTAGGGGGTCCGTTATGAGAGTTTATAGTATAAGCATAGCATAATCATGGGAAAGGCATGGAAACCTGCTAAATTACTGTGCAAATTTACCATGGCAAACTTTTATAAGGGGTGTATACAGTTTATGAGAAACAAGAAGTAAACAAGTTATGTTCTGAAATTGAGCTGAACTATGTGATTTGCATGTGATTGACTGTGCAGTGTGTTTGTTGGTTGGTAAATTGGACCAAACCTAAGATTTATTTGAAAGGATCACGATAGGGCCTATCTGTCCGTTTTCCGCACGACAACCAAGAAATTGTGGTGAGTCTTTATTCTTGTCTGCCCATGATGACAGCCCTTTACACTGATACCAAACTGAAATGGGAGTGAGCAGAACAAAGCATCGCCAGGGATATAACCCTCTAAGATACAAGGGACCTGTGTGTCCCACAAATAAAATGATGCTCACTTTCTTATTTTTGCAAGGAGGAATTGTCATCCGAATTGTCAGTTTCCTTGTGATATTTGAGTCACTCTCAATGTGTTTTAAGAAGAAACTGTTTGAACAGCCACTCAATTCCTTGTGTACATTAAAGGGTTAATGTAAGAGTACTGCATATATACTGTAACATAATAGAAAAATGGAACTGCATCATTGATACGGCCAGATAATAAAACTATTTGGCAGTTACATGTTTTACTGGACAACAACAGTACAGAACATGATCCTACCTGAGAAAATCATAGAATACCGCTGTGTACCAAATGTGTACTGAAGGCAAAAGTGTTCTGTCTCTATACCCCCCATCAAAGGTCAATGTCAACGTGACCAAGACATTCAAAGACAAAAATATGAAGTCACAAGTTCAGGCTTGACATTGGACCTTTATAAAATGACACAAAAGGGCACATCAAGTTGAAACGCACGATTCAACTTGAATAACAACAGAAGACAGCTGCGTAACAAACATGAAGCCATAATCATTAGGTCTTTATCATCCAGCAACCAAACAGTCACATGACCCCAGTATGGCAGAACACAGGTGGGGGAGACTAGACTTCAAAGGTGTCTGTCAATCTGCATGACAAACACTGTAAACTTCAATGAGCAATGACTGGGAAAAGAGTGAATGGTAATTTAGGTCAGAAAAGTTTTTATTTAGACAGTGTTTTTTCTGTAACTGACACACCACACTGTGGCCTAAATCCTGCTCTGAAAATAAGACTTGTGTCTCAGCAGGGTTTCCCTGAGTAAATATTATAATTAATGAATAAATAATTAAATGAAGAGGGCCTTGCTTGACTCCGCCTCCTCTCCTGCTAGGTGGAGTTGCCATGGTCACCCCTGAGACAGGTGCCTGTCCAAAGCAGCTACTCGTCAGCTTAGAGCAGAGCAGCATGAACAAGGGAAAGTGAAGGATGCGCTACAACCCCTCACAAAAAAATCAGCAGCATGCTCTTTCATCTTTTCACCTAGCTAGCAGAGGTAACCCTATGTAATAGCCCATGCTTTTCCCATATACTATGCATTTACCATAGTTTGCCATGGTTTGCTTTGTTTTTATGCTTTACTGTACCTCTCTGGGCTTTACAATGCTTACCTATGCTTTAATACACTACTAGACTTTTAGTATGGTAAACTTTTATTAAACTAGGTCAAGTAGAAAAAAAAAGATTCACCTGAGTTAAAATGAAAATAAAGTACAGAAAGCATGAATTCAAATCGAAATATCAAGGAACCTGTCAGAGAATGTCGCCATGGTTGTGAGAGGGAAGGGATGCCTTTTAAAGCCCTGGTTATCTCCCATTTAAGTAGCTAGGCCTCTATGAATGATTCCTGTTCATTCATCTCTGGGAGTCCACCTTAAGATCAAATGCCAAGACAGGTCACCAGAGATAGAGAGCATGTAAAACCCTTAAACAGGATTTGGGACCCGTCTGCCAATCAAAGTCTATTACAAGCACTCAGGATCAGTAGATTTTTTTTTTTGAAAACAGTTTGTTTGTGTGAAGTCTATGGAGTTCGAGAAGCTGCCCTGCCAAAACTTGGAAAAGAACATATATGCATTATAAAATAGATACATAGATAGGAAAATGAACATGGTACAATTATACACACAGTGACTGAAGGGGATATAGTAGACCATGATATTGACAGAATAGTCATCTAAAAGTGTGTATCAGATATCACACAATGAAAAAGTAAAACCAACATTCAGAAACAAAGTAATTGGATTACGTGTCATATTTTCAAAGCGTTTCCTCCATTATTTAATTAACTATTTTTTGAAAGGAGAAAAAATCATGTTAATGTTACAAAATACAAAAACACATTGAGGGTGCTTTAAGAGGACTAGAAAATATATAACATAGCTGTTTGGATCTGTTCTAGTAAAATTAATAGTCTTTAATGAACTCCTCTTTTAAAAAAAATAGGAGTTAAAGACTGGAGTAAACGCTTTGAAAATAAGACCCTTCATTACTAAAACGATACTTACCCTTTAATGATCAGATCCAGACTGCTCTAAAATAAACTGTTAAAGAAGCAAAGCAGATCAGTGTTGGATGAATTTCACGTCTCGTACCTCTGAGTTTAGTTTCAATGTTCAGTGGTACTAAACTAGACACAATGGTCCTCTGTGATCCAGTTGCTCCCTGAGATACGCATCGAGCTGCAGGGTGTTAGAGTCAGTACTGCAGTTTCAGTGTGAGTGTTCGTATGAGTGTCAGTAGGCAGTGTTACCTTCTCTGTTGGTCGAAGAAGCATGTGAAGGACTGGGAGATGTTCTTAGTCCAGTCATGCTGCTTCTTCAGCACACTGTCCGTGTTCTTCTGGTTGTCTCTTGCACATGGAGGAAGGTACGAACACTGTTGAGACACAAACCAACAAAAACATTACCTGCTGCTTGGCATGTTCTTTACAGGTAGTTTTCAGGTTGCACTGCCACTGAAGCAAAATGCTTAAAGTGTAAAAAATACACAGATGTGAAAATGCAATTAACAAAACACTCCTAAAAAATGTTTTGACAATCGGGCTCAATATTTCAAACACTTATGTATAAACTTATGTCAAGTACACACACGTTTTGACTCATGCCTTGACCAGCCGAGACGTGTGCCAGCTTGGCTTATTTCTTAAAATGTTGCTTATACAGTCAGCACTCAGATATATGACACTCAGATACACGTCAGTCTCGTTTTACTGTCTTTGTATTAAGAATAAAATCAATCAACATTATATATATATATGTGTGTGTGTGTGTGTAACAAATTAATGCACTTACCCGTCACATGTGATTTCCGACTCCATCACCAGTTTTCTGATACAAAGCTCATCTCTTCAGTGTTACAATTGACTTGTTTAACCGTCACAGCCCGCTGTTTTTTTTTTTTTCTGGGATAACAAATCAGTCTTTATTGTGCACTGCAGTTACACAGCGCTTCCTCCAAAAACAACTACAGTACATCAAAATAGAAGCCTTCTTATTTTAAAACAGTCCTTTCAGCTATGTGTTTTTTTTTTAATTGCATCTTTTTTGTGTTCCCTGAAAAAACTGGCAAGTTTTTGTCTTTTGCTGCTGTGTTATTCCCCCAACTCATGCACTAACAAATTTCAATGAAACAATGAACGTCTCCCTGTACAGTTCCTCAAACGCAAGTCATACTTTTTCTTTGTACAAAATGTGTGTGTGTGTGTGTGTGTGTGTGTGTATGTGTGTGTGTGTGTGTGTGTGTGTGTGTGTGTGTGTGTCAGTGTGTGTTTGTGCGTGTGTGCGTGTGTGTGTGTGTGTGTGTCAGTGTGTGTGTGTGCGTGTGTGCGGGCAGGCCAGGGGGTTGTTTGGGTGGTAGGGGCCAGGTTACAACGTGCTCACCTACATACACGTCAAATCAGATGAAATAATCAGATATGTGTCACACTTGTTTAACCGTCACTGAAGTCAACATTTTATAGGGTCGGATATGTGAGAGCTGACTGTAGTTTTATTAAAGAGAACAGCAGTACAATATGTGCATTCTGTTTGTCTGTCTGCCTCCTTATTTTCAATAAATAAATACATACAAGTCCTCCTACAAATGTTCAGCCTGTAGATCTAGGGTTGCCATGGTAACACACCATTGCTGGTATTAATAGAGCCCTGGTTTCCTGGAGAATAACAGGCTCTTTGTGACAGTGAATCAGATTGAAGTGAATTGCTTCATGACAAAGTGTACACTTTCTTTAATAGCAGTTCTTGCACTTTTTTTAATCTTGCTGTTTTCACTCCTCATCTGCTGCATCAACTTGTTTTAAACCATGAACCACGCCAGACCCCGAGTTTTGAGTTAATAAGTCAGGCGCATTTTCGTACTGTTGTTGTGAACATGAATAGATTTCAGAGAAGCCTGAGAAGCCTGTGAGGCTGAGAAGCATGAGGTGGATACTGTTTAGTAAAGGCTGTCTGACAGGACGCCTGGGATTGACCTTTCTGAACTGGATTACAGTGACTCAGGCGCATGTAGTTAGCTGTACCTGTATGCAAGTAAACTGGAGCATTTTGCATTGAAAAGGGGTGTCCAGTACTATTGGAGACCATCGTAGGTCGTAAAAATAATGCATGCGTATGAATGTAAGCTCTGTTTCAACTCAGGGAAGCACAACAAGATAACTGAACACAAGAAAACTGCCTTTTTTCCTTTGTTCACTGTTTGGTGTTACTATAGTGATACGATTTTACAGGTAACACCTATAAAGCTATTTCAACATGGGCTTAAAATGTAAAAGCGCTAAATATCTTTCGAATTTGGATCTTAGAACTGTATATACATAACATGTACAATAAATAAAACGCTTTCCTGTTCCTTGAATTGAATGCCAAAAGTTTACTGTAACGACATATTTTAGGATGCGACGTCTATGAGTAAGAAAATTACTATTTTTTTTTACACCCCAAACGACAAAACACCAAAAAACTAGCGCTGTTAACAACAACAGTGTCGTCACTCCTGCTCATCAGATCAGTCAGCCCGCCACTGGTATTGTTCAAACCTGAAGATTATGTTAAAACACGACTAGGCAAGGTGGGCATGCAGCTACATCAACAATACGGCACGGAACCCCTCTAATCCACAAGCTGATGAGAACTTGAAGTATATATGGGAGCTGCTGTAAATCAAGGCCAGCGCATTAGATCTAGAAACTAAAATGCTATTAATTATAAGATCCGGTAATGTTTTGTTTACCCCTGGTCTTACCACCTCATGCCGTGGCAATTCATTAATGGATTATTGAGAATATATAGTAAATAAATCACGAATATCTTCCTCACTCTGTCCTCTGGTTATGTCAGAGACATATTTGTTTCTAAAAAAACCCCAGTTAATAGAAATATTCAACCAGTGTTATGAGACTCTGGCGGTTAACCTCTTAGGGTATTCTAGTGAAAAGCGGGAATTCTAAAATTCTTTTAAAGAATCTGAAAACCAGGCATGTGCACGGAGCCGAGGCCTAAATCCCAAAACATACCGAATGCAATCAGGACTGGACTAACCCTGCAATATCAGGAGGCTATTCAAGAATATATGACTGGCAATGTTAGGACGCCTAACCTACATGGAGCTGACCTGTAGTACAGGAATGGTTTAATAAACTATTTCAATTTCAATGTCAATGTATAGCCCTTTGCAACCCCCAGTACAGTACACTGTAGAAATACAAGCTATTCTTTAGGCATGTGTGTTCACCAGAAATGATTGTTTAATTAGGAAAGCCCTTTGAGATCGAACGTGGTAAAAAATTAACTAGAACACTGTTGAATCATTAATTAAGAAAACTGAATAACTTGGGTCCACATGGTCTCCTGATGGTGCTTAATACTCACATAACTAGCGTGGGAGTCAATTGAATGCACTTTCATTTCTTCAGACACCATCGGTTGCGTTGGTGTGAGATATTTACTGACACTTAAAGCAACACTTCAAGTGAACTGATTCCCACAAAATAAAAAGGGCTGCCCATTGATTTCCAAAGAGGGGCCATAAAACAAAGTGGTATTGATGAAGCTCACTAAGCCAGCTTCCATTACTAATGCAGAGCAGGGCAATGCACTTTAGAGTGCTGCTGTTACCCCAGACAGTCTCTACCAATAATCCAGCAGCATGTAAAGAATGACAGTAAAGCTGGATCTCATCTTGCATCTCTGGGATCAGAGAACAAAGTTGCAGGATATTCCAGGCAGATTCACGGTGACAGAATTGAAGTGCCCCACCTTTTCTAGGTCAAAGGCCAGCAAACAGATGTCTCCGGGCTTCAGGTGGCCAAGGGAAGAGTGGGAGGTTTGGCAGGATCAGACCTCCTTGCCCACACATCTGCTTGAAAGCACTCCGCCCCTACTCTTTATGTGCAGTTTTTAATCAAATATTTCCGAAGCTCTCACGGCCAGCTGTAATTAATGAAGTTGGTGAGTAACTGGAGCAGTGCTGGCAGCCTGGGATCTTTCCTTGGCTCTCCCTGTGATAAGATGTCTGCAGGGATTCTAAAAGTCCTCTTTATCCAGCTGCTCTCGGATTCCTTATTTAATTATAAACGGTCTTCACACTGACACCTGTATTCTAAAACGTTGATCTGCTTTGCCGCTGGGGTGACCATGTGTGTTGGAGGCACTGTGATGTACTGAGCCTCTGAGCCCATCATTCAGTTGGACTTCTTTTGAAGATCACATATCAACACTACAAATCACACAAATGTTCTCTATGACTTTGGCAGTACAAGGTGGCAACCGACACAAACAAATGTTCTTTTGCGATTTTCTGTAATAAATAAGGCATTCCAAATGAGCAGATCTATTGACTGAAATAGACTGGATAAGCACTTTCTATAAATAATGTATGTAAATATGTAAGTGTACAGAGAGACAGTCTGATTATGATACACTTATAACGTTTGGCAATGAAGGATGTAAGCAAGATTCATCAAGCGATTATCCAGATATGAGAAAAACTCTAAAGTGTTACACATGGAAGGACAGGCGCCTGCATAATATCCCTGTTTACTGTTCTATAGTTCAACAGAAACCAGACTTGTTGGTTTACCAGCTTGTTTATATTTCCTAATTGTAGTTTTAGCTGCAGACACACAAGCCTCCCTGCTCCCCCACTTTACACACTAAAGAGGAACGCTGTTGCAGTGCTACCCCCAAAATGTTATTAGTTTGCTCCCACACAGGTGACTGGGTGGGATATTTGTTCTTCCTTCCTCTCCAGAATGGCTCTGCAATAGTGACTGCCTGGACTGGTATCAGTCAATGCTCTGTTCCTTGAGCTTGAACCCTGAGTCACATCCGCTCCACCTATCCTAGGAAACTGTGCAGTGCATGCGATGGGGTTAGAAAAGCCTCCACTTACCAGCTTTGAACTATCTGTATAAATCCTACCCTGTGCTGCAGAGCATAAACAAGCACAAATTAAAATGCCTGGGCACTTCACAACCCTAATTGGATCACAGCCCTCCTGTGTGTAGTTGTCAATACTTACAGACCACACAAACATTTAGAAGTGCTTGCAGGCTGGCAAGTTATAGACCTATGTTATACTTTAGCTCAAAAAAAAGCATGATTGATGACCCTTTATAAAAAGAGCAGTGAGATCAGAAAAAAACACTGCTGAAGTTACAGTGGGGTGGCATAGGCGGGCCAAGTTATACGAATAGGGTCTACTGTCCCTCGTAAAAGTTGAAATATCTGTAAATACAGTAATAGTGGACCTCTTCCAGCATCCTGTAACTCATACTCAGCATTATTTGTGCAACATGTTCAGCTCTTGCAGGGGGAGAGCTGCAGACAGCCATCAACACACACAGTGCATCCGTCTGTGTCACCTAGTATGATATATAGTGACTGATTCAGTAAAGCCTCAAGGGGAGGAGAGAAGGGTTCTTCCTCTCATTACATGGTTGTGCGCTTCCAAGAACAGGTACAAGTGTTCTTAATACTCCCAGGTAAAAAGTCTCTTAATCTGATATGCTGCAGTGGGCACTCGGTGCATTGCAATGCTTTTGTGAAGAGTCTGCATATTTGTTTTGATTAGGAAATCGGTTGCTGACTGTAGCTTCAGTATCTTCTAATAATAAAATATTTTAATATGGTTTAGATGAACTACTACTTATAATGAAGTTCAGAATGCCGCTGCCAGGATCCTTACCAGATGTAAAAAATGTGATCACATCACCTCTTGTCTTGCCCAGCTGCACTGGCTACCTGTAAAGTTCAGGATTATTTTCAGAACTCTCCTGCTCACCTACAATGCCCTTCATCACACAGGTCCCAAGTACCTCCTCAACCTGCTGGCCCGCTATGTCCCTGCCTGCAAATTGAGGTCCTCAACTCTGGCCTGCTTGTTACCCACCTGTTCTCTCTTGCTTTCCACATACGAATAGGTAACCAGAACATAAGTTCTTAAGACTCCTTTTTTATCACCATTTGAAATAAAATGTTTTACGCTGCATGAAGTATGTGCATAAATCATGCAAGTGCGCTCTGTAGCACTGGCAACTACTAATAAAGTTGCCAGTAAGCTTTTATAACACACTGACTTCGCAACTGCTTATTTCTGGCGGACTGAGGCAGAATCGTGGCTTTGAAACTGGCTACGAAGCTGCACGCAAAATTGAGATGGATTTACAGCAGGAGGTGGTACATTGTAAAAAGCAGACAACGTTGGACAATTTCTTATTTTAAAAAGTTCTTGGGGCTCCTGAGTGGTAAAGTAAAGGCGCTCCGCGTGGAGTGCAGGATGCCCCCTACAGCCTGGAGATCGCAGGTTCAAATCCAAGCTATGTCATTGCCGACCATGACCAGGGGTTCCTAAGGAAATTTGTGGCCAATTGTGGGCCGGGTAGGCAGGGCTTAGGTCGGCAGGGCAATCCACGGTTCACCGCGCACCAGTGACCCCTGTGGTTGATAGGGCGTCTGCGGGTCTGCAGTGGAGCCATTCAGATCTGTGTTGTCCTCCGGCACTATAGGTCTGGTGGCGTCGCTGTGGATCCGCAGTGCGAAAAATGAAGGATTGGCAGGAACACATTTCGGAGGACGTCTGTTTCAGCCTCTGTTCCCCGAGTCGCCAGGGGGCTGCAGCGGTGAACCGGGATAAAAAATAATAATTGGGCATTCCAAATTGTGGAGAAACCCGGGGTAAAAAACCATTGGCGACGACTAAATTTATTAAAAAAATAAAATAAAAAGTCTGTTCTTTAGAATTGATTGTAAGTACAACACATTTTTCATGTTTGCTTTACTCAAAATCAAATAAAGGAACTATGTTCAATTCTGAATTACTGTTTTCGACATGAATCGTTATAAATTATAAACCACAATATATTTTATTATATCACGATAGGCGCTTAAGGGTCCCTGTTTTTTGGAACAAGGACCCTAAAAAGCCACTTTGTTGAAATGTTTTTGTCTACTAATAATGTTTTCACATCAGCCTTTACTATAGTAGAGAGAGGACACTTGGCGAACGTACTCAAAACAGTCGATTACCTGCTGAGGAGAACATTAATGCTACTAAACACTTTTGAAAAGAGCTTCTAGGTGATATTTTGTATCGCTTCGGCCTTTTGAAATGTATGTTGCCATTTAAAACAAGTTTAAACATTTTAAAGTCCTGTTAGCTTTTAGAAGGCATCCATCAAAAGCAATACCGCATGACATGGTGTTCAATTATGGTCCAATATCCGCAATATACGAGGTAAAGCCAAAGACCATATTTGACCACCCTGGAGTGTGTTATTGCGTTTGGAAAATAGTACACCCTCCACCACCACCCCCCCTCCCCTATCAAAGTGAATCAGGCAGAGTGCTTCTGAAAGTTCCAAGCTGTCCTGGTATTGTGACACATCTGAACAGGTTGGAACACTCGTTAGCCAATGAGATTGATCCCTGTTCTTGCCATTTTATAATGACCTCTATACTCTGAAACTGACTGGCTAAGATGAAGTTTAGAATTATTTTCGTAAGCAAATGATTTTCTCCCCTGATCCCTAAATCTTCATAAACCCCTGGTTACATGAAAAAAATATGAATCACACCAGAGTGAAAACCCTTTATACGCAACAAAAAAACCCCAAAAATAATCCAGCCCAATTTCTCATTTTATCTCAGGAGATGTTTAGGTTGTCAAGACTGAAATAGAAATCTGGAATCCACTGGGAAGACAAAAGATGCCAACTAAAGCCTCTGTAATTTGTACAAGGGGTACTCTGTCAGTGTGGGTTCAACACTTTCAGAATTCCAAGCAGCCAATGTGGAATACAAAGCATTGAAAGCACAGGACAAGCCACCACAAAGTAGAGCAGCATTCACAGACTGCCTTACTGTGTCTCCTGTCAGGATCGGACATGGTGTGTGCAGTCTGAGTACATTATTTTAAATGCATGCTCCCGTGTGTGCTTTCTGTGCACAGGTGTCAGGGGAGCACCATGCTATACAGGTTATCTTACAGGCTTAACAAATCAGTGTTTACAAGAAACGCATTACTTTACCCTGGGTTAGAAACCCACTCTAGTCCTGCACCAGTCCTGGATTTAATAACTCCCCTTTGTGCATTGAAATGACCAGGTAGAGCAATCGGGCTCCTGCTACATATGCTCTGAACTGAACACACTTATCACAGCATGAATCTCCACTCCTGAAAGTCTCACCTGAGTCTGTAGGGTTGCTACGAGGCATACTTCATGCAGCTAAGGAAATAACTCATTATTTAACAGAGCCTCCAGATCAATGAAATAGTATATTTAATTAAGGGTAGCTCTGTTACCCTTTAAGTGGCTCATGTGTGATTGTTTACAGGGAGATATTATGTGTGTCTCAGGGACCCTTGCTTGTCTGCTGTAGTTACTAAGCAGTGCATCACAAAGATAGCAGGTGGGGGAGACCTGGGACCATCCTTGATCTTTCTGTATTTCTGTGCCATGTTTTAAAGCTATGCAGGCGTGAGACTAAAGACTGCAAGGGAAAGAATAATCGGCCGCTGCAGCAGCTAACACATAATAAGACCTGGTGAAGGTCCTGCCAGAGTGCTGTGCGGTGCAGAGAGTTCAGGAGAGGATGTGAAAGGATCTATTTGTCACAAGCTGAAGTTGGCTCATGTGAGCTTGGAAAGCAAAGGCATTCAGCTCTGGTCACGGCTGTGTTTTTACAGAGAAGACCAAGGTACTGCCATTCAAACTCACTTTTTTACTCTCGCAACAAAATAATATACATTGTAGATCACCAGTTACATGAATGAGCCAAACTTGTTATTGGTTTGAGTACCTCTGAGCACAGTATAGGATGCTGTCTCCAGTTTCTGTAAGCATCGCTGTAAAATCTGTTACTTTATTATATTTTGATATTATTATTCATACAGTATGTTCTGGGCCATTAATCAACAGGGGAATGCAGTTGAACGCATTCAGTGCAGAGAAATTTGCATTAACTGTGAAAGTGTGTCTGGCTGAACATCACTCATCAGTGTTGCATCCAAATAAAAAAGCACATGGCCAGGAAAAACGACCTTCAGCCAAGCAGGTTTAAAGCAAGAATGTCTTTGATTTCAAAAATCCCTCTGAACAAAACATGTACATTTAATTAATTGTGGAGGGTTTTCTTCGTCTCCTGAGCTTGGATGCAGTTATTCATTAGGACCTGTACCTAATATGAGGTTGAGCAATCTCTGTATGATCACAGCCTTGACATCACATGGCACAGACTCCACAAGGTGCTGGAAGGCGACACAAGGGATGTTAATCAATCAGTCATTATTATTTCAGACTTGCCAAGCCTCATCTTTTCCCTCTGCCCGTCACTGTTTGCAGCCACAGCTGTTTCTCTTGGTGATCACTTCTCCTTTGTTTTGTTATTGCCAATACACTTTTGATGTGTTGGGGCAGTCTACCAATACTCTACGTGTACCCCTATAATGCTTCTTTTGAATGCTGTTAGATTTTAGCATTTACCCATTTCTGGTAGACTGTTTGAATTTGTGCTGCTCCCACAGCTTTATAGTGCTACAGAGATCACATGATCATCCACAACTTCGAAACGCTCAATCAGAATTCTAAGGTAAAACAACAAGAAGCTATGTGAAGTAGACAGACGTTGTGTGTACTGTCTACTGAAGAAGGCACTGCGTGATTATTCAGTGTTCAGTATTGATTTACTGAAGAGTAGCCCCATGACAGCTACACTCCCTTCCATCTCATTCTCGCTCCCTGTTTACAATCTCCAAATGCTTGCAGCATTGTCTCTGATTCTGCAGTATAGTAATCTCTCTTTGTAACTTGAGACATAATCAATTTTCTGCAGTCAAATATAATTACACAATTGTGCTATGGGGAGTTCTCCTGGCCACCACCCCATGCGCAGCAATTTCCCTGATTATTTTTGTGACTGACTTCAACGCTATTAGCTTTTACAGTAATCACCCTGCAAAACAATTCTTGCTTTAATACCGAATTGATTTTTTGCAAGATGAAGTGGATAATTAATGTACTGTTCCGTTACATTTAAGAGCAGCTGCCAGCAAATCCTAAAAGGAGAGTTTCAATCGGACGGGAGATTCTGCTCAGTAAAGAGGGTGTACAGACCAGTCTAGACAAAGATTTGAAAAACCCCACAGATGAGTGTGTGTGGGGGGTGGGATTTTATTTAAGCTTTAATACTGGAAATCTAAGCTGTCTGGAAAAAATCGAATTCTACAAAATGGTTATTCCAGCTGCAGATGACCATGATATTTGATCAAATTATTTTCGGTTTCCCTTGAAACAATGATTTTGTTTCGCTTACCCCCCACAATACCAGGTCATGAAGATGTGCATTTCTACCAGCTTCAGACACCTTCTCATCATGTGGGGCCACCATGAGTTACACAGTTCCTCTTCTGCATGCACACAGGCGTGGTTTACTTATCACTGACCACAAATGGACTAACCCCCTCCGAGCTGGAACAGGTTGCTGGAGTATGATAAAACACAAGTCTCAAATTGCATATTAAAGGACACGTTTCCACAGCAACCCCTTTGTTGCATCCCCAGTAACATACAGTATCAACCACCTGCATCTACCTTTATAAAGCGGTCAGTATTAGCAGGAATGATTGCATTGTGGGCGGTCACTGTCATCAGCCACAGCTATCAGGGAGATCATCAGAACAGCAGCAACAATGTTACTGGGATGACAGAGAGCCACTGCTATCACAATCAATCAGTCTCTTCCGATGAACAATGAAGAGCTAAGATCCATTTCAGTATGTCTCCCTTCCCACAGTGAAACAAAAGGCATTTTAACTTAAGGGCCCAATGGCACTGCTTACAGTCCAGTGCAATACATTGAGGGCACTATACAAGCATTCAGTCAAAGCCCTCCCTGTGTGTCTCAATAACCCTGACCCCAAGTGTCAAAGTGTCAAGTCAACAGTGGACAACAATGCCTCATGGCTTTGAGACAGTTGACCACTCTACATTGAGGATTAAGGACTGTATTTGAAAATCTATTGGGGGATGGGTGGGGCACTGTGTTAATTGAGTAGTCTCTCATGCCTCGCCTTACTGGAGGAAATAGAAATGAAATAAACTATTGAAAGGGACCTCAGTAAAGTGTTTCCCATAGTTCTCGTTTGCTGAAATGCAGCCTGCCCAGTGTAAGCCGCCCTTGTGAACAGGCATCAGTAGACCAGAACCGAACAGAGTGTAATCAGATGTCTGTTGGAATGCTTCATCAATCTTTCATCAATTATTTGACCCCATTTCTTTCTACCCAACTGGAATGTTGCCTCACCTCTACAGCCCACTCACCAATCAGGAGGACTGAAGATCTATGGCCGATCTCAGTTCACACTGTCAAGCCAATCGCCTCTGTGTATCAGCCTCCAAACCTAAACAACAAATGCCTCCAAGCTACTGAACCCTGGAGGCGAGGCCAAGTCTAGCCCTTCTCCGCCTTGCCTCATCAGCGAGGTATGCAACCTGCCGCTGTGGCCCATAAGCATACACTCTTTGATCACTAGCTATTGCTAAGTTATTTTACTCAGAAACTGTCTGCAAACCTACTCCAGCTGTATATAAAGCAGCTCTTACTCATTAGCACCTAATACGTCAGTCTGTGCTGGGAACAATTAGGCGCCGCTGGCTATCAGTATAACAAGGAGCTCAGCATTCTAACAGTGTGAGTGGACCTTGGCCAGCTCCATCTGAAGGGAGGGAGAAAATCATCCTAATGAATCTTTCCATTTATTTGAAAAGCTAGTCAGTCGCCACCGTCTGTTTTGGTCATATGTTAAAATCCCTTGAAAGTTGTAACGTACACGTTGAGCACCGGAAGTTGAAATATAATATGTGAGTCATTTCAGCAAGAAGATTAATTAAACTATTAACAAATTAGGGGTGCCTCTAGGGAGCATTTCCTTTGATTTACTGACATTTTAAAAGGTCACCCTTTTGTGAAGAAGTTCAGGTTAAGAAGCTTACTGTGAGCTACCTCCTCTGCACTGTAAATCAAAGGGCCGCTCACACAGAAATAAACCCATAAACAAAGGCTACATAGGATTCAAAACAGACTTACAAGACTTCAAAATAGGAATGATTTCCCCTGGTAATATAGGGCTGCAGAAAGCCCTACAGTGCTTACAGCACGCGCATTCTGCAGCCCTTGTTTCACATGGGGACATACGTTTCAACACAATCAGAACAATCCTGTCTCTATTATTTTATGCAAACCTTCTCCTGTGTTTGTATCCAAATCAATGCTTCAGTGTCAAGAGGACAATCGTCTTCAGACAAAATGTGCTTTTCATTCTGAGCATGAACTCTAATTCTATTTATAATGCAGGCTTCGGAAATTGGGTACTTTAGATAAGTACTACAGGACAAAAATAGACTGACAGAAATGTGTGATTCAGACTGTACTACAATGAATACTTAAACGGTTTCAGTGTCTAATGCAAAAATGTGCAACAGATATACATATTAGTATATTAAATTAGTTTACTGATCTGCTATTTAGAGCGGAGTTATCTTTCCTATACTACTAGAGCAGTCTGTGATTTTCAATGGAGTTATCTTTGCTAGCTGGACGTGAACCGGCGACCCCACACACCGCAAGCAGACGTCTTTACCACAATGCAAAAAGCCAGGAGAGCGTCTTTACCACAATGCAAAGAGCCAGGCGAGCGTCTTTACCACAATGCAAAGAGCCAGGCGAGCGTCTTTACCACAATGCAAAGAGCCAGGCGAGCGTCTTTATCACAATGCAAAGAGCAGGCGAGCGTCTTTATCACAATGCAAAGAGTCAGGCGAGCGTCTTTACCACAATGCAAAGAGCCAGGCGAGCGTCTTTACCACAATGCAAAGAGCCAGGCGAGCGTCTTTACCACAATGCAAAGAGCCAGGCGAGCGTCTTCACCACAATGCAAAGAGCCAGGCGAGCGTCTTTACCACAATGCAAAGAGCCAGGCGAGCGTCTTTACCACAATGCAAAGAGCCAGGCGAGCGTCTTTATCACAATGCAAAGAGCCAGGCGAGCGTCTTTACCACAATGCAAAGAGCCAGGCGAGCGTCTTCACCACAATGCAAAGAGCCAGGCGAGCGTCTTTACCACAATGCAAAGAGCCAGGCGAGCGTCTTTACCACAATGCAAAGAGCCAGGCGAGCGTCTTTACCACAATGCAAAGAGCCAGGCGAGCGTCTTCACCACAATGCAAAGAGCCAGGCGAGCGTCTTTACCACACTGCAAAGAGCCAGGCGAGCGTCTTTATCACAATACAAAGAGCCAGGCGAGCGTCTTTATCACAATGCAAAGAGCCAGGCGAGCGTCTTTACCACAATGCAAAGAGCCAGACGAGCGTCTTTACCACAATGCAAAGAGCCAGGCGAGCGTCTTTACCACAATGCAAAGAGCCAGGCGAGCGTCTTTACCACAATGCAAAGAGCCAGGCGAGCGTCTTTATCACAATGCAAAGAGCAGGCGAGCGTCTTTATCACAATGCAAAGAGTCAGGCGAGCGTCTTTACCACAATGCAAAGAGCCAGGCGAGCGTCTTTACCACAATGCAAAGAGCCAGGCGAGCGTCTTTACCACAATGCAAAGAGCCAGGCGAGCGTCTTCACCACAATGCAAAGAGCCAGGCGAGCGTCTTTACCACAATGCAAAGAGCCAGGCGAGCGTCTTTACCACAATGCAAAGAGCCAGGCGAGCGTCTTTATCACAATGCAAAGAGCCAGGCGAGCGTCTTTACCACAATGCAAAGAGCCAGGCGAGCGTCTTCACCACAATGCAAAGAGCCAGGCGAGCGTCTTTACCACAATGCAAAGAGCCAGGCGAGCGTCTTTACCACAATGCAAAGAGCCAGGCGAGCGTCTTTACCACAATGCAAAGAGCCAGGCGAGCGTCTTCACCACAATGCAAAGAGCCAGGCGAGCGTCTTTACCACACTGCAAAGAGCCAGGCGAGCGTCTTTATCACAATACAAAGAGCCAGGCGAGCGTCTTTATCACAATGCAAAGAGCCAGGCGAGCGTCTTTACCACAATGCAAAGAGCCAGACGAGCGTCTTTACCACAATGCAAAGAGCCAGGCGAGCGTCTTTACCACAATGCAAAGAGCCAGGCGAGCGTCTTCACCACAATGCAAAGAGCCAGGCGAGCGTCTTTACCACACTGCAAAGAGCCAGGCGAGCGTCTTTATCACAATACAAAGAGCCAGGCGAGCGTCTTTATCACAATGCAAAGAGCCAGGCGAGCGTCTTTACCACACTGCAAAGAGCCAGGCGAGCGTCTTTATCACAATGCAAAGAACCAGGCAAGCGTCTTTATCACACTGCAAAGAGCCAGGCGAGCGTCTTTACCACAATGCAAAGAGCCAGGCGAGCGTCTTTATCACAATACAAAGAGCCAGGCGAGCGTCTTTACCACAATGCAAAGAGTCAGGCGAGCGTCTTTACCACAATGCAAAGAGCCAGGCGAGCGTCTTTATCACAATGCAAAGAGCCAGGCGAGCGTCTTTACCACAATGCAAAGAGCCAGGCGAGCGTCTTTACCACAATGCAAAGAGCCAGGCGAGCGTCTTTATCACAATGCAAAGAGCCAGGCAAGCGTCTTTATCACACTGCAAAGAGCCAGGCGAGCGTCTTTACCACAATGCAAAGAGCCAGGCAAGTGTCTTTACCACAATGCAAAGAGCCAGGCGAGCGTCTTTATCACAATACAAAGAGCCAGACGAGCGTCTTTACCACAATGCAAAGAGCCAGGCGAGCGTCTTTATCACACTGCAAAGAGCCAGGCGAGCGTCTTTACCACAATGCAAAGAGCCAGGCGAGCGTCTTCACCACAATGCAAAGAGCCAGACGAGCGTCTTTACCACAATGCAAAGAGCCAGGCGAGCGTCTTTACCACAATGCAAAGAGCCAGGCGAGCGTCTTTACCACAATGCAAAGAGCCAGGCGAGCGTCTTTATCACAATGCAAAGAGCCAGGCGAGCGTCTTTACCACACTGCAAAGAGCCAGGCGAGCGTCTTTACCACAATACAAAGAGCCAGGCGAGCGTCTTTACCACAATGCAAAGAGCCAGGCGAGCGTCTTTACCACAATGCAAAGAGCCAGGCGAGCGTCTTTACCACACTGCAAAGAGCCAGGCGAGCGTCTTTATCACACTGCAAAGAGCCAGGCGAGCGTCTTTATCACAATACAAAGAGCCAGGCGAGCGTCTTTATCACAATACAAAGAGCCAGGCGAGCGTCTTTACCACAATGCAAAGAGCCAGGCGAGCGTCTTTATCACAATGCAAAGAGCCAGGCGAGCGTCTTTATCACAATGCAAAGAGCCAGGCAAGCGTCTTTATCACAATGCAAAGAGCCAGGCAAGCGTCTTTATCACACTGCAAAGAGCCAGGCGAGCGTCTTTACCACAATACAAAGAGCCAGGCAAGCGTCTTTACCACAATGCAAAGAGTCAGGCGAGCGTCTTTACCACAATGCAAAGAGCCAGGCGAGCGTCTTTACCACAATGCAAAGAGCCAGGCGAGCGTCTTTATCACAATACAAAGAGCCAGGCGAGCGTCTTTATCACAATACAAAGAGCCAGGCGAGCGTCTTTACCACAATGCAAAGAGCCAGGCGAGCGTCTTTATCACAATGCAAAGAGCCAGGCGAGCGTCTTTATCACAATGCAAAGAGCCAGGCAAGCGTCTTTATCACAATGCAAAGAGCCAGGCAAGCGTCTTTATCACACTGCAAAGAGCCAGGCGAGCGTCTTTACCACAATACAAAGAGCCAGGCAAGCGTCTTTACCACAATACAAAGAGCCAGGCGAGCGTCTTTACCACAATGCAAAGAGCCAGGCGAGCGTCTTTACCACAATGCAAAGAGCCAGGCGAGCGTCTTTACCACACTGCAAAGAGCCAGGCGAGCGTCTTTATCACACTGCAAAGAGCCAGGCGAGCGTCTTTATCACAATACAAAGAGCCAGGCGAGCGTCTTTATCACAATACAAAGAGCCAGGCGAGCGTCTTTACCACAATGCAAAGAGCCAGGCGAGCGTCTTTATCACAATGCAAAGAGCCAGGCGAGCGTCTTTATCACAATGCAAAGAGCCAGGCAAGCGTCTTTATCACAATGCAAAGAGCCAGGCAAGCGTCTTTATCACACTGCAAAGAGCCAGGCGAGCGTCTTTACCACAATGCAAAGAGCCAGGCGAGCGTCTTTATCACAATGCAAAGAGCCAGGCGAGCGTCTTTACCACAATGCAAAGAGCCAGGCGAGCGTCTTTATCACAATGCAAAGAGCCAGGTGAGCGTCTTTACCACAATGCAAAGAGCCAGGCGAGCGTCTTTATCACAATGCAAAGAGCCAGGCGAGCGTCTTTACCACAATACAAAGAGCCAGGCGAGCGTCTTTATCACAATGCAAAGAGCCAGGCGAGCGTCTTTATCACAATGCAAAGAGCCAGGCGAGCGTCTTTATCACAATGCAAAGAGCCAGGCGAGCGTCTTTACCACAATGCAAAGAGCCAGGCGAGCGTCTTTACCACAATGCAAAGAGCCAGGCGAGCGTCTTTATCACAATACAAAGAGCCAGGCGAGCGTCTTTACCACAATGCAAAGAGCCAGGCGAGCGTCTTTACCACAATGCAAAGAGCCAGACGAGCGTCTTTATCACAATACAAAGAGCCAGGCGAGCGTCTTTATCACAATACAAAGAGCCAGGCTCTTCTGCAGATGTGGTTACAGAGCTTTTAACCTCATCTCACTGACAGGGGTCAGAATCCGTCACGGCAGCGCCGCACACAACACTGTTCGTTACACTAGGCCTAAATACGGCTCTGCAAGGAGTTAACCTAACAAATGTCACTCCACAGTAAAATAGACAATACATGCAGCAGTAGCACAATGTGGCAAACCCATGGGCTTGCAGTATCAGATTGTCTGGAACAACACCCACACAACATCCATCTGATCAACCAACAATTCATTCCAAAATTAAAACATGAATGCATCCTTGTTTTTTATTGTAAGTGCACAGACAGCAATGCTTTTAGCAAAATAATTTTATGAAAATATACTGCTGCCAGCATCCATTAAAAATATCTGTCCCACTGTGGTGGATCTATTATTTGATTTATTTCTGATCTAGACACCAAGCATCACCTCTATCTTGATTTCCTTCCAGTGTCTCTATTCTTGCATTAACAATTGCTTCTAACCAGTCAGGCAGCATGTTCTTTAGCAATACATTTGTTTCCTTTTTGTATTTTTTATTGCATTGCTCACTTAGTGTCTTTAAATGTGTCTTTCTAATTTGGCTTAAACGGGGGACGGGGGCACTGCCTTCAGTCAGGCCAGTTTGCTGTTGACATGCTCCATGAAAGCTTCCCTTTGGGGTTCTGTAAGTGCATCTCTGTCCTGACCTGTACACCCCCTGCCATGTAGTCCTGGGCCAGAGGACTGGGACGATTTTGTGATGTGGACTAATGTCAACTGGGGCCAAGTAGAGAGCACCCCAGGCCTCCAGATGTGAAAGCTGGCTGGTTAATTAAACCACTGCTCCTCAAGCATGATTATAAATGTTACACAGATACAGATACTCATGGTCTGACCTGTTTTGGAATTAAGCTAAATATTGCAAAACCTGGCTTAAACCAGTGAAACGGTGTAAAGGGATGTTAAATGGGAAGGTAATCCCTTATATAAAGTTTACCACGGTACTTTTGCAGTTTTCCCATGCTTTTTCCGTGGTTATGGTATGCATTTACCACAGTTTACCCTGGTTTGCCATGTTTTTTTAATCTGCTTTACCATTCCTCTCTGTGCTTTACAGCACTCACCTATATCCTTAACCATGCATTCACTGCCCTTAACCCTTAAAGGTACAGGGGACATGTGTGTCCCACAAAAAAAAAAAAAAAATGAAGCTAACCTTCTTATTTGTGCAATGAGATGCCAGAAACCGGGTTTACTGACAGGTTCGAGCTGGGCATACCACGTGTTCATTTTAAAAACAATATTAATGCACACTCTCACGTTTTTTTAACACTTCTCCCAGACAACTCCCAGGGCAGATTGTCTTCGTATTTTGTTACAAACTCTACTGTTAAAACTTTCATTTCTGCAAAAGTCATATACTCTGTGGTTACTGCAATCCCCGTCTGAAACTAGCAGTGTTTATATATATATATATATATATATATATATATATATATATATATATATATATATATATATATATATATATATATATATATATATATATTCTCATATTATCAAATAATCCTAAACAACGCTGGAAAAAGACACACTTTCTTAGTGATTTGAACGCTGGGACATGGCAGAAAGATTGATTAGGTTTGGTAAGCACAAGAGAACACCAAAACGCCAGCGACGTTCAGAAAACCAGCGCTTCAATAACATCTTTCATTTCCGAAGGAAAAACCAACTTCAAGAAAGTTACATATGCAGCGACCTTTACATGCATGTGTTGAGCAAATCTGTAGTGGACATGTTCCCAGACTCACACATTGCAAAGTATTCTGAAGGAAAGTCTTAAAGGCACACAGATAGTGAAAGAGCGGTTCTGTTACAATTACAGCATCAACATTGCTTTGGAAATGTAGATTGATTGATAGTACGTGTTCATATACAGCAATGGTGTGTTCATTTAAAACAGAAGATAGTTGCCAATGAAATGCTCCTGACGACAGTTACTGTTTTTCCCATCAAGTACGTTAACTCTACTTGTAGACAATCCATCAAGTATTAACTCAAGTGTGCAGCTTCCCCATGTTTTGTTCAATTTTTTTTAAAGAAAAAAATAATACAGAACTAAAAAATAAACATGCATTACAAGGCAATATCAACAAAACGAATACAGTAATTGCTTATTTTTGCAGCTTGTGACTGAGTATTACTCCAGGATTGATACATCCAGGCCCTGGGATCAGTAATAGCTTACTATATTATCTCCTGTGTGTTCTGAACTTATATATAAGCTTACAAATAAGACTTTATTTGGTACGGGTCTGCACGCCACAGGGGCACATTGCTTAGCTTTAAAAGGGTGGTTGGTCGTGAACCGTAAGAGTGAGGTATTGACAGATGCGACAGGCGGCATTAGCGAATTCCTTCTACCAACAAGCATTTATATTGTGTGCAAAATGTGAATCCGATCGGTTCTAGAACGGTTCTTCTGATCCATTCTAGAATGGTTTGTGTATAACATTATAATGTGTGGGATTGTAGGTCAATGCCTGATTTCCTTTGTCATTTTGTTACCACGTTAAACTTACAGTATCGACAGTGTAATGACAACGTGGTTATTCCGTTTCTAAAATAGTTTGTAATACTTTTGTTATATATATATATATATATATATATATATATATATATATATATATATATATATATATATATATATATATATATATTAGCTCAAAGAGCCATCTGCCCAACGTTTCGATATGTTGATATATATATATATATGCGTGTGAGTGTGTGCGTGTGTGTGACATCTGAAACAACATTTTCCAACTCACCTTTGGGTTGATAAGAAGTTGCTGTTCGTTGAAATGCAACAGTGCTTGGGAGTAGGACTCCGAGTTATTGACATAGATCTGGAGGCAGGGGTAGCGCGAAGTGCCTTTGCAGTCCACCCCACACGTGAAAGTGCACTCGAACATCTCCCCGCTCTGCTGCACGGACAGCACGGTGCAGTTGACAGGCTTGCACTGCATATTCTGCAGGGTGGGATTCAGCCAGCAGAAACACAGGATGAAGAGGGACACGATCCCGCAGACGATGAGGAACAGCCCGAGCCTGATGGTTTTATCCTCCGCCTCCGAGTACTCATAGGACACTCTGAGCCTAGCCATCATCAGCCCCCGCCGGTGCAGCGCTCACAAGCATTCAAAAAACAACGTGGTTCTAGTGAGGAAGAAAGTCTGGAAAGCTCCGCCACCGGCTGCAGATTCCGGACTGCATCAGTGTCCAAAGACGAGAAAACTTCTTGTCAGTAGTCAGCAGGTCGAATTCCGCCGCTGCTCTCGCGTTCCGGTTATGCGCGAGGCTATATAATTTAGCAATGCCTGCAGCAACATCAGCATCAGATCTCTTTACGCGCGTTTCCTGATTTCAGTCACTCTGTGCAGGCTAGCTGTCCACATAGATTTGGACTGGTGAAAGCCTGGCACCTACATCTGTGGTTAGGTAAGCTTCTTATGGTGAAAAAGCACGTAGTTCCGAGTACACGCTGCTCTCGACTAGTGTGCTGATATGTTGAAGAGCGGAGCGGCAGCGGGTCCGCTGTCCATCACCACTTCAGTGACACAGACACAGGGTAGCAGGCTGCTGATGCAACCAGCCGCTGTTCGTGTACTTTACTCAAAACGAAGTTTCTGCCAATAATAAATACCGGCTGACAATATCACCTGTCTGGTCATATTACTACTTAAACGGAATAACACGTCTTTAGGGAATTCTATTGACAACATATTTGACAAAGACTTCTTTCCAACTTGTTTAACAAGCTCTGTAACACCTGCGCAAATATTGTATCCATTTCTTTAAAGCGAACGTTTCTCAGTTCAAGACGTTCAATTAGCGAGTGCAATGTAACGAAATACAGCACTGTGGAAAATAAATAAATAAAACCTAACGATTAAAAAAAAACCGTAACAATATGTGTTTGTAGTTCGTTTTTAGATTTTAAAATCGTTGCGCGGGTGGTTTTATGTCAAACAGCAAATACATAAACACACTTTGTTCTGTCCTTAAATAAAAGTGGCCTATACAATCTATATAGTAAACATATCGATTTTGCATACACTATGTGGCTATAGAGCCAGAAAACGTTCCTATAGCCCGCTGCCTTACATACTAAATAGACTTGGTCAGAATGTAACGGTTCTATGATTCATTTTTTTTATATAAACAACAAGAATAAGCAGTGCCAGTGATTTCAATCCGATGTAGGCGATGCTTTTTGATACTGTCTGGCTATATCTGCACAGCATAAACCAGCAAATCGTAAGTGCCTTTTTAAAACCGTTACTATTAGACTAAGTTGCCGAACAGTTCGATATAAAATATATGTGAATTTTAGGTTACAGTCATTATTATTTCTAATAAAAGGCCTACAGAAAAAAAAACTAAACCATATATCACGCAGTTAATAAAAGCGATTTTGATTCCAAGAATTAAGAGAACGAATTCAGAGCTGCATTGGTGTGCATTTCTCTCCTTCACAGTCTCAGATAGAGGTCGACAGTTTGCTGGTTATTGTTTTATCTTTTCATTTCTGTGCTGATTTTATTTGGCTGCATAACAACGTTGCGGTTCCCTCCTCTCACTTACCTGCTTTCCGTATCCCTTCGAGGGTTCGGGCTCCTTCGTGCTTTTGGACAGGCGTCTAACCAGTGCCCTAGATTTAGGATAGGAAAATGCTGCTTACTATAAACGAGACCGAGTTTCAAAAAAAAAAAAAAAAAAAAAATTCAATAAAGACTTTATTAGGAAACCACGTGCCTGGCAGAATAGCCAGCTACCTTATGAGGAATTGGAGTTGCCCAGGGTTGTGTTTTATTATATCTGTAACCTGCAGGAGTCCAAATATGGGCCGTTGTGTATAGTAATGTAGGTCAATATATTGTACTAGGCACAACATAGTCTCTCCCAGAAGTTTTGGATTCTTGTTCAATTAGACCCTAGTTATATATACAGTATTCTGTTTATTTCTAGAATAAAAGCACTAGTTGGAGAGCAGTCACGATTCTATTCAACCCCTGTCCAAACTGGAAGAAGGGAGTCTGTAAAAATGAGCTGCTTGATTAGCAGGCGCCTGCACAGCAGCCACAGACTGGCATAGATCAGAGCTAGGGATCTAGAACCTTTCTGAGTGGAGAAAACACCTCCAGCAAAAAATAGCAATGGAGCCTAAAAGAACTGTCAGACCTGGTGACACACCTCAATCAGGTGTAGGCTGTAGTGTGTGTTTATGCAGTTGTACCTAATTTAGCATTATTATTTATTTCTTAGCAGATGCCCGTATCCATGGCAACTTACAATTGTTACAATATATCACATCATTTTTACATACAATTACCCATTTATACAGTTGGGTTTTTACTGGAGCAATCTAGGTAAAGTACCTTGCTCAAGGGTACAGCAGCGTCCCCCACCTGGGATTGAACCCAAGAGAGTCCAGAGCCATAACCACTACTCCAAACTGCTGCTCCAATTGCTTTTAACAGCCTACAACAAAAGCTGAGACACCTTTAATAGCCTTCAGAAATGATTCAGATAAAACACAATTGTTATTTGTAATTCAATTCTACTAAAAAAATAAATAAAAATAAAAAAAACTTTATCACCTCATTATAAACTGCCAGCTAGGCTTTATATTGCAAAACAGGCAGTAAATTCATCATGTTGATGCCTGGTGTGTTCCTTATCTTAACGTAAACAGAAAGGAATAGGCAAGAATAACAATTCCATTACATGCACAATGGAAATCTTTCAAAGTTGTTTGAAGGTTAACACACTGGAAAACAAACAACCATGTGGCACTTGGGAGAAACAGCGATTGCTGTAGTTGCTTGTTCTCCCAGCTTTTAGGACTCTCTTCCAATCACTGTGTCTCCCATGATTCCAGCCAGGAAATTAAATTAAAAAAAAAAAAAAAAAAAAAAAAATGCCATACATTTCCCCATTGAATTTTCATAGGTAGGTGTTAAAAGTTTTTAAACAGTGTTCAAGTGTGGAACATTGTGCTTAGCATTGTTAGACATAGAGATCAGTCGCAATGTTTTACAGCAGCAGGTGGTCAATGGATGGGTTTCTCTGCCTGGAAAGCCACTAGACATCATTACAGGAGCAAAAACTACTGCAAAGGCCCAGCTTTGTCTGCTTTAAACGCACAGGCAGTTATGAACCTTTGTCGGCTGCAAAATTCATCTTAACGTCTAGCACATGTTAACAAAACAGGTTGATTGGCTGGAAGGCATAGGGCAGCAGTATGGAGTAATGGTTAGGGCTCTGGACTCTTGACCGGAGGGTCGTGGGTTCAATCCCAGATGGGGGACACTGCTGCTGTACCCTTGAGCAAGGTACTTTACCTAGATTGCTCCAGTAAAAACCCAAATGTATAAATGGGTAATTGTATGTAAAAAATAATGTGATATTTGTATAATGTGATATCTTGTAACAATTGTAAGTCGCCCTGGATAAGGGTGTCTGCTAAGAAATAAATAATAATAATAATAATAACTGCTGGAGGTCCAGTTAATTGACAATCTGGTTTATTCCCAACCTAGTACTACTGTACATGCTGTGCTCTAGATCTGCTTCATTGGCATTTTATCCTTCAAGTGTACTCTCTCTTATCTTCTATCTCAGCAAATATAGCTGTGTGTTAGGGAGAGATGAACTATCTCTCTGACACCTCCCCAGATCTGTAAAATGTGCAGAGACTTGTGTGCTAAAAGAAATTCTTCATTAACACATGGTTAGATTCCAATATATTGTGCAGATGGTGTGATGGGTGAACGCTGATGGGATGAATTGTTTCTCTCATTTTTCTAACAGAAATATCTACATCTTCTCTTTTGGAACTGCTGTTGTTGTTTACTGAAATCGCTTGAAGAATTAACTCAATTTTCAAAAGAAGTTTAAAAACTGAGGTTGGGGAGGAAGAACTGCCCCCTACACACATTATGTCATCCAATTCTGGCCCATCAGAGCACTATAAATAGACTGGTAATGTATCCCTCTATTGCGTTTGATTTATTTGCATCACTTTGCCTCCCCCAGCTCCGCCCCCTGCACCACCCCATCTCTACCCCAGTTCATCCCCCTAGCTCCTCCCCCTCCCCCAGCTCCACCCCCTGCACCACCCCATCTCTACCCCAGCTCCGCCCCCTGCACCACCCAATCTCATCCCCCTAGCCCCTCCCCCTCCCCCAGCTCCGCCCCCTGCACCACCCCATCTCTACCCCAGTTCATCCCCCTAGCTCCTCCCCCTCCCCCAGCTCCGCCCCCTGCACCACCCCATCTCTACCCCAGTTCATCCCCCCAGCTCCGCCCCCTGCACCACCCCATCTCATCCCCCTAGCCCCTCCCCCTCCCCCAGCTCCGCCCCCTGCACCACCCCATCTCTACCCCAGTTCATCCCCCTGCTCCACACAGCCCCTCCCCTAGCTCCTCCCCCTCCACCAGCTCCGCCCCTGCACCACCACATCTCTACCCCAGTTCATCCCCCTCCCCCAGCTGCCCCTTGGTTCTATCTGTTACGGGGGTCTACAGACATGTCCAGCAGGCCAGGGGGTGTGGACCCTGAAACCAAACAAGTTTCAGGCAATTGTTCATTTGTGTATGTTGCACAATCAAAGTGCTGTGAGGGTTTGGGCTGACCTACTTCAAAGTTAGCTGCTTAGCCTAAATCATTACTGTTTAGCCTAAAGACACGACCTATCAGTGAAGAAAGGAATTGCATGTTTAGAATGTCATTGTCCGTATCTGTGTACAAAGCGACACAGGGCAACTGCTACTGACAGGCTCTAATGGTGACATGACTTGTAGTTTGTATTTATGTAATGCTAAGGCGACATCTTGTTTGCCTGAAAAATTATATATTTTTTCCTTAAAATCACACTAGAGAGTTATAAAAATGTCCTGACCTTTGTCACTGCTCTGCTTTTAATTGTTTTTTGATCTTTTAATTTCTAAACTTCAGTCTGTCTGGGACAGAACATACAGCTTTGGCCCTGGAATTGCCAGTTTGTGATTGAGAAACACTGCTGTCTCTCTGCCGCCAAACTGCATACTTTTCAACGGTCAGGACAGCAGTGTATGTGTAAAACAAAAAGGAAACCTGCTCTTACCTCTATAAAGGCAATTTAACTGACATATCTATGGCAGGGAACTAGAACCTCCTGAAAAATCTGGAAAATAACATAGCAGTGAAGGATACTGTTATGGTAATGACCTTCATACACCTTCTTAAGCAAGGGAGGCACCACCCTCTACTGGGTAAAGAAGGAAGTTCAGTCAACTTAATAGCTTATTGTATGACCAAAACGAAACCCCAGTGAGATCCACTGATCTATTCCCAATGGACTTCAAAGTGATTGTAGCTAATAACATAACTGCACTAATCTTACCTGTCGTGCATTTCCATTCACTATGGAAGTTTCAAATGTGTAGTTGAAAAAGAAACAGATGTTATAGCAAGCATGCTTTTTTAAAAATGAAATCTACACTAGGGTGAAAAGTCTGTTACTGTGTCACTTCTTAGGGTGTTTCAATCAAGCAGGTTGGTTAATGGCAGGGAAGAAAGTGTAAAAACGGTGTGAACGTTTTCAATCTCCAGACGAAGGGCCCTTTCCTCACATGGTTTACACGCTATTTAGGTGCTGGAAGGAGCCCTTCTGTGCAGCCAATGGAAGTGTGCGGTTGGTAGGAATTATTTTTTCAACTACATCCACTTGAAAGAGGAACAATTGAAGAGCACAAACACAATTACAAGTAAAAAAAAAAACACAACAATTCTATTGTTAACAGTACACATTATACATATATATATACAAACACTATTGCTGCTGTTATATATAGTATAAGACTGCCAACTGCACCCATTTAAAGGCGCCAAGCTAGGTTTGAAAATCAATTGAAATATAGAGCTCAGTAACCCAATCAGTTCTAAAATGTAATCTGCAAATAATGCATTCCCCACGTTTTCAAAATTGAATTTCCAATCAAGTGTAATAGTCTTAACATTGTTTAAAGTGCTTGTATAGTTACACAGTTAATAATATTTAAGAAGAGTGAGCATTTGAACATTTAAAAAATCTCTAATGCTTGTGGACCTTAAAGAGCAGGATAAAGGGATTTGCCAGCAGACCAACTTACTAAAAGCATAATACTAAACGAATACTAAAAGCAAGTGCATGGCAGTCTGTCAAAGTACAAACAGATAGAAATCCACGATGTGGGGGAAACTGCTCCAGATTTGAACTCCGTGGGCTGTCCTCCAGAGATCATCTTGGTGTTGTTTGATGTATGAAACCTATACTAAAAAGAGAGGACCTTCTAAACCAGGGTCTCCATGGGTAGCAATCTCCATTGTTTAGTTCTATATGGCGAAGGAAGATACGATCATGAGCATCAAGGCTGCGGTTGAAGGACCAAGGTAACAAATCCTTCATGCCCATGTAGTTAACCTCTCTGGGCTAGTGGACTCCAGCATGAGCTTTGTGGAAGAACTGGAGAAGTGGTGATTCCCATTGTTTCAGAGGACCCCTCAACAATCTAAAAAGATCAACCTAAACAAAGGGAAAGAAGACAAGGCAATACACTGCAGGTGTGAATATCAACAGCATAAACTTGCTAGGGAAACAAGCTGGCGTGTGTATCTCTCACTGCCAGCAATACTGCGGCCGTTTGCAACTGAGGAAGTCCCTATCACAGCAGGTGAAATACCAGAAAAGAATACCAAGAGTCACTCTCCAGGTCAAGGAACCAGATGAAACTTCCTGTGGCCAAACCAATCTTTCTCCCATATTTTATGCCTTCCCAGTTGTTTGCTGTTGAGGCCAGCGTTACAGGTTTTTCCTTTAGCTGTTACCCTGTTCTGACAGTGACTCGAAGGCTGTAATATTTTTCTACACTGTTGGACAAAGACAAAAGACAGTAGCAAAGGTTGTAATGATGATCCTCTAGAACAGGGGTCATCAACAGCTAAATATCTGGAACACATGTTCATTTTGACTAAGCCAATAACTGGTTCAATTAAATTACCGAGAGCTTGGTTGAAACGAAAACCAGAAGACCCTGTAGCTCTCCATGACCAGGGTTGGAGACCCTTGCTCTAGAACATGGCTTAGAATAACAGCTGCAGACTTGTGTTCATAAAACCAACATTCATTAGTTAGAGGGTTTTGCTATAGGTACAATAAAATACTCAGATCTGAAACAATTACAAAAACAGTAATTATCAAGAACATCCCTAGAGTTCAAAACTTAAAACCAGACAATTCTAACATGTTTCGTACTCTCGGTCTGGCTTTAAGTGGTATTCTTACAATGCACAAAGCATTTGGTTAATTTCTGTCTATTAAGTTCATATTTTCACTAAAACACATACCCTAGCCATTCATCTGCCTCCACCAAACACACACACACATTCATTCCCTTAATAACTCTGATGTACACTTTTAAATCAAAGTCAACACTTTACTGAGGAGAGCTTTTCTACTTTATTACAAAGTGAAGAAGCTTTAACGTGGTCAGAAAATACAAGATTGTTTTTTTTTTTTGTTTTTGTTTTTGTAATAATTTTTTTCCTATGAAATGCTGCTGTTCAAACAGCCAGAGTGAATTGTCTCAGTTAAACTTCCTCGAGTCCCATCATGTTCACTTGGGTATGGATGTCCTTGGCTGCTGAAAATCTGGCCCTCTTATTTTTTGTAAGTGCACAGGGCGACATTGTGGTCCCCAGAGTAGCAGTTCCAGAATGTCCTGTTTCCATGTATTGCATCCATGCACACCTCCTAAAAATGAGGTACAGCTGGGCAAGTATTTTCCAAAATAGATGTCATATATATATAATATATACACATTCGTACATACATATCTTTATTCATGTGATGTCCAAAAATTAAAAAAATGTACACGTTTATTACAAAATCGTAACAAAGACTGGACAGTGTTTGCTCATTCTGGAAAGATGAAGCTCAGTAAATTACAACCCTGGAGAACCATCCAGAGGCTGTGGCAATAACTTTCACTTAAACAGTCTTGTATTAAGCTAGGCAGAAAAAGCCCTTCGAAAAAGGAAGGTTTTAGGGAGGGGAGGAGAGTGGCGTGAAAACAAAGACAGGTTTACAGGCTGCTTTTCTTTCCAAACGAAATATGAGAAGGATCTTCACATAAAAAAAAAAAAAAAAGATGCACAAACAATTTTTGTTTTTTATTACCAAATAGTGCTACAATAAACATTGCATTTTATCTGGGTTTATTTTTCTCTTTAACACTTTGGAAAATTAAGCATAAACCTTTGATTTTTGTGTCAGTGTTCCTGACTTTTGACAGACTATGATCTGCCAGAGGTGTAAACACAATGTAGACCCTGCTTAAACTAAAAGGAAATAATAATAATAATAATAATACAAGCTTTGAGTGTTGGGCAGCACAGCTAGTAAGGCAGGACCCTCGAAATGGTGAACCCTCTGCCTAAGTCAATTGCCAGATCCTCAAGGAATAAAAACCAGGATGCCTGAGCCGCATCAGTTTCTGCAGTTTCAGTGAGTAATGTGCTGTGACAGCCATACCCCATGAACAAGGAAGTCTTTTAGAAGGCTTGCTGAGCTGGATTATAGTTGAAGGTTGATGGCACATGAGGCCTTTCTTCTAGTTTGTCGTATTCCAGGTGAAACTCCTGAAATGAAAGAAGAACACACACACACACACACACACACACACACACACACACATATCAGGGGATCGCCCAGAACAGACAATTTTTAATACCATTCAAATCAAGTTTCATTTGTTGTTACTGAAAGAAATACAAATACAAAACAGACTTGCACCGCACAACTTCCAATGTGCTCGTTTAAATCATAGCCGGGAGCATGACTAATACAAAGCCCCTACCGCCCCAGTTCCACAAAACTCCCTAGAAGGGCCTCACTGTTTATTTTTTTGATTCAGAACAACGGATTGAGGGCAAAAACACACTGTTTATGCTTATAATTGTATAGATCCAGTCTCACAGAATTACATGGCTTTCAAAATAACTACTGCACAAAGTAAAATTGTTTGACTAACAATGTCTAGACATGCCTGTTTGCATTTGATGCCATTTTCAAAAACAACAGATGGCTTTTTTATGTGTGGTTGCCATTGTGTGGCAATCTGTGCCAGCGTGCTTATCTTCAAGACCACAATGAGTTGAAGCGCCCACATGAAGACCCAAGTGGCACAAGATAAGGAATGCTGTAGTCTGAACTACCTGTGGAAAACAGACTTGCCAGCACTTCCCATAACCTTGCAAACCCTTTTTTTTTTAATTTAGTCATTGCCAATGATTTTAGCCCAGTTTTCTCCCCAATTTGTGCCGGAGGACAACACAGATCTGAATGGCTCCACAGCAGACCCGCAGGCGCCCTATCAGCCACAGGCGGCGCTCAACCAGTTCTGCGCTGCCCCCTGGGAACTCCCAGTCACAGTCAGCAATGACATAGCCTGAATTCGAACCCACAATCTGCAGGCTATGGGGCACATCCTGCACTCCACGCAGAGCGCCTTTACTGGATGCGCCACTCAGGAGCCCTGCAAACCCTCTCTTGATTTCAGATGTTGCCTGCCAACTGGTTCTGGTTGGTAGAGCTATAGAGGGTTATTATTATTATTATTATTATTATTAATTTCTTAGCCGACGCCCTTATCCAGGGCGACTTACAATTGTTACAAGATATCACATTATTTTTTACATACAATTACCCATTTTACAGTTGGGTTTCTACTGGAGCAATCTAGGTAAAGTACCTTGCTCAAGGGTACAGCAGCAGTGTCCCCCACCTGGGATTGAACCCACGACCCTTCGGTCAAGAGTACAGAGACCTAACAACTATCCACACTGCTGGGTTAGCCCCTTCATCCTCTCAGTAAGAGAAACCAAAATTGCTTGCGGGGAAATATTAGTGTATAAAGGTAGTGGATACTCAAACCAATACCTTTACCTTAGCTACCTTCCTCCAGTTAAGACAATCAAAGAAGTAGTACGTCCCCCTCTCGTAGGAATTGGTCTTCATTGTTGGCTCCATTCCCGGCGCCCTGGTAATCCAAACTCTCTCTTCTTTGTGGTACCTCCAGTCTCGGTTGAATCTGATAAGCAAGAAGGGGAAGAACGAGGAAGAGTTTAAAATCAGAAAAAAAAAATCCTAAACATTGTACAGTGTTTTTTTTATAAATGTACATTATATACAGTACTGTATATATATATATATATATATATATATATGTGTGTGTATATATATATATACAGTACTGTGCAAAAGTTTTAGGCAGGTGTGAAAAAATGCTGTAAAGTAAGAATGCTTTCAAAAATAGACATGTTAATAGTTTATATTTATCAATTAACAAAATGCAAAGTGAGTGAACAGAAGAAAAATCTACATCAAATCAATATTTGGCGTGACCACCCTTTGCCTTCAAAACAGCATCAATTCTTCTAGGTACACTTGCACACAGTTTTTGAAGGAACTCGGCAGGTAGGTTGGCCCAAACATCTTGGAGAACTAATCACAGTTCTTCTGTGGATTTAGGCAGCCTCAGTTGCTTCTCTCTCTTCATGTAATCCCAGACAGACTCGATGATGTTGAGATCAGGGCTCTGTGGGGGCCATACCATCACTTCCAGGACTCCTTGTTCTTCTTTACGCTGAAGATAGTTCTTAATGACTTTCGCTGTATGTTTGGTGTCGTTGTCATGGTGCAGAATAAATTTGGGGCCAATCAGATACCTCCCTGATGGTATTGCATGATGGATAAGTATCTGCCTGTACTTCTCAGCATTGAGGAGACCATTATACCCTTTATAGCCATTATAGCAATGCAAAAAATAGGTTTCTAGTCGTTTTTTCTCCGGAAAAAGCCGAGAAAACCATTCAATTGCCGAGTGGTAGCGACAGGAGCCGAAACAAGTCGGGGAAAAAAAAAAAAAAAAAAAAGGCGTATCTCTTGAATAGTAGTACATATGGCCCTGGTATCAGATAACAGGGCGGTCATAGTAAACAAGCTGGCTGAGTGCGTCAGCGCACAGAGACTATCATGGACATTTGCAGAGCTTTTTTCAGATGTTATAGTAATAAAATAATGACTTTGATCACAATATTGAGGAGTTTGGTGATAGAACGAGTGATCCGGAGATGATTATTTTTATTATTATTTATTTCTTACATAGATGAAAGCGATAGCGAAAGAAAGGGTGTGGCGGGGCTAGAGAAGCCTAGTGAGTACTTTGTTGATATGCAGGGCCATTTAAACCCATTTGACTGTGGAAAAAAATACATTTTAAAACAGCGCGTCTAAAATTAACTGCGCGTGTGAAAATAAATTGGACCTGACGCGCACTTAATAAATGGACTGCAAAGGGTTAATTCTGACCAAATCGCCAACTCCATTTGCAGAAATGCAGCCTCAAACTTGCAAGGAACCTCCACCATGCTTCACTGTTGCCTGCAGACACTCATTCGTGTACCGCTCTCCAGCCCTTTGCCGAACAAACTGCCTTCTGCTACAGCCAAATATTTCAAATTTTGACTCATCAGTCCAGAGCACCTGCTGCCATTTTTCTGCACCCCAGTTCCTGTGTTTTCGTGCATAGTTGAGTCGCTTGGCCTTGTTTCCACGTCGGAGGTATGGCTTTTTGGCCGCAAGTCTTCCATGAAGGCCACTTCTGACCAGACTTTTCCGGACAGTAGATGGGTGTACCAGGGTCCCACTGTTTTCTGCCAATTCTGAGCTGATGGCATTGCTAGACATCTTCTGATTTCGAAGGGAAGTAAGCATGATGTGTCTTTCATCTGCTGCAGTAAGTTTCCTTGGCCGACCACTGCGTCTACGGTCCTCAACGTTTCCCGTTTCTTTGTGCTTCTTCAAAAGAGCTTGGACAGCACATCTGGAAACTCCTGTCTGCCTTGAAATTTCTGCCTGGGAGAGACCTTGCTGATGCAGTATAACTACCTTGTGTCTTGTTGCTGTGCTCAGTCTTGCCATGGTGTATGACTTTTGACAGTAAACTGTCTTCAGCAACCTCACCTTATTAGCTGAGTTTGGCTGGTCCTCACCCAGTTTTATTCCTCCTACACAGCTGTTTCTGTTTCAGTTAATGATTGTGTTTCAACCTACATATTGAATTGATGATCATTAGCACCTGTTTGGTATAACTGTTTAATCATACACCTGACTATATGCCTACAAAATCCCTGACTTTGTGCAAGTGTACCTAGAAGAATTGATGCTGTTTTGAAGGTTCATGCCAAAGCTCCCCGATTCCAGCCTTGCTGAAGCACCCCCAGATCATCACCGATCCTCCACCACATTTCACAGTGGGTGCGAGACACTGTGGCTTGTAGGCCTCTCCAGGTCTCCGTCTAACCATTAGACGACCAGGTGTTGGGCAAAGCTGAAAATTGGACTCATCTGGGGGTGCATCAGCAAGGCTGGAATCGGGCAGATTTGTCTTTGTGAAGGACGCATGAAGCAAGCCAAGTACAAGGTTGTCCTGGAAGAAAACTTGCTTCCTTCTGCTCTGACAATGTTCCCCAACTCTGAGGATTGGTTTTTCCAGCAGGACAATGCTCCATGCCACACAGCCAGGTCAATCAAGGTGTGGATGGAGGACCACCAGATCAAGACCCTGTCATGGCCAGCCCAATCTCCAGACCTGAACCCCATTGAAAACCTCTGGAATGTGATCAAGAGGAAGATGGATGGTCACAAGCCATCAAACAAAGCCGAGCTGCATGAATTTTTGTGCCAGGAGTGCCATAAAGTCACCCAACATCAATGTGAAAGACTGGTGGAGAGCATGCCAGGACGCATGAAAGCTGTGCTTGAAAATCAGGGTTATTCCAACAAATATTGATTTCTGAACTCTTCCTAAGTTAAAACATTAGTATTGTGTTGTTTAAAAATGAATATGAACTTATTTTCTTTGCATTATTCGAGGTCTGACAACACTGCACCTTTTTTGTTATTTTGACCAGTTCTCATTTTCTGCAAATAAATGCTCTAAATGACAATATTTTTATTTGGAATTTGGGAGAAATGTTGTCAGTAGTTTATAGAATAAAACAAAAATGTTCATTTTACCCAAACACATACCTATAAATAGTAAAACCAGAGAAACTGATAATTTTGCAGTGGTCTCTTAATTTTTTCCAGAGCTGTATATATGCATTGATTTTTATTTTTTATTTTAAAGTGTCATTGTTAGTAGTATTTTGATACATTATAATTGAATATGGTATGTGTCAATGAATGTAAAATTGAAATAAATATAAAACATGACTATACACTTAAAACAAGGAATCCAGCTAAAATGGGATTAATACCAGGAACTCCCGGCTTGCTCCCCTCTGCTTTGTAAACTGATCCTTTTACTCTTAATGAACAAGCCAAGGCAATTAATGTGTGAAACCTAGACTACAGGTGTAGAAAAGCTTCTGTAAATGGGTTAATCTGACACCAAGAAGTCTTGTGTGGAAGTATTCAATACTCTTTGTATTTCACAGTGACTTTTAGACTAAATATTAATTTCAGCGAAGAAACCATTTCGAGACAAACAGCAACAGCAGCTCTTTATAATCAGTAATGTGTTTATACGTACAGCTCTACCGCCGCTAAAAGTTGTAAAAGGTCTCCTCCATTCATGTAGTACAAGTAGAAAAGAAGATCTTCTCCATATCGGGACAGTTTTATTGCAGCCAGCTGTACAGGTGAAAATTCAATTAGATTTAAAGAAAAACAATAATACTAAAATCAGCAATGCTGTACTGTCCAAATGCTAAAAACCTCATTAAAGTTTGACAAAAGCATGCACTTTATAATATTATACATCATCATCATAATCACAATAATAACACAAGTGAGGGACAAAACCTTTACAGGACCAACCAAAATATTCTTGGCTTTCCCAATCAAAGAATTCTCTTGCCAAGTTAATAATGTGTTGAAAAGACTTAGCCAGATTAAATCTCTGGGAATATGAACTAAAACATTTTACAATTAGATCTATTAAACTTACAAATTGCTTTTCTAAAACCCCACTACTCTACCATAAGACTGCAAGTAATACGTTTTTACAATGAAGGAAGCAGCACAATATGCTTTGATAATCACGAGGAGTACTGCAGAAGACGCAGTGCTGCTTATTACTTTGATACAAGCGAGTTGAAGACACTCTGATTAGAGAACACTGGTCGAAACTGTCCATTCATTAAAGGTGAACTCAAATGAAAGCACACAGCTTTTTATTCTTGTTGATGTTTTTAGTTTTCAAAGCTTTTAATAGGTTTTAAGCAAAAGACAAAGTGGTGGTCACCACTGTTTACTTTTTTAATGTTCTTGTATAATTTCCATACAGTGGAAGCTGTTTGTTTGAGGGGGAAAAGCAATCTTTCATTGCCCCTTTTTGCTCTAGAGCCATGAATTACACTACTCTCCAAACCTACTTTGTCCAGTATAGGAATTGCAGAGGAGCAGTATATTTTTCACATCTTACACTTTATACAGCATATTTGGTAAGCAAATTCAACAGAAAGTAGCAGCTTGTTTTTGAATTCAGAAAAGAAGCAATTATAACAGACTTTGTCTTTAAACACAGTAACCAAATCTGTACACACCTTATCCCTTATGTGAATGTTCGTTAAATACTCGGATGGAACATGGAAGTCTGAAACAATAAAACACCCATCAATATATATACACTCACACACACACAGAGGAAGAGAGATTCTGTGTATCATAGTAAATATATTCTGTACTTTTAGTCACTTACCAATATCTTGAGGTCGACAAGGTGCTGATGCCCATGGCGATGCAAATTTGGGATAGAGATTTCTGTAAAGTAAAACTCAATTATAATTATTTCTGTTTGATTGTTTTACCAATGTAGAGCAGTGTTTTCTTTTATAAACACATTCAAAAGAAGTTTTTTTTAAATTTTATTTAGTCATCAACAACATTTTAGCAGACTGTACAAATGATGTGAAAAGAACTGTTCAAATCAACCTCATTCACTGTCGACAGTATAACCTTCAATTTTAAAGGAAAGGCACTTTCATGCTGTTCAACTAGCCATTAAACCCTATCTAAACTCGTATGAAATAGAAAAAGCTCCAGAGAGTGAATGCCCCCCGTTTATTTATTATTAAAAAATAAAGAGCTGCTCTTGGCAGGAAATGTTTTCCTGGCCCGATCCGAACCCTTTCTTTTATATTTGTTCCGGAGGTAAGAAAGGTGTTGGGATGCCCTCTGACCAGGGTACTTCCAGAAACTCAGGGAGCTGACTTCCACCCAGGGTTTGAATACTGTATGTACCTCAGACTAACGACAGCACTGCATGGTTATGGTGTCTTATTTGGCTTGAAACACCTTACAGAAGAATTCAAATGAAATGTAATTTCTAAACCAGGCGATAGCAATTAATGTTTTTGAAGAGGAGATTGTATATATATATATATATATATATATATATATACACACACACACACACATACATACAGCATTATGCAGATTAGCATGTTCTCTGTTAAAATCATGTGACCACAGCCCACTGGTTATCTGCATCAAACATCAGAACAATCTGAATTTGTTCCTCACAACCAATATTATCATTTATGCCTATGATTCCTGACTTAAGGGGCCCTTTTTATATGCAAACTCCTGCTAATATGTTATCAAGAGCAGTCATGAAAACAACTTACTCTGGAGAGTTGAGATTGAGACCTAGTGTTGTCAGGTCACTTCCTAATGCAAGGTGTACCATTCCAGGGTCCGTCTCCGCTGCCCGGATGAATGTTAACAATCCGATCATTCCAAACTGGTCCGTTACCATCCCTGAAGGAATGTTAGTCACCCGGCCTACAGGGGAAAAAACAGTGACAGGGCTACAGAAACTGTTGCTTCTTCATAGCTGTACTAAAAACTTAGCAACACTTTTGGAACTTATTTTAATTTATATACACATAGAAAGAATACTGTACAGGCATTTTATTGGCATTCTTGTAAATAAATAGTTAAAAAAGAGAATTTAACTTTTTGGCTGGTTTCAGATATCGGCAACCCTCGCTAATATGTGCGTAACCATCGATCCTGTGACCTGTGGATTAGAGAGCGGGTGGTATAATATGCTTGGAGTTTACTGCGGATAGATATTGTATATATATACATATACATATATACATATATATATATATATATATATAAAGGGGTGCACCGATAATCGGTAGCCTATCGGCATGGCAGCGACATAAGGAAAAAAAAAAACACAATCGGCTATCTGCAATTTTTGTTATTTCTTCCAGCACAGAATTAAATGTTTGGTACGGCATGCTTATTAATGACGCAAGAACACAGACAGTAATTTTCGTTGCATTGCTGTGTAACGTGATCAACCTGCAGTAAATATGTCTCAAAAGAACAGTGTTTGGATTTTTTTTTTAAATATCTGGAGATAACAATAGGATAGGGAGTTGTGTGAAGCAGATCAGACTTGATGCTACATTAAACCCAATGATGAACTGTGAGAGGAATATTATTCTGATGCTTTATTAAAAAAAAAATTAAAAAATAGGTTGAATCCTAAATAACATTGGTGGTTTAAGTTATTATATTATTATTATTATTATTACACAATGCACTTCAAAATGACCTTTTGTAATTTTTGTTTATCTTGCTTAATCTGCATTGGTTGCGGGTGTATTCTGCAGCATTTTGAAGCAGAAATTGATTATTATGCCGTCTTTTGTTAAATAACAAATTCAAGTTTGACTGAATTTTGTAACCGGAAATTTAATATTTTATCTATTTTTTTTTTGTTTTTGATTAAGTGAACAATTTAAGTTGTGCTGCATTTAAGCAGTGTGTGCTTAAAATAAGAATTTAACAAAAGGTGTTGTAGTTACCATTGTGTGGGCTACATTCCTACTGCACACTATAGGTAGAAGTTATAATATGCAATGTTTGACAGCAAGTGGCTATAAAAGTTAATGTCACATTATAGAATTTTTTTCTACAGAAGTGTTTTTACTAGTACAAATGCAAAATGTTATTTTTGTGTGACTGTTGTAAAACAAATGTATAAATTGCTGTCCAGCACACAATATAATACTACGTTATTCTTTGTATTCATTTTCTGAAGTAAATGTACCATGTAAACAATACCTGTTCATTGCCATAAATACCAGTAAACGATATCTGCTCATTTTTTAACATCTATAATTATAAAAGTTTAAATGTAGGCCCTATGTATTGTTCTAGTAATTTACAATAGCTTACCTGCACTGTCTATTATTATCAGTATCCTATTGGTATCAGCCGATATGGGTAGATAAACATCGGCTATCTGTATCGGCCAAGAAAATCTTTATCGGTGCACCCCTAATAGAACTGTAGCAGATTCCATTCTGATTGTCACCTGAAATGCTTACCAAGCCAGGCCCTCGCCTCGCCTGGAACCAGTTAGAATGGAAATGCCGGCAGCGGCAGACACTGTAGCAGGAAATGCTTACCGTCAGGTAACACTTGAATGCCTTTCTTCTGCTGGTTGTTGTTTTGCACAGTCGAACCCTTGTCCCCGGGGAATTTAGGTCCATCTGTACTGGACGCAGTCTTGCCCGAAGAGTTCAAGTTCTAAAAGAAACATGCATGTTAGTAACCAAACATCCCCACCATGGCTGTGAATACTAAATTAGAGCTTTTACATAATGGAAAACATTACAACCAAGACCACATTCACGTGTGACATACAGACAGACATCTCCTGATATCCCCAAATTCTAATACACTCCAGAACCTGTGCTAAAGAATCAACGTTTCATCAAAACTTTACATACCTTTTGCCATTATAAAAAAATACTATTATTGTATACTTGTTCATAAGAATTAAACAAAATGTAAAATTGCCCTGACTTGTTCTGTAGATTTAGCTTAATGCAGGATGATGCAATACGAAGTGGAAAAAACACAGATGATCAGGAACTCCTACTAGCTTGATTGAACGAGGTTCCCCTTTGGAGCGGAGTTTGAATCCACTGTATAAAAAGTTGCAGTAGTTTAGCCAATTCATTGGCAAACCATTAAAGGTGTACGCACGGATTTACTGTCTTCGTTACTTGACGTAGGATCTTTATAGCTGGAGCCTGGCAATGCAGGGAAATCCTCGTTGTGGATGGAGAAATCTTGAGACTGTTCACTTGCTGGTTTTGTTACCATCCCAACTGCATGAAAAAGAAACGCACACAAACACACAATGAATCTGCAAGTTAAATGCAAACGTGTGCATGGAATTGCAATTTTTGATTTACTCTTCCACCATAAGGGATGGTCAAAGAGAACCTGCTGATATCTCTGCTTTGGACAGTCCCCAGAAATACATCAGGTAAGCCTCTGATTAACAAATACAGGATTGAACAATACAAAATAATAAATCAGGTTTTTGTCCACCTCTTCTTTACCTTCAAAAAAATGCTCACCATAAGGAGCCCTCCCTGCCAATGGATTTAACAACGGAGTTGGATTGCCGCTTCCTTCCCTTCTACTTCTGTCTGCTAGTGCAGGAAAGTCTGAGAGGTCCAACCCCGTCACATTTTCACTTCCGTCTGAAAAAGATTGAATAAACTGTAACCCACGGGGGGGGGGGGGCTTTGGATTTTAAAATCAACACTATCCATGTATTGATGTGTAGGGAAAGAAAACATCTACAGTCCACTGTCATACAGACTCGAGAGTTAATACAAAAAAGTATGTATGAATATGCTGCACACCTGTCATTTTCTAAAATTGCAGTCAACACACTTACTTTCTGGTGAGACTAAAATACTGCAACCTTACATTTTTATCATTGAGTGTGCAAAATGTATTATGACTATTAATAGGGCATAATGTAGGGCATAGGGCATTTGCAGATGAAGTTAGAGGACACCAGATTTCCCCTGTGCAATAGCCTCTTCTCCCCTCAAGCAACATTACCGGCATTAGGATTCTGTTTTTGTACATTGCATCTGTCATACTTCAATAACTGGTGTGACTTGCAGGTATAGTCAGACTAATCCAACTCTGTTCTACAATAGCAACTTTAATAAATGATTGGGGCTAAATTCTGCGCTCGTGGGAGTTGTATTCTCCTGTGAGTGAAAGCACACTGTCTCTATTTGCTTAGCCTGCACTGCTGAAGGCACTCACCTGTCCCATTAAAAATGTTGCTTGATAACGAGTTGGTCATCCCAAACGACTGATTCCTGTTCATTCCAAATCCAGACATACTGCAGGACAGAGACGAGAGAGGATTAAGGAAGTGCAAAGCTCTCCAGGTTCTTTACTGCAGGTCTTTCATAACTTCTTTAGATTTTGCAATGAAGAGAACTTTTATGCACAGGTTTACATTTAATAAAATGTAACAGCACTCGTTTCCCCCAAAGTCTATCTATCCAAGGATGTCAAGTAGACTCTATAGTATTACTGACTTACATTTTTATCGTTTTACTTTTCTGATCAAGCCTTTTGACATACAAAGGCATCCAAGAGTCGAGAGTGAGTCAAGTACCCAGGTGTCAGGCTGAACAGTATTAATATTGGTATAAAATCAACGGAAAGGTGTATGCTTGGGGTTTCTGCAGGGTTAATTCACAGCCTTTCATGCTTTCACCTCCAGAGCCCTGGGCTTGAATCAGGCTTAAGTGAAAGGAGTTGGTGAATAAGGTTTTTAGCAGAGCATCTAAAGTTAATTCCTTGCTAAAATTAATTACTTCTGTTGCACTGTCAATAGCAGATGGAATCATGCAACAGAGAGAAAACTGCCATCTGACACACAGCATAATCTTTATTGTTTGGGTAAGCAGTAAAATATTTCACTTTACTGGGTTGTCATCTAAACCTACAAAATGTAAAAAAAAAAGAAAAACAGGCTAGCATATAAACACTGTGCAAACCCTTTGATTTCATTTCTTTCTGTTTATAAACACAGGACCAAAGTGCAGATTGCACTGCCAAGGGAATACAACTAGGAATAATTCTGTTCCCAAGCTGGAATGCCAAGCCTCCGAGCGGGCTGAAGCACTGCATATGGCTTGCGATTCTGCACTACACACACTTCTGTGCTGAGGAATGGTCGAGGATCCCTTGGTGGCTCTACACCTCATTGATAGCGGCTGGTGTTTCTAAATGGTTGTCCAACCTTTTTTTGCCTAATGTTAATGACTCCAAGGCATTTATAAAGCACACTAAGAAAACAAAGCAATCCCTGTAGCGTTAGGGTAACTGCATTCATCCCTAGAGCAACAGAAATCAACAAGGATGAATCCCGATATACTGCCCCCCCTCCCCTCAACGTGCACTTTACCTTTATCGGAATATGCTCTTCTTTTTAGCAGCCACTAAAGCAGGGTTTCTCAAACTTTCTTGGCTTTCAGCCCCCAATGATAGGAGGTATCTTTATACTGCCTGGTGCAAAAGCTTCTACTTCTCTAAAGCAATAATATCATGTACAAATAATCCAGTACCAATGAGCCTGACCTGTTTATGGTAAAGGGCTGCCGAGAGGGTTGTTGCTTTGGCATACATATTATGCTGGGCGAGCTTCTGTTTGGACTGCCTAACCCTGAACTGCTTATACTGTTTGTCCGTCCTGGCATGCCGATTCCCTGCCCGACCTGGGAGTGGTTCATCATATTCCTGGGATTCATGGGCAAAATGCCCCTGCAAGACAAAAAAAGGAAAATTGTTATTTTACATCCTTATCTTACAAATAGAGCTTGGCAACACCTGTAGTTGCGACAGCAATTCAACTGTAATACTATTTTATTGCAGATTAAATCATTAAGAGGATAAACTCCATGGAGTCCTACGACACCCTGAATGTATAGAGACAATGATGTATGAAAACATAAAACTTAATGGGGCTGTAATATGAGCAGGGTACGTTACTAAAATATACATGTAATGAGCCTTTGCTAAATATACTTATATTGTTGGGGAGGCATTAGATTTAATAAAATCATGCAAATAATTTTAAGAATATATTCCAAATATAAGACAAACTGAGTCAACTTAATTAATTTAAATGTACACAGAGCCTTAGCAGTGCCTTATTTAGAATATAATACTAAATCACAAGTGTGTCTGACCAAGTGCTGGATGAAATAATACTACAACAGGTGCCATAAAATCGCTAATGGTTGGGAATAACACACATTCACACACTGAGGCACAGAACATGAAGTGGGCATTAATATGTGCCCCTCCTTGATTTTCTATGCTTCTCTCTCTCTAACAATAATTGAACAAATCAACTCCTATTACCACTGCTATTAAAAATTAATTTCGTCATTAAAAACAAATCAAGTGGATGGCTTGCAGAAATGACTTAATTATTTGGCTCCACAGCACATGGCAAATAAGGATTAGATAATGAGCTGATCATGCTGCTGCGATAGCACGTCCATAATTCATAAACCAAGCTCAATATTTGTATCTGAATAGGGAAAAAAAACGCCACATTGAGGATTGAGACACAAGCTAAGTTTCCATGGGCACACATTTTGTGAACTGGGAAGGTCGGGGTACACAAATGGATCATCATTAGCACGTGAATAATTTATCTGCTTTATTTATAGTCATGGTCCGCATTGTCGGGCTGTTTAGGTGTAGTTAGTAAGATTTGCATTCCAAGAATTATTACATTCATCATAAATCACCAAAAGCATTATTTTGGTGTAAACAATCAAAAGGAAATACTCATTTAGATAAATATTTTTTAAATGTTCCGGACACTAAAAGTTAGTCATAAAATGCAGTGGAATTTCGATTTGAAACATTAAGTGTGAACTGAACCTCTGCTGTGCCGAATAGGACAGAAATCAACGTCCTTTGATCTTCAGTAGCTGTAGTTTTAAACTGAGGGTTCTGGCATCACATCACAAGTACAGTTGGGTGCTTTTTATTTGTAGTTGTAAAAATGTACATCTGATATCCAGTAAACGTCATTTTAGCACATCAAAAAAATAATGTTAATATGGTTCAAAACATGTGTTTTAATTTGAAATGGTTAAATGTGCAAGAAAATAAGGCTGAAGACGACAGCTACAGCCAAAAGCTTTGCATCACCTAGAATTTTACAACTGAGACAATTAAAAAAAACAAAAAAAAAACACACACAACAGACATAAATTTATATCTTATTTATCATGTAATCAAAGAAACTACAAAATGACTGCAAGTCTACCGGAAGCCATAATAGTAGTACAGTACTTCATGTTAGATTTTGAAATGGCACATTTTTTAATTCGTCAGTATATGGAAAACTACGAAGCGGTATTTAATTCAATATGTTAACGTAACATTATTCAGCAGGTTTCATTCGACTTTATGAAGCAAAATGAGTTAATTCTATAGGGGGGGTGCAAAACGTTTGTCCACAGCTGTAGTTTACACAGTTGGCAGTGTTCCCCACTAACTAGTTTGGCCCTCGCTCTGTGTAAGCCCCTCCAGCTCCCCCTCTCGCTCCCAGGCCTACCTGCTTGGTGACGGTGGAGTATGGAGAGACATGGTCGGCACTCCTGTCGTCGGGGTTACATGGCTCGGTAGCTGGGGACCTTGTGATAAGCTGCGATTTAACTGAGGGTTGTTGTTGCTCATCCCCCGCATTTGGACACCTAGTGCACCTGTGTGAAGAGAAATCCATTTAAAGCAGACCATTCGTTTACTGCCTGTGACATCAACCTGGTGTGGAACAATGCTATTCAGAATAAATAAATCGATCTTAAAAAGCTCAAGGACCAAGGAATGCTGTAGTACTTTCTGTTTTTGTAGTTCATTCTAACACACAATTTGTTTTGTCTATATGAAAAAGAGCCGAGCCTGTTCCAGTCAATATATATACAGAATTAACGTCTTTAGGAACACTGCTTTCAAAAAAGACAAATTAGTTCCTTGCATTGATCTGTCTAAAATTAGATGTATGTAGTGATTACACCCATCACTTTTACTGTATAAAAATGTTAAAGTTTGAGCGCATATGACATTATAACAAAAAGGTGACAGTTATATATATATATATAATACTTGAGAGGGGGAACTTGGTCTTTTTACACAATTGAAATATAAAACTACACATTAAAAGGACATCGGAATAAACACTTTTTTAGCATAGTATTTCATTTCAATCACCACTGCCTTGTGTCAAAGTATAGCATGCAAAATAGCATTTTTTAAACGAAAGAGACACTTTTTGTTTAACTGAATCAATCCATCTTTCATAGCGCCACTGTCAAATAATCTTATACCTAAAGTACAAGACAATAAAAGTAGCAAAAAAAATCTTTAGTAAAACACCACCATATAAAGAGCTTCGTCCAGGTCGTGTTACTGGCTTAGACTTTGAATTCATCAGAAGTGTGCATTGCTGAGAATCTCTTTGTGCCAGGTGTTTTTAATTATTTCATAAATGACACAGGGCGATTTAGCAGTTGCTTTTCAATTTACCCATTGATTTTCAAAGGGCATTCCTCCCAATTAATGAAAGTCCATGGAAATACCACCTTTAGAAAACCTCAAACCATCAAAACTATTTCCAAAACAAAGTGGTGCCACTGGCATTCGGGCTTGTGCCTGCCCCTCCAGCCATGCCCACCAGTCTCCCTATTACTGTTAGTTAGAAATGCACGGTTATGACATAGCCCTGTGTAACAAACCTGCCTCCCCCCTCGCCAGGGCATCCCATCTTGCCTCTTCTATTTTCTCTATTATGGAGCGCTCACAGCCTAGAAGGTGTTTATGGGGAAAAAGGGTCAAAAAGAAAACATCAGTCAAGTAAAAAAACATAAATAAATAATAAAAATCACTTAAGTTAGTTCGCCCAGTAGTGAAAATACCAATTGACACGCACAAGCCTCTACACATTTGTTTGAGAATCCGGCTTGTACTGTCATTTTCACAAGAGTACAGTGTGGTTAAGTTCTCTATTGTTTTTTTTTTTTTTTTTTAATCTGTGACAGCAGGAATTTAAGGCTACCCCTTTTTTAGTTCACCATTTCAAATTATTTATAAAGTATGCACAGATTATTCATTTATCTAGGTAAGTGGTGTACAAACATTGTATATGCTGCCCCATTTTCATAGCATACATTGTGTTGCGCCAACCCCCCTCTCCCCACTTAACTTTTTTTTTTTTTTTTTTTACACTTGGCGATTCAACATTTACCCAACAGATCAATCTGAAAAATATTACCGTTCAGCAATTAAATCTGAAAAAATAAATCTTGGTTTTCACAAAAATATTTTGCCAGCTAAATCCGCTTCCCTGCCTCCTCTGCATTCAATGCCAATTTATTATTATTATTATTATTATTATTATTATTATTATTAATTATTATTAATAATTATTATTTTTTGTTTTACATATTTCAAAACTTAAAAGTGTTTATAACATTTATGTATTTAGCTAAATCTGGACTTTTCTTAGTTAAATCTAGGAAAAAACACACGTTTTACTTTAAATCCAGGAAAAACCTATTAAAATATTAGTGCTTTTTTTAACACTTGGCACCACATACATGGAAGCCGTCATTTCGGCTCTGTTCACTGAAGTCACGGACACTCGCCACTTCAAACATCGTTTCTCCGGTTCTACAAGCCCTAGAGTGATTGTCAACGGCTCATTTGAAAGGTAAGAACTTGGACTAATTAGCTGTCATTTTATATTTAAATTTTCTATCCTTTTAAAAAAAAAAGATAATTTTTACAGAACTGTCCCTTTAGTTATAGCCGTGCCCCCCACTTTGTGCACCACTGCTCTAGGGTATGCATGAAATGAAGGATGGGATATAGCAACACCATCTAAAACACTGAACACGTGGAATCTACATGAGACAATCATAATTATCTTTTCTTTTTATTTTAATCTTTTATCTCATCATACTAAGTGAGTCATGTCAAAGCCCACACAGTACATATGACACAAACCGAACAACACAGACGAAGGTACTTACTTTGCGGCCCGTATAAACTCGCACCTAACTGAGACAATTGACCTGACGTGGATGGTGATGGAGAGTGCAGCATCTAGAAAGAAGGCAATGAAATGTTTAGTCAGGACCAGCATCCAGTCACAACACATCAACAGAGCAATGTGAAGATACAGTGTAACAAGCTGGGACAGTTGAAATAGCTGCTGGATTGATTTTAGCAAGCCACCAGGAAAAAGCTACTTAACAAAATCACGTTGACAGATGACACTGACAGATGGTGTAGAAATATAACTTTTTCTACTTTGTTGCATATTTATTGCAGTAGCCATTATCAGGGCTCACCAATGCGGCAAAAAAATAAACACACACACTGCCCTGAAAACTTAAAATAAACAAAATATTTATAAATGGAAGAGCTGAAACACAAGTCAATAATTAAACAAAAACTGGACATTACTGCATCAAACTGAAAAAAGTTCTCTTTGTGAACTCCAAAAAACCAGTGTTGTCTTTCACCAGTCAAATTGTAGAGTGTCTAAACACATTGTATTTGTTTCATGTTTAGCAGCCACATATGTCCCTGATATAATAGATTTGGTACATTGTTTACCTACAGGAGTTTGAGGATGATTTAATTGTGCAGCAGCTTCCCTCATTAGATGAGGAGCTGATATATTTTCAGCCAAAGTAATTTAAGACATTACCACAATGAAAAACAGTAATTTGTACTAAAGCAGGGTCAGCTACTGCAGGAAAACTGAGTTTACTTCTCCAACTGACCATTTTAACTACTGAGAATTTATTTTAGGGAATTTAATGAAATATACTGCATCTTACTTGATTGCAGTAGAAAAACTGCCAGTCACGAAATTTAGCTCTCATTGTGGGAATGAAAAATAATGGTTTAGAAATACGCGAAATATATGATAATGTGCTTGCTGTGGTGTATTTAACATTGTAAATAACAGAATGAACTCCCTGAAACCAACTTGTTCTTACTGAAAAAACAAACGGTAACATGTAAACATAAGAGCTGGCTGTGTTACATGCTCTCAGAGCAGGACTTCACTAACTACTGTAACACTGAGTATGCGAGCTGCAGCATGCTATTTCCAGTATTACAACTGGACGCAATTAAAAGGTACAGTCACCAACTCCATACACAACACTGGCAAAATATCTAAAATCTAGACATGCTGAGTTTGTTGCTGTCATCAGCTGCATAGTCAAGCAAGTACAGAACATTAAGTTACTGTTTTAGTATCACTTATCTGTCTGAATTTCTGATTATTCAAATCAGAGAAGTCAAGTGATTAGAACATATCTATCTCTATCTCTCTCTCTCTCTAAAATCTACATATATATATATATATATATATATATATATATATATATATATATATATATATATATATATATATATATATATATAATTACACAGGGTGATTAGAAAGTGATTAGAAAGTACATAGGAATGTGAAATTGTTGATGGTTGTTAAGGTAACCATGGGGATGCAAATACAGGTTATTAAATTGTCACTAGGGGGCGCCACTGTGGTTACTGCCGCGTATTTCCATACTTCAGTCAGAGTTCTCCCCAGGAATTCTGTACAGCCGGGAGGCAGAACATTACAGCCGGGAGCACTTAACAGATAAATTAACTTCCCTTACCTTAAAAATATATAACACGACAAACAATTTGAACAGTGTGTTGTCTTTCATTGACTATACCTGGTTGCTTTTTTTATGTTCTACATTTTCTTTTTCATGACTGTTTTTTATTGTGGTAAATTACCGTGCTTGTTTACGCACTCTACGATTTGACTGGGGAAAGATAATGTAGGCTTATTGGAGTTCACAAAAACACCTTTTTACTTCCTTTTTAGCTCAATTATTGTGCTTATTGCTTCATCTGAATTGTTTTCTCTGTTAAGTTTTCAGGGCATTTTGTTAATGCACGTCCATTTTAGTTTTTCGCTCTTCTACATTTTTTTGAATGTAACCATTTTTTTTTTTTTTTTTTACACAACAGTACTCACACATGTTTCGTCACCATCATAACTGTTGCATGAAACCGCAGTGTAATAATCCAGCACCTCTGCACTAAAGCATTTGTATATCAGCTGGCAAGTGTTCAGCTGATATCCCATCACGCCTTTCTTCTTAAAGACGTACAGCCTCTATACATGAACCCCCAATATCTCTCACAAGCACCTGTGGGTACATATTTTTACGATATCTTAAAGAAAACGCTTTTTTTTTTTTTTGGTGCCGTAGCTCGCCGCCTGGGTTTGCCCAATTGAACTGTTCATAAGGCTCTTCGTTCAACTCTGCAGATGTTTCCATACAAGCTGCATCATGTTCAAGCATTGGAGGAGACGGATTTCAGCAGGTCGATTTTGCATTACAGTTCTTGGCACAACTGGAATTGGATGACCAGTGCCCTGCTAATATCCTGTGGACGGATGAACCGCAAGTGTGAACTATCTTGTAGGAGACTAATCCACACGTAACATTTGCGAGACCCCTACATGATATTAAAGTGACAGTGTGGTGTGGCTGTACAGCTAACTTTGTAACTGGACCGTTCTTTTTTTGAACAGCCATCAGCAAGGGGACCTCTGCATATTGGTAACCAGGTGAAACGCATCTTGCAGAATCATTTCACTTCACTTTCCTTGTGAATTGCCACCTCGTTCATCGGACCTTACACCAGCAGATTTCTGGTTATGGGGGTACCTGAAGTCACGCGTGTACAGAGGGAACCCTCGCACAATTCCAGACCTCTGTCATTGTCTAGGAGGCCGAGCATTTTTCTACTTGCTTTAATACTGTAGAAATGTCATCATTTAGATTTCAAAAACATAAATAAATCAAGTGTCGATCCAAATTTATTTTCTTACTTGTTGTCGTCAAAATAGCAAACAATAGCTATGTAATTACATTGAAAATGGCAAGGACAAAATGTCCAGCACTCAGTACCCAAAGCAGTAATACATGCACCAATTCAACAGCCACAAGAATCTTTATGAAAAAACATTTTAGCCAAAATAAAAAACAAACTTCAAAAACAACTTTTTTTTATTTATTTTGATTTTTTATTTTACCCAGGGTCGTGTGACTAAATTAAAACTACTGTAGTCATTTGTGGAAACAGTAAGCCCACCTTACTGCTTACAGTAGCCTGGCACAGTAAAGTAACTGATATCTCTGCAAACCTGGTTTAATCACATGAACTTCAGTTAACATTCAGTTTACACTTAAATAGGCCTATACACCCTTTGAACGAAGATCCAAACACCTGTTTTTACCCAGCATGTAGCAATAATATTTAAACCACACTGAGGAAACGATACCCAGATTACTGTACCCCAGGCTAAAAACAGTAACGGACCATTGTTTTCACTTCCCAAAAGAAATGTGGGGGAGACAGTCTCTGTACGAGACTACATTAACTCAAAACAACCAAGCAGGACCGAGTAATGACGATAATGTATTAACCAAACGTGATGGAGGTTTAAGAGACTGCTGGTATCAATACAAGAGGATTACTCAAAACACAACACCGACTTCCGTTCAAAATAAAAACAGACGAGTTTCTCACACCAACTCTAGTCTATCAAGAGAACTTTAACAAGGCAGGAAAAGATGAAGTGTCCAACAGTGTGCAGCAATTCTGTACCATCTTATTAAACAGATTGAGAATAAATAAATCAATTACTGTATGCAGGTCACATAACATATAACTTTCCTCATGATTTCCCAAAAAAACATCTGCTTTCCCATCTTAATACCTCTCACTGAAACCAGAAAGTACTAGTCATAATCAACTTTTGAGCTTGATTCCTTATTTCACTGGAGTTATTGACAAAGGTAGAAAAAAAAGAATGCCCAACACAGGGATTTCAAACTCCTATTATACATCTTTGGAGTGTAGAGTCTGACACACTGATATTTTGTGCTAAAGAAGGATTGAACAAACTGGATAATTCTCTACATGTATGTAAATCTGCAAAAACAGATTTCCCGATTGGTCCTTCTGCACCAGCGGTCTTCAGTACAGGTTAACAGGACGCACGGCAGAGGTTTGAACGGCTTGCACTTACGTCTTTTTCTGACCGATGAGGTGGGAAGATGGACGACTGGCTGTAGTACATGCTGTCATCATGGTAGTCGCTTTCGACCCCCTCTACAAACTTCTTTCTTGAAGCACCAAACATGCTGTTTGTCACCTGTGTGTTAGGAGGAAGGAAAAGAAGGTTTAAATCCTCAGACTGCCATGGATCAGACATCAGAGGGCTACAGAAATAAATAAATAAATAAATAAATAAATAAATAAATAAAAAGTATATTGATACAGGGGTCACTATCGATAATCGTATCATCAAGAAAAATATCCCGATTCACATGGTGAACCGTGACACCCCTACCTGAAGCCCATTTTTCAAAAGTTTACATAAAAGTTTATTTTATATTTATTTCAGTTTGTTATTACATAGCTGACTTTGTGGCATTGATTACTATTCAGTTGAAAAGGTTATGTCGGTATCTACAATGTTGCTTTCTAGCAGGGTTTTATATTGTGCCTAACTTTCTGCATTAGAATGTAGTCTGAAACATTTGTGATTGTCCTCGGAACAGGAAGAGGTCTCCTCTGCTCTGCTCAACATCAGGTCTCAACATAATACTCACATCATGATAGTAAAAGTTATTTAAAACCACTGTACAAGAGCTCTAGTTGAAGCCCCCAGAACATTTCCATATCATTTTCACTGATGTACAGCGAAGCTTGAGGATGAGCAGTGAGGTTACCCATAATGCACCACAAATGACTCATCCCGAGGCATCTGTGTCAGTGACAGGGTCTTGTGGGGCTAAAGGACTCCTCAGGCTTTTCTGAAAACGCTACACCATCGCAGACAGACACATTGTGGAGGACGAACCTCTCACAAGTCTGCTCAGACCTCCCTGGGGTACCAACTCGGAGAGAAACCCACTTTGGACAATTAGGAAAAAACCATAGCAACTACTAACGGCTCTACAAAGAAGCAAAAGATGGACTGACAGCTTCCATTTGCAAGCTATTTTTTTTTTTTTTTTTTATAAAACGAACCATAAAAGAATGCAGTTACAGAGTTGAACAGGCCTTTGTAACAAAGACATCACTACACCCCATCCCTGTCAGTCAGTCAATCAGAATACAATTCAGCATGAACTACAGCATCTCCAGAAGCCATTATGAAACTGCATTCCTACACCAGTGAACACTTATTTAAAACTAGTGCCACATCTGACCATATTTATTGACTCTGTTTTGAGCCAGTTTATTTCCATGTTCACTATGTCCATGAGCTTGAGGTACTGTACTGCTGAGGTATGCTATGCTATCCATTTTACACACGCAGATTTTCTTTTTCATTCCTACTGGAATTTAGCTCATACAAAAGTTAGTTCCAAGATAACAAATAGTAATGTTTTTTTTTTTTTAAACTGGGGTCTTGAAGTATTTAAAGTTCTGATAACATTTATTTTCTCCAAATTCGAAAGCGGCTGATGTCTGTATTTTGGTTACTTGTCAGCACAGAGGGAAGATTCGATTCTGCTTACAGAGGAAATATTACAAAATACTCCTGTCACTGAATTAACTTTTAACAAGAAACACAGATAAATAGAATATTTACCATGCAAGGTAACTTTACTTCTTAATATATAAAAGTATTTCAAAACCAAATGGGCACCTTCAGGACAAAAACAAATGTACAGAAATATCCATTAAAAAATGAAGCTGAAGGTATTGACGTTCTACGTACAGTAAATGCATTTTTTTTGTTCTTTTCATGTTTAGCCTGCGAGGAATGCACGAGAGGAATTGTCGCCACCTTAACATGTCTTTGAAATGTGAAATCATCACTGCAGATATTTCTACTGTATCCCTTCAAGTCAGGGTGTAAACAGTTCAGAGAGCTTGGATCCCTTCCAGAATGCTCCTGTACTGCCAGACAGCACATGAAGTTTGAAACTATGTTGAGGGTTTCTCTTTCAGGTTCCCAGCAGAGCTGCCATCACTGAGGTCGAGTCAGATACTAACACAGACACCACATGCACCCTCCCCCTCTCTGTAACACAGAAGCACCGTGAGGATGTGGAGATTTGTAAAAACTCCCCAGCGCAGTCACCTTTCTAATCCAGACCCTGCAACCAATCTCTGCGCGAGTGGGTTCCTCAGGAACTGTGGAGTGGAGATATTCAGGGATATTCCCCAGATTCAGATACTCTCAACTTCAAAGAATGTCCTAACCAAGTTTCACCACTATTGGATTTCTCCATATAAATTAGATAATGCATGTACTGTCAAATTAGGAAATCCTCTAATATTTTACATCAGATTCAAAAGATCAGGGGTGGGCATCAACACCACCCTGCACACTGTAAAGGCCATTCAGTTTTTAGTTAGTCACCCTGAAGTGTGATAAACGGATGTAAAGACATAACCAACTCAAGAGTATGCCCCTCTTGTACTGTATATCTACACAGATCTGCAGTGTTGAAAGAGTTAATATATCGTTAGCATGACAATACACTCCATACTGTCCTAACTGTACATGGCCTGCTTGGATTTGAAAAAGCTGGACCGACTTCTAATCCAAAAATACCCTGTCCACCATCAATCAGATTCATATTGCAGTCAAAACCTAAATAAGAAAACATTTCCATTGGACTTGGTAGGATTTTGAGCATGATGTGTGGGATCAGACAGCAACATCATGACCCAGATCTCTTAATGTGTCCGAGCTGATCCATGCTGCCTGCTTCACTGGAAACCCGACTACTAGCAATGCTGTCAAACAGAAATCAGCTCACTTCACGAGGGAAAGGAGGACTGGCAAATAATTTATGCACAGGTGCACACAAAATACCCAACTGAATCTGCATTAAATAGATTATATACATAACCATTTCCAACTGAATTATAATCAATCAGCTCGTGATAGAATTCAGGTATCTTTGATCACCTGTCACTTATTGCAAATGAATATTTTGACAGAAGACAGTAAATGACTATTGAACAAGGAGGAATAGCTACATAACTCTGCTGCCATTCACAATAAAACACCAATACACCCAAAATATATTTTCGCACTCTACCCTCAGCACGCTCATCAACTCATTCTCAATACGAGAAAGAAACGCCCTGCTCCTGTTGGCTGATTCCATGCCAAATGAAGCAGTTAAGCTTTCTTAAATGCTGGCTTAATGTTCCGAGCTAAGTGTATGCAGAGCTCAGCATCAGGTTACACTGATTCAGAGTTGAACTTAATTTGCTCATTCACCAGACAAAAAACTTTCCAACAGGGCATTCATTCATTTGACCCAGATCTCAGTTTGTAAATGCAGCCATCAAACCAATCAATCACAGGTTAGCAAAAGTATGTTGTAACACACTGCCAAAATCTGCTCAAGAATTGGTAGTCTTATAGTATCTGGATTTGCCACAGAAGGCAAACTACTACAGCACTGCACACAATAATTAAAACGTGTTTGCAAACATGATGGGGAATTGAGTGATCCAGAATCCACACTGTGTACACTGCTGAAATATGAGATAATCACTTCTACATCATCCAGAAGAGTAAATACTCAACCACAATCAATAGTACTAGCAAAATAAAACAATATATTAGAATAGATGGAGGTGCCTGTGTGTCAAATATACATACAAGACATCTGTAACATGAAAACAAGAGATCACTATGACCTACATTCACTGTAAGCACATGTAAACATACAGAAATATACCTCCATTTACCTCCAGATTCTGATACTCTAATACTTAAAGAATGTCCTTTAAGTTTCATCATTTGAGAAGTGTGACACTGCCAGAAGCCTCCATTTACCCCTATATTCTGATACTATCAATACATTATGCCAAAGGATGTCCTATGTTTCATCCCAACTGGACCAGGAGTTCTCTAGTCTAGATATATGCAGCATTCGAAAGTGCAGTACATATAACTATGCGCTCAACAGCTCATGCTGCCTAGATACAGTACAGACTGCATACTGTAAACCCAACACACTTACAAACAATGAGAAGACAAAAGTGGCATGCTACTGCAGCAATCAAAGCACACTCACCTGATACGATATTATGGGGGACAACATGGGCCAGGGGCACTCAAGCTTAGCAAACAGCCCTTGCCTTAAACAAATCTCACTACTATCTGTTAAAGTCTCCAGAGCACAGCTAATTATTATTAAACATTCATTTGTTCTGATATCCTAATGATCAGCGTTCCACTGAACTGATTCCACTTCCTGCAGAGAAGCTAAATTGTGCTATACTGTGCATGGTATCGTATCGATACTCCCTAAATGAGGTATTGCAGAACACTAGTGAGTAGTAAACGTGTTCATGTGTGTAGTTGGTTGTAAACGTGTTCATGTGTGTAGTTGGTTGTAAACGTGTTCATGTGTGTAGTTGGTTGTAAACGTGTTCATGTGTGTAGTTGGTTGTAAACGTGTTCATGTGTGTAGTTGGTTGTAAACGTGTTCATGTGTGTAGTTGGTTGTAAACGTGTTCATGTGTGTAGTTGGTTGTAAACGTGTTCATGTGTGTAGTTGGTTGTAAACGTGTTCATGTGTGTAGTTGGTTGTAAACGTGTTCATGTGTGTAGTTGGTTGTAAACGTGTTCATGTGTGTAGTTGGTTGTAAACGTGTTCATGTGTGTAGTTGGTTGTAAACGTGTTCATGTGTGTAGTTGGTTGTAAACGTGTTCATGTGTGTAGTTGGTTATTTTTCAGCATAATTGTAACTAAAGACAATATTACCAATACTACTGTAACTGAACCCAGGTCTGGTAACCATTTAAATACAGAACAGGACTACTGACCAGTCAGTACTGGTAAAAAGACCAGTCGGCAGCCCTCAGCACCTCTCACGAATATGACCTGCTTGAATGACAAATGAGAAAGAGCATTCCTAAAACCGAAACTGTACATTGTGACCTAAATCTGTCACGAGGACAGATCGACTATCTTTAAAAAAAAAAAACAACAATAGGACACCCACCAGACCGTGTTATATACAATACCAGCAATAAGAAAATGACATTACTAAATATTTGCACTGAATTGCCACAGAAACTACAAGGACTTCAAAACACTTAGCTGAAAATAATCTTTATTTTATAACAGTTCGTTTTTAGCAAGCACAAAGTGCTTTATGTATCTCAGAAAATGATAACCCTTAACATTATTTTAAAATTCACAGTGCCATTAAAATAGAGTTAACAGTAAATTTTACATAATATGTTATCATTCTGTAGGTGTCACATTTTTTAAAGACGCACACATAAAGGCATATTTGGTTTTCAACATAAACGTTTAACATTGAATAAACACAACATGAAATGTATCTGTGTCAAATATGACCTTCTTTGTACTTAGACCAGAATAACAGAAGATATCATTTACAAAGATAGCATGCAAGGGATGCATAAAAGAGGGTTGAAATAAATAACACCCATTCCACTGCACAGACGTGTGCTTCTCTTCTTTAATAGGACATTAGATGGGGTGCGCGTTTTCATTTTGCTCCAAACTTCTTTTTCCTACTGTAATATAGGAATAAAAACAATTCCAGCTAATCCAAATGTAAAGAATAATTTGTTCACATTTTTAAATATTCAAACATGAAAAAGCAATGTCCGTCCCAGCCCTATGAAGGAAAGCAGTGCTTTACATGTCAGTCACAGGAAAAGCAGTGGTTGCTATCTTTCACTCAGGGCGATGTGAGATCTACCAAGTGATGGGAATACATTAGGTGAGATTCACTGCTCCTTTACTGTATGCCAGGTACTGTAGAGACTAAGAGTTCTTAATGTTTCTTTTATCATTTCTAAATGTAGTACTATGGAGTGTTTTACACAATACACAGTATATCTAATTGCTCAGTGTCCCATATGATTTTTTTCATGAATAGAAATTATTCCACCAATAATTAGGAAAATATAGTGCCATGAAAAAGTATTTGCCCCCTGTCTGATTTTTTGCATTTTTGCTCATTTTTCACATTGTATTTGGTCAGATTGTTTGTGGGTTGTAGTAGTATATAGAGGGAGTCAGAGAGAAAAAAATGACAAAGTTTGGTGCTTCTTTCATTTGTTTGGTGTGCAAGGTAATCAAACATGCAATCTTCAGGTGTGAAAAAGTTATTACCTTCCCCCTAGTTAACTCAACCGAATTAAAGGGATAATTAGGGTCAGCTGTTTGAGTACTTTGGTTAACAACCAGGCCTGATTTGGGCCAGCCCTGCCCAATATAAATCTGACTAACTTTGGCCCTTACCATCAGAGTGAAGTTGTCAGCACACTGGTTCTAGAGGCATATCATGCCACGAACAAAATAAATTCCTGAAGACCTCCGGAAAAAAAGTTGTTGATGCCCATCAGTCTGGAAAGGGTTACAAAGCCATTTCTAAGGCTCTGGGGCTGCACAGTCAGAGCCATATTGTCCAAATGGAGAAAGTTTGGGACAGTAGTGAATCTTCCCAGGAGTGGCCGTCCTGCCAATATCTCTCCAAGAGCAAGGCGTAAAATCATCCAGGAAGTCACAAAGAACCCTAGAACAAAATCCAGGGATCTGCAGGCCTCTCTCGCCTCGGCTAAGGTCAGTGTTCATGACGCCACCATCAGAAAGACACTGGGCAAAAATGGGATTCATGACAGAGTAGCAAGGCGGAAACCACTGCTCACTAAGAAGAACACGAATGCTCGTCTCAAGTTTGCCAAAAAGCACCTGGGTGATCCTCAAGAGTTCTGGAACAATGTTCTATGGACAGATGAGTCAAAAGTGGAACTTTTTGGCTGACATGGGCCCCGTTATGTCTGGCGAAAACCAAACACTGCATTCCACAGTAAGAACCTCATACCAACGGTCAAGCACGGTGGTGGTAGTGTCATGGTTTGGGGATGCTTTGCAGCATCAGGACCTGGACACCTTGCCATCATTGAAGGAACCATGAATTCTGCTCTGTATCAGAGAATTCTACAGGAGAATGTCAGGCCATCCGTCCGTGAGCTGAAGCTGAAGCGCAGCTGGGTCATGCAGCAAGACAATGATCCGAAACACACAAGCAAGTCTACATCAGAATGGTTGGAAAACAAGAAATTTAAAGTTTTGGAATGGACTAGTCAAAGTCCAGACCTAAACCCCATTGAGATGTTGTGGCAGGATCTGAAATGAGCAGTTCATGCTCGAAAAACCACAAATGTCACTGAGTTGAAGCAGTTCTGCATGGAGGAGTGTGCCACAATTCCTCCAGGGCGCTGTGAGAGACTAATCAATAACTACAGGAAGCGTTTGGTTGCAGTTATTGCTGCTAAAGGTGGCGTAACCAGTTATTGAGTCTAAGGGGGAGATTACTTTTTCACACGGGGGCATTGGGTGTTGCATAACTTTCTTTAATAAATAAATCAAATATGTATCAAATTTGTGTGTTATTTGTTCACTCAGGGTCCCTTTTATCTAATATTAGGTTTTGGTTGAAGATCTGATAACATTCAGTGTCAAAAATATACAAAAATGCAGAAAATCAGACAGGGGGCAAATACTTTTTCACAGCACTGTAAGTGCAAGACATATGTCGGCAATGTTGCAAAAATGCTATAATAATGTAATACTGTCATGGATAGAGCCAGTGCTGCTCTTCCACATTGGTCTATAAAACACATCTGTTAAGAGGACTACTCAGCTAGAGTATCATTCATCAATCACCGTTAATACCTGCAGGATCAATATACAAGGACTGAACCCAGGCAAGGGTTCAGATCAAGGAGATTCCATTGAGGCAGTTGCATGGATAAGAAAACCCACACACTGTGCAAACTGTGCCAGGGAAAGGACTGCAGAGCAAGCCTGAGGCGCCACTGAGAATTGAGACATGTGTTCTGAACGGGGCAGGTCTCAATACTGGAGAGTGCACCACCAATAACACTTCAAACACACACACATACACACACTACTGCATAGAAAAATCTGTTGAGATGTGCCAAAGCCTATCACTGATAGTGTATAGCGTTGGTTAAAGAAACTAATAGGTAAAATGTATGAAAAACGTAGGGCTGACAATAATGAAACAATTATAATGATGATAAATCATATTTAACGCCTTTAACAACCTTCTCTATAGTTGTTCTTTCTCTCTCGCATACATTTTTTTGTGTCTGCTTTTCACTTGTTGGCAGTTTTAAAATAATATCATACCTCAGCATCTTGTGTGACAAAAATAACAATTTGTCTACAGGAAGATAGAGCAAGAAAACATCTGGGTAGCCTTTTTCATTTCCGATCACTGTCAGAAAGTTAATAAAATATTGAGACTATCACAATAATGGATTACGGGGGGGGGGGGGGACTGCAGTCACCAAACAAAAGTACAAAAAGTATTTTAAAAGGTTCTTTGTGCATGCAAACAAAGAGTGTTACTCATGCACTCCCACATGGAGAGACAGTGTCTGAAGCTTGGAAAAATGACACTTTTGATTACCTTTGAGCTCATTTTTATTCCTGTGGGGATGACATAGACCAATACCGTTAATCATCTGAAAGCTCGTTTCAACAACTTTCCTCAAAACAGAAACTATTCATTGATGTAACCCCCCCACCAGGTCCATTTGACAAGTAGAAATGGATCATACATGTAATGATAGCACTTCCAAACCATTGTGTGCATTGCTTTGAATTCTATCTCATCTAACCCTAAACAACCTATACTGGAGCAATTACTGTGCTGACTAATACCAGACACCCAACCAGGCCATTCTGTAAACGAATGCCTTTGGTTAGGCAGTGTTTACACATGTAAAGTACACTCAAGGCAAGATGTGTGGCCATATATACACCGCTTTTGGCTTGGGAACAGCCAGGCCAACTAGTAATAGAAAGTATGTATCCATAGCAATTAACACCACCCCAGTCACAAACACTACAGTGAGGACATGCTGTCCAGAGAGAAAAGTAAATGGAAATCCGCACAGAACAGGAGCGGATTACAGATGGGTCAGCACACTATTTTTGTTTAACATTAATCATTTCCTGAATTAGTGTGCCACCAGCTTCCAGACAGACAAACTTGCTAGAGAGTGCATGCAAATGATAACATATAAATTTAACGAGGCTAACTTGCAACAGATTGGTTTAAACACAAGGAAGTCCCGTTGACAGTAAAATCTCTTTACGAGATAAACCTGGCCAAGAGGGTGGTAAAAACTTACAGTACATGTTTATATATATTTAAAAAAAAAAAGTTTATGGCAACGACTTCATCAGAAACTTAAAATGCTGCAATCACACAAACAAGCATTTACACCTTAGCTCAGCGGGTAGAACTGGGTCCCAATTCTGTCACGCTTCAGACTCTAATCCCATCTAATGATTGCTCGTTATTCATTTGCAGATACTTCAAACATAAAACTTAGAATGTACCCCTTACAGTTACATAATCATTTCCTGTGCTGTAGGTAAATTAATTCTAATGCTGCAAACACACATACAGCCATGTATAGCCATGTAAACACCATCTATAGGTTATATTACAAAGTATAAACAAATAATAAGAATTAAAACACAAGAAGGAGACTGGTGTTAATACTGGTTCCATCCTAGTCTTGATCATCATGCAATCAAGGTGTATTTCGCTGTGGGGTCAGCCTGTGAGGGCAATGTAGACAAAAGGAAATCTGGAGATAATATCCCTGACAGTTACCATTCTCTAATGAAGCAGAGCTGAATAATAGATTCAGTCAATTATACTTTTTGCAGCAATTCATTAAAAGTGTTTCTCTCTCCACCACTCCAAGATAATGAATACCCTGTTAAAAGTTGCAAAAACCTTTGTACTGTAGGGTTTATATCTGCTCCATTCTGCACAGTACTGAGGAACAGGAGAAATAATAGTCTGTTATTACAAGACTATTAACATAACAGGGGGTGGGGTGTATCTCCACTAAATGCATGTCAACCAAATCATTCTTGGACTGTCTGCTGAACAACCTCTGTCTATACTAGTCTGTGATCAGTGGTAAACAATGGCTTCCTGTCAGAATGCACACAATGACTGAAGCTTCCACAGGCAGCGGGTGACAGTAAAATGTAAGATGGGGTGATGCCTAATTTTTCACTATCGATATATCATTCTCCTAAAAAGCTGATTTATCGACGTTATGCAAGGGTAAATAAAAAAAAATAAAAACTATTATGCATATTAAAATGATTACATCAGTTTATGCATATACAGTAGTAATTAAATGTATTATTATTATTATTATTATTATTATTTATGTTTTTACATTATTCGTGTTGATTTGCACCAGTTGGAATTCAAAGCAAAATCAAAAAAGTTGTTTAAATCCACAAGTTAGAGTAACAACCAATCAATAGAAAAAAAAAACATTTTAAAAGAGTGATCACTGTCCACAGCAGTTTAGTAACAAGAGTGTTGTCCATTGCTTATATCTGAATTGTGTTAAGGAACAATCTTCCCAGCATACTGATTACCTGGGGACTGACGTTGCCGGGATGCTTAACATTGCCAAAGACACAACATTTGGAACGATCTTGGCTGTTTTTCTTAATTTTTACTCCAGGGTAGTTCAGATTAATACATGCAGATTTGGTTTGAAGTTTTGTAGGGTGCCATCTCCAGAGTTCGAGTTTATGCAGAATTCTGCGTTATATACGAAGGACATTTTAATAAAACGCAAAACAATAACAGCAGCGTGTTTCTAAAATGCAGATGTAAAAGACAACATCTCCCCTTTTTATCCCTATCCAATAATTTTGTGTATATTACGAAGTAGTTTTATGCAACGTGTAAAAATGGTTCCACTGCTCCCTGCATCCTCTTTTATATATATAATACACGCTCCGCCCGTCTTGCAGGTGCTACTGTGCCTTTAACAGTAAGCATTGATTGCGCTTCTAGCAGACTAGATCACTTGCATGTTGCTGGATGAAAAAAAAAAAAAAAATCTTTATACCAACATTTAACCAATCAGAGAATTGAAGGGGCGGGTTTTCTGTGTTAAGCACTTCGAGAGGCTAAAATATTTAACTATTTAACTAAATAAATATTTAACTGAATATTTTTCAAAGCAAAAATAGTGAATGCAGGGTTTTCAAACTAAGCCGGAGATCAGCACAATCCACCGCCTAATACTACATTCGCGCTGGCTACTTTATTAAAAATATTAAGATTTTCGGGTATTATCATTCAGTCAATTTGTTGTCGTATTATTGTACGGTAAGGTGATATATAGTACATAATACTAAAGCTATACATATGCACACAAAAAAGCGTATTCCTTTTGTTGTGATATCGTAAAAATATGTACCTAGATGCTTGTGAGAAATATTGGGGGTTCATATATAGAGGCTGTACATCTTTAAGAAGAAAGTCATGATGGGATATCAGTGGAACAGAATTGTGAGGGTCTGGAACCAACACCCCAGTAATGTTATTGAAGCTGACCCCCTGGGATCCTTCAAGAAGCTGCTTAATGAGATTCTGGGATCAATAAGCTACTAACAACCAAACGAGCAAGATGGGCTGAATGGCCTCCTCTTGTTTGTAAACGTTCTTATGTTCTTAATTACAAATGCTTAAGTGCAGAGGTGCTGATTATTACAGTCTGGTTTCATGAAACAGTTATGATGGTAATCAAAACGTGTGCGAGTACTGATGTGTAAAGAAAATGGTTAAAATGAACAGTTGCATTCAAAAAAATGTAGAAAAGCGAAAAACAAAAATAGACGTGCATTAACAGGTTACGTTTTTTTTTGTGTGTGTGTGTGAACTCCAATAAACCTAAGTTATCTTTCCCCAGTCAAATCATAGACTGCCTAAATAAGCACGGTAATTTACCACAATAAAAAAAACAGTCGTGAAAAAGAATTTAGAACATAAAAAAGAGCGACCAGATAGGTAACGAAAGACAACACATTATTTAAATTTATTTGTAGTATTATATATTTAAGGTAAGGCAAGTGCTCCCGGCTATAATGTTCTGTCGCCTGGCTGTACAGAATTCCTGGGGAGAACCCTGTATATATATATATATATATATATATATATATATATATAATGTGTGTGTAACACATGCTAAAAAAACATGGTTTTAAGATCATGGATGAAGTCTGCAGGGTTTTTATTGAGAACTATTCCGACATCTCTCCTACTTTAGCAAACCTTGCAGCAATTGCAATTACGATACCTGTATCTTGTGTACCAGCAGAACAGGGTTTTAGCTGTCAGAACAGAGTGCAGACCAGCAAACACTCTCCTTTACGTGAGGATCATCTAAAACATATGGCAATTTCAATGGAAGCTCCTGAGAATTATTAAAGACTGATTTGGAACGAGCACAAGTCATTTCGGGCTTGCTAAAAGGAAAATGTAAATAGACTTTAAACAGCAAAAAAGTAAATAGTTGTGATGTTGACAGCTACCCGCAGAGACATTCGTACATGTTCTACAACACTGATTTTTACGTTGTGAACAGGGGATTGTCAAAAGAAAACGTTTCCTGGTAAGCTTGTTTTTGTCTGTTTCTACTACCATTATTTATACCGTGTACTGTTTTGCATGTTAACTTCGTTATTCTGAAATAGTTACACTGAAAAATAATATAACTATGTTGATGCAATATGTAATAAACACAGATGTTATGGTTGAAAATGCAGATTTTGAGATGGAATGCTTTTTACAAATGCACATTTTTAAAAGGCTAGCGCGACCTCTGCATCTAAATGGGCACGCAAATGAGTACCTGAGTATCCCAAACATCACTTTCTTTACTTTTCTGTCTTGCCGTCTTACTTTAGAAAATAATTGTCAAACATCGGAAGGCATTGTAGCTCGGTCGATACAGTATTTGTAATTCTAGCACAACGCTCTTAACATGCTCTGTTACGTTGAAGACTGCTGCACAGATCCAATCCCATCAGCAAACACTCATAGGGGGCAGAGCAGGGGGGTGAAGGTGAGCTCATTCGCATGCAGAGTCAGGGAGTCACACCTGAGGGGAGCACAGAAGCTCTGTGCTTAATGCAAAAAATAATTGACAATTCCAAATTGAATAAAAAATAAAAGCTTTGCTTAAACCCTTTACACAAAAACGATGCACAGGCTTGACTATCGATAGTTGTCAAACGATACTAGTTGTCACCTCAGCCTTACTAAAATATAATTTAGACATCAAATAATTCTCAAATTGGACCTATTGAAGAGAACACACCCAACTGAAAAAGCTTTACACTAGTCATTTCAGAATACGATGAACATCTGGTCTAAAAAAAACACATACAAGAGATCCCAGCTCTCTACTGTGACAAGAAGTAGGGCTGCTACAATTAATTCCATTCCTCATTATATACATCGATATAAATACTGGATCATCGATTCAATAATTACATTTTTGTAACGCGCATAGTTAATAACATTATGCTCCAGTTTGCCCCAATTAAAAAATAGTTTCCTTTCCAAATTTAGTAAGAAACAACCGTGATGTAGGTACAGATGAACCCGCTTTATAGCATGATTGCCGTGCAGGCACAATTCGTGATATAAAGAGGGTCTTGATATAAACCGAGTTTCACGTTTGCCTAGGACAGCACATTACGAGTGCGAGAAAAAAAACTAAGAAACCTAACAGTGAATTAAAGAGCAGTGTTTTAATACTGTACATTTAGTCATTCTTTACATTTAAACAAAGGCATATAGTTTACTACACGACAAATATGTTTTGTATCATTAACTGGAATGAAACAGTTTGTCATTATCTAAAAAAAAAAGCATGAATTGTGTCAACTGATGAGAGCTATCAATTATGCATTGCATTTGGTTGGGATTTTTTTGTGTGCATTTGTATAAGACTGACTATGTTAAAGAAGAAAAATGTGGTGTTTTGTAACTGAACTGTATCCCGATAAGACCGGCCATGCAGCATTTGACAGGCTGCACAAAACATGACAATAAGCGGGGTTGCGAGATGATATTATGAGAGGTAATTTCTCAAAGAAACTACGGTGCATGGCGAGTGGTTTTTGAAAACTCGTGATAGTAAACGGGTGTGTGATATTAAGCAAGGTGATATAAAACAGGTTCATCTGTATAATCCAAAAAGCTGTAGCACCTGACAGGGCATTCAAATATGGCTAAACAGCCCAAGCCTGCAGATACTAGAACATATCTGAACACCTTTGCGTATCAAGGGAATTAGCCAAAGCTGTGCTGGTATGGCGACCATCTGCATAGGTCGGAACACTTGTTAGTCAATGAGGTTTGTTTCTTTTTCTTATCATTTATAAAGTGACTTAGTAAAATTCAAAGGCTTAGTAAAATTCAGCCACTATCTTAAATTCAGTAGTCTCTGTCAAGGATATGACCAGAGATTAAATGTGCCTATGAATGGTATATTTCAATGCAATGATGGAGGAATGTACCAGACCAATCAAATCAATGGAAAAGGTGATTTGCTAATATAACTGGAAACCTGTTTCCATGCCTACTGTGTCTTCCTTCACATCTCACTGGTACATGAAGTGATCATGGCTGGATTAATGTACCCAATGACGTTTCACGCTGCTCTCTCTTACGATGAGCCACCAGCTCTCCAAGCACAAAAACAATTTGATCTACAAACCAATCAAACTTGAATTATCGTCTGCAAAGCTTGGATCATGAGTTCATAGATCACATCCAAAAACAACTTTGTAATTGCATCTGTCACTCAGAAGAGTGTAATATCAACTGTACAGCAGTAGCCTAAATTGTAAGAGTATGGATCCATGTACAATGAGATTTCTACAACAGCTACAACCTTGTTTTTAAACTGATCGATACACTGTTCCCTGACTTTTGCAAACCCAATGGGATCTATAAAACCTTACCTTAAATAAATGGCCAAAGCACACTACATTGTCCACTAAATGGTGCTTTACAGAAAGACTTTGTCAGTGTCTTGCACTACAGGGATGGAAATAATACTCCTATTGCATAGCAGACTATCAACATCCCGGTCTGTACGGACGGTATGCCACCTCCACAGTGAAGTCAACTCTTGTGTCTTAGTAAAAGCACACTGTGTAGCTATGCCTCCGAAACAAAAATAATTTAATGATTTTCAAGCTGGAAATTACATTGATCATTTGAAAAAAGGTGCAGCACAGGCATATCTCTCTGTTGTGAATATAGGTTGTCAAAAAACATTGGTTTGGCTTGTTCTGCAACCATGCAGCAAAGCAAAATTGAATAAAGAAAAAACAGCAGAAAAACTTGAGGATCCGATGAACTTTTCATGTCAGGTTTATTTGGAATAAAAACTCAATTTGGGATACTTGCATGTTGGATTAAGATTTGGTGCACTTTGAAACGATTCATGTTAGATTGATTTTAAATAAGTTCAGCTTCAATTCAGGATTTTTACTTTTGTACTGTGTTTTAATTTGTTAACGAACAGGATAAAGCAAAGGCAGAATACTGCATACATGAAACTAACAGCTACATGTAATTCTACTTATATTCACAATCTCATCTCATTAACTAACTCCAACAGTCCTTTGATATAACGAACGAAAGGCTTGGACCCCAACAGGTTCGTTATAGAGAGGGTGTACTGTATGTATGAGATAGATATATATCTATATCGAGAGAGAGAGAGAGAGAGAGAGAGAGAGACACACACTGATGACTGAACACTTTCAAACACAAACAGGACTTGATTATAGAACTCTTTCCATGTTTAAATACATTGAACTAAAAAAGTTTTTTGAATTAGAGGTTCGCTGGAATCAGTATAATGATCAAAGTCATCTGCAGCATCTCAACTCCACCAGATACAGTATGTGTTATGATCTGTTGGATTTTATAATTCACACAGTGTTTTAATTATAGATTTACACTGCCATAAAACAACTGCTTCGATGTACAGGTTCGGATAAATGTGTCATTAAGCAAGTAGAAGATCCATGGAACAGCCTAAACTGTCTAAAAATAAATTTAAAAATCTGTACAATTAGCTCTTAATTCAGTCACCAGACTCAAGTGAAATAATGAAATTCACTACAAAAGATCAGGATTTTATAATACTGGATACTTTATTTTGCTATAATGTTTAAATATTCAGGTGCACAAGGATCAGATAATTCACAGCTAAGCAATACTGTAGGAGTCTGGATATCATTTGTTTAATTAATTTGTGGGGGGTTAAAACATATTTAAGATTTTTATTTTTGAAATGCAACAATTTTAAATGTACCTTTTTAAGTGTACAAATTGTTAGTGAAAATGTGAATTTTTCAAGGGTATTAAGTCCTATGTAGCTTCTGTAAGAATGATGCTTGAGTGTGAATAGCTGAATAAGACATTAGTTTGGGTATTTTAGTAGCATAAACAAATAAAATTGTGGGTATATTTTTTAAACAATTTAAAACAGACCCAAATGGATGATTTTGTTTCTTATTTTTATATGCCTAATATCAGAACTGCTTGCTTTTATTTTGAGGCAGGCCAGATTTCCATAAAAGGTGTTTGTTTTTTAGAGATATTCATTTATTAAGAACATTAAGGGCCCCATTTTGAAGCGAGTGCAAAGTTTGCCCTCATTTCTCTGAAAAGAATAAAACCATTTTATGATTGTAGAACTAGTAAGTAACAACTCAAAAGAATAATGCAATTGTTCCAACCTGCAACACATTTGTTTCTTGATAGTCTCATCATAATATTCATCTTTTTCCTTTCAGAAAAATGAGGGAAAACTTTGCAATTACTTCATAAGTCGAACATGTAATATCACGACTCAATATATCGCAATAGTTTCTGAACTAATATTGTGATAATGAAAAAGTTAATATAATTACATCCCTAGACCCTAGTCATGCATGCTTTTATTTTTTTTACATTTTGGAACAGGATTCAAGTATTTCTGGGCACAGAAGCATTTTATAATGCAGCGATTGATTTTATACAGTTCCCAATTTAAGCTATGCTAAGGACAGGGTGGCATTTTGTTCCACAAGATGGGGCATAAGCAATGTGCTAGCAAGAGGCATGTTTCAATTGGCCGATCGACATCTCATTCAGACCTCTGTTCCGTGTGGCACGCTTCACACCAGGGTTCATCTGGAAAGGGATGGTTTAAAAATAACATCCTTCCTCAATAATGAATATATGCCAGGAGTTGGGTTTTGGAAGGGGGGCTGCCACCTGGTAGAAGCAGTTTATTGTATTCACTACAGTGTGCTACATTGGACTATCATAATGTAGCCTTATTCATGCAGTGAGGGCATGTACTTAAATATAAAGATTGTATGGGAGAAGTGAATTCAACATTTACATTGACTGAGAAATTGTGGGTAGCAACTGTGGTGTAAAATCCACTTTGGCAATGTATATGGGATGATATTATACAAGTCTGAGATGAAACAAAGCCACACATCACAGAAACTGAAGCATCAATTTGACTTCTCCATGGGCCAATTTTAATAACATGGGAGCAGGACGGTATATTTTGAATCACCTGTCTTAATGCAATCTTAAATGGCAGATTGAAGCAATATGCCGAATAACTAGAATAATTAAATGAAGCAATTAGTATGTGTATGTATGCAATCCATTTGAATATATTACAGTGAACTAATACCACATACAATTTGTAACTGGGGTGCTCTGGAAGGATAAAGGAAAATCAAGACCGACATCTTCCTTGGCAAAATCACTTTTACAGAAGAAAATGAGGAAGTCCCATTAGTTACACCTCCCTGTTAGGTAGTTGCATTTCATTGTTGTTGTATCACTGCTGTGCTTGATTGATGTATTAAAAATCAGGTGAGAGAGACAGAAAAACCTGAGCTAAAAAAAGTCACACTCTGCTTTATAAAGAAATGTTTGTTTTCTCATCTACAATTACTACGTGCAAGTGTACTGTCAAGCATAAACGTGCATTGCAAATGCAGTCACCAGAATAATAAAACCCCAATGGGATCTATTGTTTTGAATTGTGACAGCTGGGATAGTTACTGCACTTGAACAACTTCGGGGTTCTAATGTTTTTCTAGGCCTGTCTGCACTGGTTAAACTGAGAGGATCATAACCACACGGCGGTTTGACATCATTACAAAGACTAAAACACACACACACACAAAAACACACCGAGGTTTGCAGCCACCTTCCTTGTCAACTAAGGATTATAACACTTTATTCATATTTTTTTAAGTGATTTGACTTTATATTGTGTTATCTAGTCCCACGTAAAGAGTCGTGTTGTCACTATACACTTTTTTGTTTTGTTGCTAACGCCCGATTTTATCATTAGCCCAGTCAAACGGCAAAAGAAGCGGCAATGCACACAATGTAAATGTAAACCCGTATCTGTCAAAGTAACACATATACTGAGTGTAACCAACCCAACTCTGTCTGTATCGAATGCAGTCAGACCGAGCGCATCAGCGCAGTCACTAATAGTTACCGTAACGCCAGAATGCTTATTCCTACATGGCGCGACTGTGTCTTACTACTGAACTAAAGTAAAGTTGGAGATACTGTACAGTAGCAACCCGTAATATAACAATGGTCTTCAAAACACAACACATCATATTTCATGTTGTGGATCGGTAAGTACCAAATCTACCAGAACTCAAATCAAAAACAGCCATTTACTGTTCGCGCTACATAAACATTAAAAGACAACCTCACTCACAAACAATCAATAGTAACAGATTAAATTCATGTTTAAAAAAAACAATAAATAAAAAAAAAAAATTCACTTTCAGCGACCGCTTCCGGCACTGTGAAGTCACCTTTTATAAATGCATCAATGTATATATAAAAAATAAAAACAGGGGGACTGTATATTTCACAACCAATGCAACTTGCATTTTAAATATCCTTGTTTCACAAACTTAACAAACAGTGCTTTCTAAAGACAGGGGGGCTGGTGAAGGATGGGGTACAGATGAAAACTCTCAAGCAGAGCGAGATGAGCGATTATTAATGAGACGAGCACAGAGATGTGTGGACGGATCGAAGCCCCGTGTCGTGGCGAGCTCTCGTCGGTGATGAGGATGCTGTTTTTGCCGTCGGCCTGGTCGAGATTCTTTCTCGGTAATCCCTGGCTGGTCAGTATTTTCACATATTGTGGTGTATTATAAAGAAGAGGGTTGCTGTGCGGGGTTGGGCCTGCTCTGCCTCTTTCGCTCGGTTCTCTCTCTCCCGTCCCTCTCGATTTTTACACAGCCCCAGACAAAAAAAAAAAACAGAAGCGAGAAAGAAACCTCTTCGGATTGACCCCGCCAACCGACCCGAATCCCCCCGAACCGGCACGGCCTTGATCAGAAGGGGTTCGGTATCGTATTGGGCCGGTTCCCCGGTGGGCATAACGGGATATTGTGGAAATAAATAAGAGAAAAAAAAACTCACCGCATTAATTTCTCTTCTCCCCGCAGATCCAAGATGGCTGTGTATTCTACAGCCGAGGATGCTGGGTGAATAGCCTTTACCCTCTGACCTCCCCACGACCTGCAAAACCATCTCGTCTCCAACCCTGTTGCGGGACTGCAGTTACCTGAATGTGAAAAGAGTCCGTGGGCTCACAAATATACGAAGCTGCTGTTAGAAGATGAAGATACTAGCAGTTCTTAATCGTGGACAGTCTTCTCTTAACGCGGAATTGACAAAGTTGTTCTCGTTGCTTAGGAATGGGCGTGGGATCTCACAGTCAAGGCACGAGAATGGAATCTTCTTACGTCGTTGCGTTGCGTTGCATGCAATGCGTTGCGCTACTGCACTTAATTTACTACATTAAAAGGTATATGTATTAAAATCCGTGTATATTTTTTATGACATTCAGCGGTAAAGAGACAGTCTGCTCTGCCTGCAGTCAGCTACGACGAGGAACCGACACACCTACTGACTGTGTCATCGGCGCAAAAGCGACGTATCCTGAGAGCAGCAATCCTTGCTAAATTATGCGATGTGTGTCTCGATAGAATAGCGTTTAGGTCGTTGCTGGCGGATTCCCTGTTTTGTAAGTAAATTACCTTGTAAATGGCCTCCAGCAGATTTTTTTTTTGTTTTAGAGTGTATGTATGCAGAAGAGCTTACAGAATATGATCTCTTAAGTTATTGACAACCGTGACGAAGAATCGATTTTCTATGGCCAAAACAAAACCTTACATCGCTGTTTATGTAACACATATTGAATAAAACTACAACATTCTGTAAAAACAACTGCTAATCTATATTTTAACACTGTATTTATGAATTGTACCCAATGTAATGTAGACAATATTCTGTCGCTGTATTTGAGAAAGATATGTACAACATACCGAAACGTTAGGGCAATATATATATATATATATATATATATATATATATATATATATATATATATATATAATATAGCTAGCAAAGGAAGATTGCAGTAATTATTGGCGAATTAAAAGGATGATCTACAGACCTGTATAGTGCGTTTATTATTCCATCAGCGTTGGTTAGACACCTGGATTCCTGTAGATTTAAACCACAAGCGAGACACCTGGTAAACACTTCGTTACTTGGGGAAAATGTGATCATAATCTTTTTGTGAAGGAAGAATGACAGACTGTAAATACTCTATATAGTTAACCTATGGGGAATTTACAGTGAGGTACAGTCACCTCAAAGAATGATACCTTTATGTTAACATAGTCTTGTTGAACAATGTGGTGTTCGTTGATTCCAAATCCAAGACAGTTGGCTTCTTGAAGACCATTTTTCATTTCAAGCTGTATTTATGAACATATTTCTTAGAAGTCTTGGGGTACAGAGAACACAAAATGGTGGGCTTGCAACCTCCATGGTTGCCACTAGGTGGAATATATAGTTTATTCCACAGGTGTTGGTATAGCTGGCATGGGATTCATTTTTGTTATTCCACGGAAGTGGCTAACATGCTTACTGGGACTAGTTTCCAATGTGTCTGTGCTTGCATTCCAATCCAGGGGCGTGCTGCTGAAACTGACAGACTGAGCTCAAGGTTGTGAAGAGGCCATAAACAGGGTTCGAAATTAATCCGCATCGAAGCATAATGTAGTCCAGGGGTCTGAGCTACTGGGTCTTCTGGTTTTCATTTCAATCAAGCTCTCAGTTACTTAATTGCACCAATTATTGTCTTAATTAGTCAAGATTACCAGGTGTTCCAGATCTTTAGCCATTGATGACATCGACACCTCTAAAACCTGAGGATTTGGGGCTCTCCAGAACCAGGGTTGGAGAGCCCTACTCTATGTTGAAAACTAGTAAAAATCTGCCAGGTAAAATAATCCTGGAATTGTTTTAATAGAACAAAAATGCACTAATTAATTGCTATTTATTTTAAAAATCTACTTGTGGTATAAACAGAATATTGAATGATCATTCGCGGTATGCATTTTTTATTCTCCTTAGGGGGATGTCGTTACGTACCGAGACATCCAGCTCCATAGATACACAGTTAACACCCAGGTCCCTGTGCTGTAGTGACATGGTATGAGTGCAGCAAACCACAGGGGCCAGGGAGCAGCAGGAACTGTTCAAGCAGGGTTATATTGAAAACAACTGCATATTTCAAATAAAGAAAAACACCATGCAAATAACCAAAGTATTTAAAACACAAGAAAAATGCTGCCAGTGATACGGATTGTAGTGCTATATACACTATATTACACTATATACAATATATATGCATAACTGAACTTTATGGTGGTGTTATTTTATATGCATTATTTTTTCGTCTGTTTGATGTTGTTTCATTTTAAGGTAAAACATCAATATGTAATTGTACTACTGAAGGCACACGACAAAAGGCAACTCGAGTCTGTGAGTGTTTTTGGAATCCGTGAATGTTTATCGGTTACAGTTCTGTGGCAATAGCCAGAAAATATGTTCATGTTGCTGGAGATTTCATGTGTGCAAATGAGACATTCAAGAGCATATATGCATGTGGAGTCCAAGCTTGCAAGGGGTCAGGTAAAAAGCTATTTATTCCACCTACACACTCTTGAGAAGCGAACGTTGTTACATGTTGAAATCCTACTCAGATTCAGTCTCTGTGCTGGATAATGTTCAACATCTCCTGAAAGTATACACAACGCCAGTAGCACACTGTATGCATGTCACTGATGCATGCTAGTTTTTACATGACCTAAGTTTGGCAGTATCTTCAGATACCCTCTTCCAAATTGCTATGAATGTAGGTCATGGTAACACAATACAGACACCTGATCAGCTACTTAAGGTTACTAAATGTTCTATCTTGGGTACCCATGCCAGGTCACTATCATTAGTAGTAGAAGTAGTAATACTACAGATGTACTAGTTGTTATTAAAGGACTGTGGTATATTTCCTTAGAGATCTTCCCACTCTCCATGTGAAAGTTCATACAAGACATGAGAGAGCTCCCTTTTAAAAGTTTACCACAGTAATTTTGCCATTAGCTTGTACTATGCATTTACCATAGTTTACCAAGGTTTGCCATGTATTTCTTATATATATATACAGTACTGTGCAAAAGTTTTAGGCAGGTGTGAAAAAATGCTGTAAAGTAAGAATGCTTTCAAAAATAGACATGTTAATAGATTATATTTATCAATTAACTAAATGCAAAGTGAGTGAACAGAAGAAAAATCTAAATCAAATCCATATTTGGTGTGACCACCCTTTGCCTTCAAAACAGCATCAATTCTTCTAGGTACACTTGCACACAGTTTTTGAAGGAACTCGGCAGGTAGGTTGGCCCAAACATCTTGGAGAACTAACCACAGTTCTTCTGTGGATTTAGGCAGCCTCAGTTGCTTCTCTCTCTTCATGTAATCCCAGACAGACTCGATGATGTTGAGATCAGGGCTCTGTGGGGGCCATACCATCACTTCCAGGAGGTTAAGCACATGACTTGATATTTTGTTTCAATGATCTGCATATTCCAAATTGAAATATAAAATACAAACAAATACATTATTAACAGATGAGAAGGCAGTGGTAATATTGCTATAATGCTGAAAGGGACATTTGGAAACTTTGGTGTTTTACCAATCTATTGATAATGGGGTTTTAATTTAACACCCAGTGTTAAATTAGTGGACAGATACTGCTTTGCTGTACTGTATAATTAAATTGGAAGATTTGCATAGAACACGCCACATGTGTTTATTGTTTGTTTTTGTAAAAGTTTTAAAGGAAAAGAAAGCTGTGGCTTAGCCTTGTATACTGAAGCAGACACCCGATCACATCCCTCCACATCAATCTACACATTCACTGCAAACCGAAAATAAGCTTAGATAAAAGTAACTGCACAGGACACCCCCCGTAACAATTATTGTATTTAAACATCTATGAATAAAACGTGCCTGCAGTACAGAATTAAAAATAAATGTAAGTTGCCCTTGTGTGCCCTTGTGAAATATTGGGTTTGAATTAGTACCTGGAAGTCTCCAGTATAGTTCCACTACATCTCAGACTTGCTTAATTGCAATTGTAAGCTTGCTGTGGTGACCGAGTTGGGTTCTACAGTGAAGTGTGAAACACAGCCTTCCCTGAACAGTCAGGTGTTTCTAGACCTCTAATGAAACGATTGGACATCTGGTTTCAGCTTCAGGGTTTTCCAGATCCAGATGGTGGCAACTTACTTGCAGACAGAATTTGTGCTTAATTGGGTTGTTAGACAACAATTTCCCCTCTATAAAGATACTGTAGCACTAGGGTGCAATCTCCTTTATATTTATTGTAATTGGCTCCACCTGTTCTATACCAGCTAATACCATTGGAGCTTCAATCGTACCTCAGTCCAGAGGATTGCATTACCCAAATAAAAATCTCATGTGAAGATTTTTTTTTTTTAATGATCTATGGTGTATTCTCTATTTTTGCTTCTGCTTAAATTTTGCTGTGCTGAACTATTCCAGAAAAGACGCTTCTGAAAAAAACCCTCAGGCTGATTGTGGGGAAGTGAGGTGGGGAAGGATATTAGTGTTGAGCTGAAACCCATAGATGAAACCACAGATGTTCTTTTTAAATAGTTTCATATTTTTAAATTAGCAGAAGCAGTTTTTGCCAGGATATTTAGTAAACATGTAAAATAATAATCTAAGAAGAAACGACAATAGAGAACCATACAGGTATTGGATATTGTACAGGTAAGAAATAAAATATTAGCAAACCAGGCACATCAAGGACGGGATCCATCTTGATAAACAGCTTGGTCTGTGATGGAAGCGGCCTAGAAGGGAGCCTGCCCCCCATTAAGCTAGCAACCCCCCTTCCTGTATGCAACATCTGGTTTCCTTTGAAGGTCACCCAGCCAAACACAGCACTGACCAAAACCGGCTGTGGTTAGCTTCTGAGATCTATGTGGATCAGTAACCAAGCTGGTGTGGCTACAGGCTGCTATGGATTTCCAACACTGAACAACCGCGGCTTTTTAACACATCCAGACTCTGAGCATGATAACCTTGGACAATGGTAACGTAATGCTATGAAGATGTACAGATACTGGAGCTTTCCCTGGGGTGTTCATTCTAGTAAACCAGGACCAGAGCCAGAAACCACAATCTTTTAATCCAGTGGATGTGATAGGCCTTGATCACACAGGAGTTAACCCTTTAGGGATCGAAGCAGATTGTAGTGACCGGGGCCTGGCACATACGCTTGCAATGGAACATGCAGGAAACTCTTCCTTTGTTAGTGGTAAAAGGAGTGTTCACTCTTTCTTCATGGATTTGTCAATGAGTTTTTTTTTCTAAGACGGAATGTTGATGACACACTAGAACTCCAGGGGCCAATATTTAAAGTAAAAGCAAAGGCAAAAAGATGGAATGGAATAACACCAGCAGAAATAACCCAGTTGCATGAAGAAAACAGGTCAAACAGCAGGTTTTATACCATTAAAAAAAATCCCTTTAAAATGTGCCGTTGCCTGACCTGAATTACAAGCGTTACTGTAGGATTAATGTCCTTTATTTTCTTTTACCTTACTTGGATTTGCTTTTTCCAAAGCAGTACAGTAGCAGTCCTCAGATGCCTGCAGACAGCAACACTCGTAGCAAGTGCAGCCATTGTGAGTTTTACTATACTGGACTTACTAGGAGTTTGGCCACCTGAGCCTTTGTGTAGTTCGTTTCATTAAGCGCACAGTAATTCATGGGTTGCCTTTGCAATGGCTTGTGCTGTCAGGAGCCACACCCCAGTGAAAGAAATAAAACAACCTTCCAAACACGTACCAAACCAGCGCAAAACAAATACCGCAGCAGAGTTTCAATCCTGGAGGCTTCTGTTTGTGTGGCACTTCGATAGGGTTGCACATTTTGAGTATTAGCAAGCGCTGAGGTTTCCGGACATCCATTTGATTCAGCCGTGCCTTCACAGGAGAACAAAGCAAATGTAATCAGGGAATCTATAGGAAGAGACACGATCACCTCAGGTAATGTATATAAATTGGGGAACAGCAAATGCACGATTTGAATTAATTCGAGTAAAAAGAAATCCTCATGCTGCTTTGCGAACGGAGAATAAATGTATGTAATCTGTATATATTATATTGTGTGTCTGTGAGAGCTGTAAGAATGACAGCTTCCTCGCTGTTCTGGGTAGGGGTTCCAGAGTGGAGAATCGTGTTGCTGTGATTATTTGCCTGTGATTGATTGTTATCTGTGTGCTTCCATGCTGTTGCTGCTGCTTAATTATTCTTTATTATTTATTTATTTGACAGAAGCTTTTATCCAAGGCGACTTACAGGTGTTACAGTGCAGTACAAGGTTACAATGCCAGATTAATATTTAAATACAGTATCGTTTGCAATAGTGCAATAATACTACTAGAATACAATATGAACTACAATCAATACAATATAAAGAGCCTGGTGTTGGTGTACTTTCATTCTCCAGAGCAAAGGGTAAGCTTGCTTTCTCTCTCTCTCTCTCTCTCTCTCTCTCTCTCTCTCTCTCTCTCTCTCTCTCTCTCTCTCTCTCTCTCTCTCTCTCTCAAATCGTTTATAAAAATGGCTGTGTTAATCAAGATACAATAAAGACTAACTTCATTGGTGGCACTTCCAGGATACTTTTTTTTTTTTTTAAATATCCATGGTCCAGGAAGTTGAACAGAATATGGCATGGAATTTTTTGGTACCTGTCATAAGACATTTTTCCAGTTAGCAGCACAACCAGCTTAACCACAGAATTCTTTCTTCTCCTGTAATGCATCCTTTGGCTCCCTCTCCCGTGTCCTTCCTGGGGGTTGTCTCTGTGAACGAGACTGAGGCTTCTGTTTCATGTGGTGAAGCTCACACATGTGATCTTCTTCCCTAAAAACGGCACACCACAGCATTGCGTTCCCCACACAGGCCAGCACAAGGCTCTTGGATTGCATCACCCTGGAGGATATGTTGTTAAAATAAAAGCCTCAACCCATCAGTTATCCAGGCTGGGTCCACATTGATCAAGTCAACCCCTTTGTCTGCTTTTGGGTTTGGAGCAGCTAGACTCGAATGGTGGCCATGTGACCTACAGAAAAGGTACCAGGATGTTTGTCTGCAGCATTTTATTTGGAATATTTACATATTAGAAATGAACAATGAAAAAACAAGTGAAGGACCAATTGATTCTCAGCACAAAAATAGTGTGACCTGTAATAATGTTAACAAAGCTAATAAAAAGGTAAGAAAACAGACTTTAAAACATTCGTCATACTAGAGCAGGAAACTCCCAAGTCTCAGAAAAACATACTCAACTGTAACTAAACTTCAGCAAATGGTTAACTGCATATTAATTAAATATATATGTATGACACTCAAAATAAAACGTTAGCAATATAATTGCATTCCAGAAACTTCAGTGTGTTAAAATAAAGGAAAGGTAAAGGTGTGATCAAGTCATTGCAATCACAGTGCTCTCAATCCCTCCCTCCTCCCATGCTGCTCTATGTCCAGGCAGTTTCCGCACGGTGCTGCTGCTTGTTCACAGGATTCTCATCTCCAGTTCCTGGCACGCCGCGCCTTCGGAGGTTTCCTGATGGGCTGGCAGTAAATGTGCATCGGGATATTCGTGAAGAAACTGAACACCCACGGCCTGTCAAACAGAAAGGAAATATTGTGCATGGGGGTCTCAGGGCATTGTGCATGGGGCGTGAACAGAAAAGGGGATTGATGTTTGTTAGGCAGAGTTATTCCACTAAGACCCACGGGGGCTGCAGCTTCCCCATTAGTCAGAGGTTTCAATCCTCAATCTCAGTGTGGTTTCCATTTGCTTCAGTCGCAGTGATGGCAGGATGCAGTAAACAAATGATCCTTACTGCAGAGGAATGGAATTGCTGCAGTGGAAGTCATGGAGAACTTCATGTGGCAAATTCACCTGGCAAATTTCAGTGCTTTGTGACTAATACCATGGCTGTTTAGTCCAGCAGGTGATTTCATCACCACTGCAGCATTCAGCAAAAGCAATCTGCACAGCTGGAAAATACACAGCTTCAACCGATTAGGTTTTTCTTTGCTACAGGTAATATATATATATATATATATATATATATATATATATATATATATATATATATATATATATATACAGGGTGATTAGAAAGTAAGTTTACCACATCAACGTACAATATCATTGATGTGGTAAACTTACTTTCTAATCACCCTGTATATAGACATTTTAAAGGATGTATAAAAACCCTTGTTTTTATCAGTGATATGATTTTGGTATAGCACATATTGCCACCCGGTGGCCACAGGTTGTAATGTGACATACTTGTTGAGGCGTTGGCTGAGGGTGATGTTGTGCAGGCTCTTCCATCTCTCCTGGTTCTCCTCGAACCGCTTCCTCTGCAGAGCCTCCTGACGCTCCCTCTCCTTCCAGGAGCGCGCCCTGATCTCCTCCTCAAAGCGGGTGAGCTGCGGGGAACATCGGGAATCATTCAAGAGGCTGATTTATCACCTGCTATTTGTTCTCAATGTCCCCATTGTCCCTTTCTGATTGTTAGTGCTCTGAAGGTGTCTTATCTAAATGTACTGTGGGACCCCAGCACCCCACTGTAGCCAACAAGATAAGATAAGATAAAAATAAATTATTGTTATTTGTTTATTTAGCAGACACCTTTATCCAAGGTGACTTACAGAGACTAGGGTGTGTGAACTATGCATCAGCTGCAGAGTCACTTACAACTACGTCTCACCCGAAAGACGGAGCACAAGGAGGTTAAGTGACTTGCTCAGGGTCACCTGGCTTCAAAGCACGTCAGTCAATAGGGAAGCAGCTGCTTAGTTAATAACAGGAAAATAAGGCATTGAAGGGGAGGGGTCAGTCTGCCTCTTCAGGTGAAATAACCTAGGAAGTGCAAAACTACCTGAACCTCAGGCATGCAAACAGAGCTTTCTATAACCTAGTATGGTAGCAGATATAGTTTATTTTAATAAAACACATTGTTTGCTGTGCCATGTGTTCGATGCCACGGTTCAGTTACCTCAGCCAGTAAATAGTACTCCTCCTGTCTCCTTTGCTCATCCAAAAGACAGACCTGACCTTCCTGCTTCTCTCTGATTGTTTGTGAACAAAGAAAAAAAGAATCAGGACTCTGTTTGTTGCTGCAGAATAAAACAACACAGCCCATTTCAATGAGAAGGAAGATGACCTCCTGTACGTTCACTTGGGGTGCAGGAAGAGTCTATTAGTCCAGCCATTCATTAACCCATTCAGTGAGAATTGGCTACACATTTCTTCCCCATGTGCGCTGCAGAAAGAATCCTGTTGGTTGTGAGGTGCATCTGTTCCAATACACCAAAACAAGCTCAGTGTGCAACACAGCCTGCTCTGCCTTACTGTCAAACAAGGCCAGGTATACAATGATGTAATCCAGGCCGTGGAAACACCAGCACAACCATTAACCCTTTCAACACTGCACCTTTTCACTAGGGTTTGTTCACTATTTTTGCAATCTTTTTTTACACATGCAGTAAACAATATAATTCCACGAGCCCCATTCCCAGATTGATGTGTGGTGGCCTTACCTTTCCTGACTTTTTCATAACACTTTACATTAGGTGTCTCTAATTACTGTGTTTTTGCATAGTAGTTACATAGCAGTAAATACATTACGCACTTACACGTAATTAAAAGATGTGATTATGCATAGTTTCAATGTAACATTTTTGCACAATATATACAAGTACACAATTCTATCAGAAAAAGTTTAGGGTTAGGTTTAGAGTTAGGGTTAGGGTTAGGGTTAGGTTTAAGTTAGGTTTAGGGTTAGGGTTAGGGTTAGGGTTAGGTTTAGAGTTAGGTCTATCAGAAGACACATTTCTATGATAGGCTTGCCAGACTTGCAGACGAGCACTGTAGCTGTGTGCATTGTTCTGCAGCAGCTTTAAAGCCAAGTCCTTCCTATCTTTATCTAAAGAAAATAAATGGAAAGCTGCGACTGATTCAATGACAATAAATCATTTCAGTAACTGTGACTGCAATTTAACGTACATTTTTTAAAAAAAAATCAGTTCAATCATAAACTTGTTATAATTTTTTCTCTAAATCTGCCTGAGCTTGAACTATTAAGGACTGAACGTCCCTCCTCGTTCCATTCAAATCATGTGGCAATGTGACCTCTCCACTCTGCCAGCCCCACCTACTCTGGTGCATAGTGCTGTACTGTTGAAAAAGTTAAAATAATATAATACAGAATATTTTCTTTTTTCATGTGAGGTCTATTGAATAAGTGTCAGTGCGCGACAGGTTGGGATATTTTGAATTGATTGTGAAGTTTATTACATGACGTCTGCAGCCCCTACCTTATACTTGGGAGTTTCAGTCCAGGGAGAGGGTCCAGCTGCAAGGGTTCCTCATCCACCCTGAAGTGCACTCTGAGAGCCTGAGCCTGTGGAAGGGTGGGTGACACACTCCCTCTTAGAAAAGTGTCCCATAGTAAAAGCATAGCATAGTATAACCATGGGAAAAGCATGGGAAAAATGCAAAAATACCAAGGTGGTAAACTGTTATAAGGGGTGGTTCTGGCGTTACATTGATGTGATTAGTAATGCTTATCCTGATTACCGAAGAAACTGCTATTTGATTGGTGTTAACAAAGTCATTCTTCTAGTCATTAAGTCAAAACAGAAGAAAGGGTTGCATACTGGGTTTCAGCGAGACAAAAGGTAGAGCGGGGCTGTTTTGACTGCTTGTGCATGTCGAGCAGGAAATGTTTCCTGGAGTGCCTGGATCAACCTGCTGCCTGGTCTTTCACAGAATGATCAGGAGCTCCTTCGCTTGCAGAACAAGCTGCACTGTTGCTGGAGTCGGAGCTGACTAACTAGGTACTCAGCTTACTTTTGTCACCATTGTCAGTTGTAATGAAATCTCCCTGCAGTATCACAGGGAAGCAACCTGATACCCAACTTCCCTTAGGTGGTTTGAAGTTATTTACTTTAATACATCCATTCAGGTGAAAAAATACATGACATGGCTTAAAAGATATGATGTTTCAGAATCGCAGGACACTTCTCAGAGCCTTTGCATACATATACTGTAAAAAGTTTGGCATCATAAAAGTTTTGCATCACCTAGAATTTTAGGATTGAGACATATTTAAAAAAATATATACATATATATATATTTCATATATATATGAACATAATTTGGATCTTTTATTTAACATCATGTAATCAAAAAAATTACAAAACAAAATCACAAAAGTCTTTCCTGGAAGCTGTAACAGTAGATCAGTATTTCATGTTAAATTTCAAAATGTCACATTTTTCAATTTTTGTTAGTTTTTCAGTTTTGGAAAACTACAAAGCTGTATGTAATTCAATATGTTAACGTAACATTATTCAACAGGTTTAATTCAACTTGCAAAATGTGTTAATTCTATAGGGTGATGCAAAACATTTGTCCATAGCTGAGCTATACCTTCACTATAGAACAGTGTACTGCAGTAAACCTTTATAAGGGCATGCACAGTTCAGTATGCAGCATTTAAACCACAAACCGTGTGCATTGAAGTGCTGTTCATTTTGATCTACTCTTTTGAATAGTTTAACTTTAAGCACAGAAAATGTTTTTACCCACCTCTGTGTCCATGCCTGCTGTGTCTGATGGAGGATCCATCTCTCGATCTGGGAGGGAAGCTGCCTGTGTTCCTAGGTGTTCAGATGATGTCTCTCTCTCTTTCTCTCTCTGTCTCTCTCTCTCTCTGTCTGGGAGGGAAGATGCCTGTGTTCCTAGGTGTTCAGATGTTTTTGTTTTTGTCTTCCTCCCTCCAGCTGCTGTTGCTCTTTTGTGTGTGCTGTTAACTGGTGATTCCTAAATAATACATTGCAGAGGAATCTACTGTTTCTGCCAAAGATATCTTTCCTTTCCGTTTCCGGCCAATTCTATCCCTCCTTATCATCAGTCTTTGTCTCGTACCACCTGGGCTAATTAGTCTACTGAGAATGACCAGTTCTGACTGAATAAGTCATGAGAAACTTACCCTAGAAACACAAATAATTACACCAGTGATCTGGGGATTGTTATATCAGTCTACAGCTATGGCCAAAAGTGTTAGAGAATCCTATAGAATTAACACATTTTGCTTCATAAAGTTATCATATTGAATTACTTACCGCTTTGTAGTTTTCCATATACTTCACGAAAAACTGACAAAAATTGAAAAATGTGACATTATGGCTTCCTGTAGACTTTTGCGATATCATTTTGTAGTTTTTTTGATTACATGATGTTAAATAAAAGATCTACATTATGTTCTTATAATTTTTTGTTTTTAATTATGTCTGAATCCTAAAATTCTAGGTGATGGAAAACTTCTGGCTATAGCTATACTGTTGATGTTTTCTGTTTTTTATGCCTTTGTACACCAAAATCAGAAGTAGCATGAAATCAATTCTCCTTCGGGTTAAAAACACAGCCCTGAGGGAAAACGAAATTCTTACTCCCCCCTCCAGTTGGACAGGTCAACCACTCATGTGAAAATGTGTTAGTTTGAATAGGAGGTCTGAGGGTTTCTGAATGTGTACAAGTTGAATGCAGAAGGAAGATGGAGGCAGCTGGTCAGGTGGACCTGGGACGTGGCAGCCTGTGCCTTCTATCCCAGGATGCACCGCGGTAGCTGTTTGCTTGGGTGGGGGCTGCAACTCCTGGCCCTGTCTTAAACCGACAGAGCTTTGATTTATTTTCTTTATTTGTTTACTCTGTGACAACAATACAAGAGTGCAAAAGCACTGAATTCTACTTCCTTGTTTCGTGTGATTACTTTTCTGCTGAGCATTGGCTGCCCTGTCGCAGGCCAGGTTTTATCAGACCTATGGCCAGGACTGGTCTGCTGTGACCTGACTGCCTTATATCTGACAGTGAATGATCCACATATGTAGTTTGTGAGTGACATTAGTGACATATTCCAATTACCACTAATCCTGGAGCACCTGAAGGTACTTTGAGTCTGTGAAACAAGGTTGTTCTTTTGCTATTGGGATTTTGGTTGGTTCCATTTTTCTGAACCACACAGCAGATTGAACGATACAGATGTGAAGATGGGCCGGGTGCTACAGTGTCTGCGTGACTCATCTTCTCCTGAGTTTTTCAGCCCTCACTGCTCCCGGAACGTCTTCATTGCTGGTACTGCCCATGTCATCCTTTGACTCATACCTCTGTTTCACCCGCCCTCCAGTGTTAATTATTTATCTGGTGGTGTTATTGGGTTTTAAGTGCAACATATCGTTTCCAAGAACGGCTCAATGTCATCCTGGAACTGAAGATGTTTCTGTTTTGACGATGTTATGCGCTGGTAATAGCCACTGACCTGTGTCTCATTGACAGGTAAATGAAAATGTGTTTAACAAATTAATACTTTTTCTATATAAGGGAGTTCATTTTTAAACAGAAAATTAATTTCACATTATAGTATAGTTAAAACAACATTAAAATGAACTACCCACTTTTTTAACTATACTTACAACACTTTAATATCCCTTTACAATGTTTTACTGCAGCAAATGTTTCTCTTTGCATTTGTATTATTATTATGATTCTTTTTTATGCTGCCAGTTTGTGCACAGATCTTCAAAAGTCCTACTAAACTGTTGTTGTGAGAGCTCCTTTAATCATTCTCCCTGCTCGCTGCCAGTGCAGGTGTTGTCTGAAAACTGTTCATTCAACAGACACTGCAACAGTGGATCGTGTCAAAACAAAAAAGTCACTTGTTTAACATTACTCGTGAGGACAAAAATATGTGACTGCCATCCAACGATCCCTCAAGAAGTGCAGTCTCTGTGAACTGCTGGAACCCATCCATGGCTCATAGTATATGTGTGCCAGGAGAAGAGCGAGGCAGCCCAAAATACTGATTTGTGACGCAGTTAACTCTTGCCTGTTTAATCTACAAAGATTTTTATTTTATTTTTATAATATTTTTGTATAGTGCTCATTTGTTTTACCCCTCATTCTTCCCAATTTAGAGTGTCCAATTATGTTCCCTGACCGCAGCAATTCCCCACACAGCTCAGGAGAACTGAAGGTTCAACAAAGCCAATTCCAGAGTGGAGGACGGCGAGCTAGCAGCCTCTGGAGGACAATGGCAGGTGTCCTCTTGAGCTCACCAGGTGCCTGGCCAGCAGGGTGCGCTGTAGCGCGCGATGAGGAGAAACAGTCCCTGACAGTTTTGCCTCCCTGACCCACAGGAACGCCAGAGCCAATGCTCTCTCTGGAATTCTCATCTCAGGCCGCTGAGTTCACACAGCCAGCATGTGAACCCTGGCCACCCTGACTGTATGACCCACGCTGCACACAACCTCCAAACTGATCCCATTCAACACACAGATAATATTATGTCCGTCCGTCCCCCCCCCCCATAACTTGTTTAAACCTCAAGGACACTCACCTGGCTGTTGCTGATACAGTTGCAAATTTATCCTCCACCTGCTCAACCACTTTATTTGCAGAAAGTCCTCTTGACGAGGATAGGGGAAGGTGTGTGGGACAGTCCTCTTGACGAGGATAGGGGAAGGTGTGTGGGACAGTCCTCTTGACGAGGATAGGGGAAGGTGTATGGGACAGTCCTCTTGACGAGGATAGGGGAAGGTGTGTGGGACAGTCCTCTTGACGAGGATAGGGGAAGGTGTGTGGGACAGTCCTCTTGACGAGGATAGGGGAAGGTGTGTGGGACAGTCCTCTTGACGAGGATAGGGGAAGGTGTGTGGGACAGTCCTCTTGACGAGGATAGGGGAAGGTGTGTGGGACAGTCCTCTTGACGAGGATAGGGAAAGGTGTGTGGGACAGTCCTCTTAACGAGGATAGGGGAAGGTGTGTGGGACAGTCCTCTTGACGAGGATAGTGGAAGGTGTGAGGCTTTGTCACAGGCGTCCTTCTTCCCTTGAGATGTGGGAACAGCAGCCAAATCAATAAGCATCAAGATCACCCCAAAGAATAGCCACTGTGAATGAATACTGGGTCCCTTCTTATTTTGTGGAGAATTTAGATTTTTCCCTTTCTGTCATGTTAATTGAGGATATGCCTTATTTACATTTAATTTAATGAATCATTTGATACAAGCATCTTAATTTAAAGAATCTTCTAAAGAGTCTATCCAGAGACAAGCAACAACAAATAGTTATAAGGTGATCGGCTTGCAGTTTCAGAAACAGACTGGATGTACTGTAGTGGAAACTGTGGATTCCAGAGGTAACTTCAAAATGAACCCCCATCAACTGATCAACTGAAGGCTGGTCTATAACAGAAGAACCCTGTAAAGATAAAACAAGGGTACACTTCCCCTTTAATTGGCGTGGGTGTCTGACGCAGCTTCTTGTGTTTGCTGTATTACTGCAGGGCTCATACGAAATGTTTAAAGGTGCAGCACATATATTATATTATATATATATACATATATATATATATATATATATATATATATATATCTGATGCACTGCCTGTAAAACCTCTCTGCGGTGCAGCAATGATTAACCATCGTAGACGTCAAGCTCTCTTCATCAAGTAAAATGGCATGAGGTTATTTATATAGACAATCGTAATTCATAAACCTGCCCAGATAGATTTATTACATTTCTTAGCTATATTGCATGTCATTCAACTCTGAACCGTAGTATTACCAGAGCACTCCCTGGAAACACATCAGGGCTGAGCAGTGAGGAAATACTAAGTTTCCAAGACCCATCAAATATTTACATGTGGCTTTTAACTGCTTCTTATAGCTGCAAGAGAACCCCTTCAGCATGCAACCTCATCGCTGGCAATATCAGGAACACAGAAATGTTACGAACAAGGGGAGGCTGTTTGGACCATCAGTGCTGGTCCGGTTTCAAGTATGCTTTACCCCAAAAACTGGGTCAAGACTCAGCATTAACAAATTAACAACATGGCATGGTGACCTCTACCATCCCCTCACTGATCTCTGTAAAAAAGTGTCTCGTTACAGTCGTACAGCAGCTATCTCTGGGACTCATACATTGGTATTGCATCGGTCAGAATAACAGGAAAACCACTTCTGATCTGTGTCTCAAAACTAGCAGATAAAACAGTAAACACAAACACACATCACATCATAAACCACAAGTCGAGGAACCACCTCCCCAGGATTCTGTACACTTGAGCTGGGGTGACACATTATCCTTACACAGGATGTAAGCGTCTGTTAGTAATATACGGTTATGGGTCTGCGGACGTCTGAGTGTGGGTCATATCAGCACGAGAAGTGAACAGACTTTGCAGTCGATAGAATTCCAAGAGTTGCTTCAGGTACGATTTTCTAAAATGGGTGAAGTCAACCGTGCTGATGTGGAAAATACAGCTGCTGTCATAAACAGGGTTTATCCGTGATGCGTCATGGAATACAGAAGGAGAAACGCGTGATCTGATTGGCTGAAAGTTCCTGAGCAGTCTATAATTCTATGCATGTCTTACGATTGAGTGTTTGAAGTTCTGGAGTAAATCTGTGCTATACTGTAACATGGCACTTAGTGATGGCCTCTGTCCAGCCGTGAGAATCACAAGAGCTGCAAGTCCAGACTGTGTACTGTGAAGAGTGACATTGTAATGCTTGCATTGTGTTAGTGGGGAACATTGCTTCCTAAATGAAGCTATACCTCTTAACTCTCTCCCATATTGTTCTGGTCAAATGTTCCTGAGTCATGTCTTTGTGGGGATGCTGTGAGCTACTGTCACATTGCAGTTTCATTAAATAAAAAGCCAGTCTTGGTACTGACAGCGTTCTGTAAATACAGCTGACAGTCATTGTTAACAAGACATGTGTTGAGTGCATGCATGCGATGATAGACTGTACACGTGTGGGTGGCTTTCAGCAAAGCTGCCGTGTTCACAGTACACTCCATCTGTCACTGTGTTGTGAAGCCGCGGCGCACACACAGTCCCACAGCCCCAGCAGATTAACATTTAATAGAGCTTTCAGTCAGTGTCATTGCAGCGTCGTTGATCATCGAGCCCCATATTAAATGTCCTGCTCCATGGATCACAATGAGTTCCCTGTTAGTATATAGTTAATTGCGCTCTGTTTGTGTGGATCTCATACTACTATAGAAGCGAGTACATTCTTGTATATACACCAACAAAGTGAAGAAAAACAGAAAGTGATGTGAATATAAAATGATATACAATTGTATTTTAAACAACACAAGGAATACGTTACTTAGAATAACCAAAAGTTACCAAAAACTTAGTACATCAATGAATCCATTATAGTGGATTTGAATTGATGGAGTCGCTCCTATTGAGAAACACATTACAGAAGCTTACTGCAAACACATCTGTCATGTTTGTCTCACTTCAGTTTAAATGCATTCCTTCTACAAGGCTTTCTTGTATAATGGTAACAACAACCAGATCAAAAAACAATCTATTTATTTCAATGGGACTAAATAGACTTGAATCAGCAATAGCAAGACGCAGTAACAATGTATTTCAGTTCAACACATTTGACTTGTGATGTACTATATTTACAAATCAGGTTAAAAAAAAAAAAAAATCACACTACTTACTGTACAAGGATGTTTCAGATGACAGCATTGTCACTGATGTCAAGTCCTGGTGGAGTGAAGTATAGTGCTGGTGAAGCCAAGCGATCAGGTACAAACAGTATTAAAACAATAATACAATGACATTGAAATCTATTTACAGGAATAAAACATGAAATGTAAGATGATGCATTAGGTTTTTAGACACCACTATGCCTTTAAAATAAAGATCCATAACTAAGGCTGAATGGCTGAATTGACACACTGAGACACACAGACACATGCCTCTACATCCTGAAGATGTATCCATTAAAAGAGTTAGTCAGGAATCAATGAATAGCATCACTTTTAAATACGGCTTTATTTAGAGAAAAATAAGCTTAGCCATGCCACAATTCAACTGGAGACAGACAGATTGAAAGTGGTACAAATCACAACACAATGACATAATGACATGGATTCTGTTCTATACAAAGTCTTCCTCTCTATCCCACTCTGTTTCATACAGATCTGAAAGACACTGAGAGAGACCCCCCCCCCCCCCCCCCCCCCCATGACAGGCCACGATGGCTGCACACACCGTAGTGACTGTGTTCTATTCAGCCTAGTAACTTAAAACACATTCAGTCTCAATATGTCTTTCATGCAGTATGTGTAGAGCAGAATAGACTATATACGTGTGAAGCTATCAAAACCACTCAGGTACAACACACCAAGTATCTGCTTGCTTTAATTAAACCCTGCACAATATTATCTGATTATTTCCAAGAGCGCTTGGGTTTATTGTGATCAATACCTCGCCAGTCCGATATTAGTCTTTGCTAAAGTGACCATGGCTGAAGGTGCATGTTCAGTTTCTGAGACCATGGCCGATTGGTTGTGCTTCATTAATATGCTGTGTGCCTCTGCTGTTGATGCAGACACAGCTTTTCTACATTCAGAGCATGCTGGTCGACTGGAGTTAGTACTTTGAACCCTTACTGTGCAGTGCAACGTGTGGTTCATTTTACTGCAAGCTCTTTCAAAAACTCACAGTGGTCAGAACAGTTAAGAGGAAATTCAGTTTGTTTTGTGTATTTACAAAACAACTGTGCACTAATCAAAATGGAATGGAAAAAAGACAGGATCGCCAAATCCAAACGCTTCACGTGCAGCAAATCCATATTAAATAACAAACGTTTTTCTTACTGTGCATTCATAGCACCTTGATTCATTTATTACTCCGGATAGACAATAAAGCTAAACATGTGTGATCTCACTTCTGCATAAGATGGTTGTTCATTTTTTTAGGCTTTTTGTTTTCAGAATATTAAAAAAACGCAATACAATTTGACATATATTTAACATACATTTCATAGAAAAATAATTTAACCCGATAACTTTTTTCGGGTGCCCTGTTAGTACACTATGCCACCATGGGACTGGCCCTGTTAAACCTAAAAAGGAAAAACATTTAAAGGGCTGCCGTTGTGTTTGAAATGAGAATGATGTTTCTAGTATCTCAGTCGCATCTTCTATAGAAGTAGAAATAGTAGTCTGTAAACTGCACCCCCATATAGTTGGGGTCCGTCGCACAATCCGCTTGACCCTGTGGGACAAGAGCATGTGATTAAAAATCGAGGTAAGTACCAGCTCCACACAAGCCAAGACAATCTTCCATATCAGAACAGCATTTGTATCATCATCTGCAGAGGGCAGAAACTGATAGACAGCTGACCACATCTTTCATCAGTGACTCAGGTCACTTACCTGTCGCCGTGATTATCTAGGTAATGGGCTCTGTGTTGGATATTCATGCTTTATTAAAAGGGTCCTGGAAATTATTATTATTTGTTTATTTAGCAGACGCCTTTATCCAAGGCGACTTACAGAGACTAGGGTGTGTGACCTATGCATCAGCTGCAGAGTCACTTACAACTACGTCTCACTCGAAAGACAGAGCACAAGGAGGTTAAGTGACTTGCTCAGGGTCACACAATGAGTGGGTGGCTGAGGTGGGATTTGAACCGGGAACCTCTTGGTTACAAGCCCGTTTCTTTCACCACTGGACCACACTGTGTGAGACCACACAAATCTCGTGTCTCCTGGAGAGGTTGGCATGGCATATACAGACCGTTTAGAAAGCAGAGACAGGTACGGTATGGCACAGAGAGTTACTGTATGGTAAAGCAAGGACAGCTATATGGGTATTGTTCAAGGCAGAGCAAAGATAAAGGGCTGCATGCACGTGGACAATTACTTTTACAGCTATCTTACCGGAGCAGCAGCACGGAAATAGTATGAACTTCTGTACAAAACAGCGACTGGAAGTGGCCACTGGTGCTCAAATCCCTGTGTAGTCTGAAGAAAAGAATACATTTACCAAGACGTGTAAAACAGGAAAAAAAAATACTCATGCATTGGTTTTAATAATGAAAGAAATACAATATAAATAAATAAAAGATTCATCTGAAAATGGAACTAGGGTATTGTCATATCTCAGTTGTGTTCCTAAACAGCTACCTCTGGGAATGTAACAAAGACATACCCAAAGCCTGACCAAGCTGACTGCACTTCTGCCCAGGAGCTAAACTATGAAGGAATGTACAGCAGTAAACAACACCAAAGAATCCCGTTAAAAACAAACCCACAGACACGCTCCTGACTTCACTGAAATCCAGCCAGTCCTCCTGCCAGTACTGAGCTGCCAGCCTGTGTGGTGAAACTGATGGACTTTTAAACTGAGCAATTGGGCTGCAATGAACGCCTGGATGTGAGGCTGCGATGCATGGCAATGCATTCACAGAGAGTTCCAAAGGGTTCAGACAAGGAACCGCTAGAACCTAAACAAATCACTCACAGCTTTATTCAAACACAGAGAATGTCAGGTATAATGGACATGCTGGAACAAATGAAGGCACATGAGGAAGACACTCTGGTATCATGAAGTGTGTAGCCTGCACATACAGGGCAAGATTCTCAAAGCCCTTCCTGAAAGCAATTGCGCTAATGGCATAATTTGGAATAAATATCTTGGAAAATCTGTCTCGTGGTTTTTCTGTTTTCTTGTCTCACAATGATGATGCAAAAAGCCCTTGAGAGGAACTACCGAGAAGGCTGTTGCGATGGTCTTTAGAAGAACACGCTGATATTGCTATGAACCATTTTGAGATCAAAACTTAAAACAAGAGAAGTTTCAAGGAAGCAAAATAAGAATTGGAAACCAAACACCATAAATGATACATCGGTAAGAAAATGATTGAAGTTATATGTATTTGTTTACACAATTCAGTTGAGTTTATTGCACATATAATATCCATGCCAGAATAGTACTTTCATCTTCTTCTCATTACCAGTACTGCAGCCCACTTGGGTGCAATCAGAACCAAGCTGATTGTACAATGAGATGAAGCTGTCTGGAAGTGTTCAAACAGGGATCAAAAGTTAACAATAAAACTTACCTGGGTCTCCATGTTGTTCTGCTGTCCCTGTCCTGTAATCCGGGTCTAAAGAAAGAAAAACAAAGGCAAGAGGTTATCGTTATGTCAAATGTCTGCAGTATTCTTTGTACATGTGTGTTCATTCAATTTTGTTGAATGTGAACAATGATTTGAAGGGTTCACATGTAACAGGGCAGAGGCTGGTTAAGGTTTGCATTGCCTTGTGATTGTGTTAATTAATACACAAATGTGATTGGGCTGCTGTATATGGGGGCAGGGCTTGAAAACAGTAAATGGAATGTGGTTCAGCCCCCAAGGCAGTCAAGGGCTGGATTTGGAATTACAGCACTCCAGTGTACCCAAAGCTGGGAGCTGCCAGTAGTATTGTGTTATTTTGTACCTGTCCAAGTGATTAGTTTATTTTTCGTTAGTTTTGTTTTGGGTTACCTTTAAGTACATTTATTTATTTAATTTTTTTACTGAACACTTTCAGTCTCTCTGTCCTTGCCGCCTCAGGTATACGTTACCTTTTCGACTGTGTTGTGTGGCGCATGCGATACCGCACAAGCCACTACAATACCAGGAGGAAAAACTAAAGCAATTGGAACGGACAGGAAAATATCAAACAACAGAAGGACCCCAATAACTAGTACATGGCTTCACCAGAAAGTCATTTAACACTAAAGATTGATTCTATTAGAGAGTGAACCTGTTTACCTGTGTATTGTGTAAAAGCGCTGCTCTTTTCTTTCTGTGCTGGCAATCCGGGCACTGCGCCCCTGCTGTGACCCCACACAGATAGACGACCAGGGCTTCTGAAGAGCTGCCGGGAAGACAGACACGTGGACAGTCAGCCAGGGAACAATACTGTCTCTGAGGAGGAGGGGTTCTGCACCGCTCTCAGTCAACCAGCACGGGATGCAAACATTCTGTGTGCGTGATTAATTGTTACTGCTAAATAAATGAATATAGAAACAAGTATCTCGACAATAGCAAGCACTCATTTGGCCTATAGGGTTCTCATTAAAGATTCCTGTTAATTACTGGGCTGGATTCGTGTTGTCAATAGTGTCTGAAACGCGTTACATAATTAAAGCAGTAAACAAAAGCAGGCTGTAACGAATCCTTTCACTTACTTCATTTGCAAAGTGATTCTCATCCTCACCGGGGTGTGTTTGCTCAGCGGTATGACGTAGCTGTAGTTTCCGTTTCTGGTTGTTTCACAGATACAAAAAGAGACAATGGTTGGGGTTCAGAAAGTCAGAACACATTTAGCTTCATATTCTTGCCCTGCTTAACTTTTAATGTCAAGTTTTAGGTTTGCATGCTTTTGTCTAGGCAGCTGTAAAAACACAACATAAATGAGAATGGATTGCAAACAATTGCGTGAGAATTGAATCCACTTCAACACATTGAGCACTGCAACACTGCACAGGCGTGTTTCACTGGAATAACTACAGGAATATGAATAAGAATGCCACACTCACCCACAGTTTTCTTTCAAACAGTACCGGTTGTCAATAATCTGCTGATTTTCCACAATGTGAATGGACTTGATAGTTGTATCAATTACTGTTGAGATAAAGTACAAAGTTAAATATAAACAAATACATCAATCAAGTTATTATGGTGGTGAAAAACCCCTTTTATACATACAGGGCACAAAATACCTACAACTGAATTCTAAAGTACCTGTTGTTCTCTTTACATGTTTGGAATGAATGCAGGAAGCCCTACTTACAGTCTTGATCACTTCCAGTGTCGCCAGGGATGCCTCTGTGCAGGTCTTGTTGCCTTTGTCCTGAAAGAAGCAGTTTCGAGTCAGCAAGGATCTCACAGTGCAGTAAACTAGACCCACGAATGGTGTCCACTGCACTTGTCTTTGTTTTGATTTTTTTCAAGCTGGAAGCAAATACTGGCTATGTATGCTTATAACACCCTACTGCATTATTAAGTATACATAACGACTGCATAATACTCCAACCCCACCTACTGGGCATTTTGCATATTACATTCAAAATGTTAATATTATTGCCGCCTCATTGCAGCTGTCACTGTATGCCCTATCTGTTTCTATATATGTCACAATGCTGTTTATTATTCCCTGTATCATACAGCACATTGTTATATCTGTGTGTCTTTATTTACTTTTTTGTTGTTGTTGAGAATTACAGTCCAATAATAGCAGTCTAAAGGGAGTTGATTCAGTCCCAGTATTTTGTGTCTTTCAGTTATATTGGGTCTCTCCCTTCTTATCCTGCGTGGACCTGCATTTCTATTTGACTGGAACTACTAAAGGGGAATCAAACCTAACCCCTGGAGTTTTACAGAACATTGACCGGGGATCCATCCCTCTCTGTCTTCTCTCACTTCTCCTGGTGATTCCTTGTAAAGTGAGAGCTGATGAGCAGCGCACCTGTTTGCCTCGGTGCCCCCCCTGCCTGCTGCTCTGGCAGGCTGAAAGAGCTGGCATTGCCGGCCCCTGCAGAGCAGCAGCAGACCTCATCGCAGGGGACGATGCTGCAGAAATCAACATCGGGGGGCCAGGGGCCAGGGACTGTGGTGCTGACAGCTGAAACCCACACAGAGAAATACAGACATCCATGAATCAAGCAATACAACCAAGAAACAATACCCAAACACATGCAGCAATACATGCATGCAAAAAACATCCAGAAAAGCATACATAATGGAAACTATTGCTGTATTTATTTATTCATCCAATCAGTACAACTATTCTCTCTTCTCATTTCAGAGAGAGCTGAGCTCTTGTTTTATTCAGTGCTAACCTGTACCTGCTGTTGAAGAAGAGGTAGGGGCTGCAGACGTCACAGTGCTGTCAGTCGGGGGAAAGACTGAAGTGTTGCTGTTTTGAAAAACATAATATATATAAATAAATAAACCACCGTCAAGTAGCAAGCAGTTACAAGATGGAAAAAGAAATGAAATATTCTGAACCTCTGCACCTGAGATCGGAGAAGATGTAATCATCGCTGTTCAAGTCAATCAGGTAAAGTGATGTGATTGCAATCACGCTGTGGAAAAAACAACAGTGTTGTTATTAAAGCTTGATCATTTACTGGTGTACAAGAGTCTATTGAGATGGATAACATACGCTACGCATACACTGCACTCCACCTGCATCAAATCCTTCTGTGCTGCACAGAACAAAACTTACCAAAAGGCCATGGTGGTCACCAGTGCAATGATGGCAGCTTGTGAAAATCTGTGTCGGAGACAGTGATGGTGTGTCTGTGTGGGACACTGCAGAGAAACAAACCCAAAGCAGAAAGGAATGGCAGTCACTGAAATGCACAACGACGACCTGGACTAACTGAAAGAAGATTGCTCTCACTCACTTTGGTGGACTTCAAAGGCTGTCGAAGTGGTGGGATGCTGCTGCTTCTACTTACTGTCCTGCAAGACATAAAATATATACCTGATAAACCAATCAGACTTTAAAACAAATGCTAATTAAACATTCGAATCTTGGAACAGCTGCTAAATCAAAGCTGTTTCCTTATATACATGTAAAAAATATATACAAATAATATACAAAGAAGGGTTAAAAAAAATGGCAGGCAACTCTTCTTCTATATGAAAAAACTTTAAGTTACAAATCCATTGACTGCAGTGCAATGTGACTTCCTTATCAGGAAGACTGTTCCATAAAGAAGCACCTGATAGCACATCGATTCTTGTGAGACATTCATAGTTTGTACAGTATGAGTTTAAGATAGCACACCTTGACCCTTAACAATAAGTAACTGAATTGAATTGGGAGAGAGACAGATAGATTGATTAGTTGGTTAAAAGAGCAGCAGTGCAACGGTGTCCTTGACAACCTGTGACCTTCGAGTAAAGCTCACAATAGGGAGTGTGTAGAGCACAGCTGTTAGGGTTTCACAGAAGCAGAAGCTGCTGAGGGAGAATTCTGATATTGTTAAGTGACTGATTTGGAAAATATTCTCGAGAGAACTTCAGCTACTGAACGACATTAAAGATGTGAATGCTTTATACTCCATTCCCTCATAGTTTTGCTGTAAATATTTCAGTCTCTGACTTCACTCTCACATAAGTAAAGGGAACTCTCTCTGGGAGGTGATTTAGTTGTACAAAGTGGAGTCTGTCTCCTCTAACAGCACAGCAGACAGCTAGTCTCTGAATCTAGACTCAGGGGGTATGATTCCAGTGGTTCCTTACATTAGGTCAACCCCCTTAATCCTGACACCACAGAAGCATCATGCTTTCCTGTCCCAGTTCAATTCCTGGGCAACAAGTATTAAATCCCATCTAATCCCACAGAGGCCTGGATCAAATTAAAATGATTGCGCTGCCATGGTTATACTTTATGATGGGTTCATTTGTGCCGGATCCTAGATCCGGTAGCTTTCTGTTAATAAGTTAACCCCTGCTTTATAATGGCTGTGAGGCACAGCAGGTGAGTCAAAGTGAAAATGAAAGTCTGGAAAACACTACTGCCAAATGATTTGTTGAGAGAGGTAATGTTATTAAAATATAACCCTTTCTTATTACCCGTTTTAAAATGCAGAAAACCTCTGAGGAAACTGCTTTAAACCACACGCACTGCTTCAAACCTTTCCCCCCATGTTTTCCAATGTAAACACATCTACTACGCTAATATGGATGTATATGTACAGCTATTTTGATTTACTTTCCTGTATAAGACACTGGAAATATTGTATTTTATCCTAGGATAGTTTGAGACCAGTCGCTGCCCCCTTCAACCCGAGCTCACAACATCCGTCCTTTCAAAAACCGCACAGACAGGAGCTGTAAACTTTCAAATCCAAAGCATTGGATATTCAAATTCCACTTGGCCAGTGCATACAAGCTCGTGTTTACTAATTCCGAGTGTAAATATTCTCCCGGTAACCGGGCGCTTTGCACATTATTCCATGACACACACACACACGCACGCACGCACGTACGCACACACGCACACACACACACAGTGTGATATGTACCTATTTGTACTCTTATCGCTGATGGCTGATTTCATGCTGCCGATGCGTTTCAGCTTCTCGATGCGCTTGTTCCAGATCTCCAGCTCCTGAATCCGGTTTTCTAAGTTGTCTGTCAGTTTACAGAGCTGTTTGACAGCGCCTACATTCTCCATGAAGATTTGCTCCTAAACGAAACAAAATTAAACAATATGTTAGGCAATAGGCTTCCCTGACGCTTGGAATATTAAAAAATTCGAATAATTTCGAGGGAGTCCTTTCCTACCTTATCGACCATGAGGAAGTTAGCTATCGTCTCCCCGTCAGTGCAGACTACATCTCCAACGTCTTTCACAGCGGAAGGCAGGAGCTCCTTCACCTCCTGGGCTATTATACCTTCACCAAGAGGAAATGTGTTAAGATGCCATTAAGACCACAACCAGAGCACTCTGAAACAAGGCTGCACAAATATAAAGACCCTTGCTACTCAACTGTGCTGGGAAAGCGCTCATATATTTTATTTATTTATTTCAAATTTCACACCAGGATAAGCTTGAGTTTCAGCAAGTTGTCTCCAACAGGATTGCTATAAAATGTTTTCATTTCTAAAGCAATTTGAATACCACTGCAAAACGTACCAGTTCACAGTGTCATTACTCTGCATGATGAAAGCTCTGTTACTGGCATCCACACTAAGTGGGGCTGGTGGGTGTGTTTGTACGATGAAATCGGAATGTAATTTCAACCTCTGAGCCTCAGTGAGGGGTGACGTGCTAGGGCAGCAGCACTGTGGCCCTCCGTTCTGTCTCACACAGGTAGTGTCTAGACCAGACCAGGACCCTCCTTTCTGCTGAATCTAAGCATACCTGTCTCATGGGCCTGGTCGATTCCCATCTTCAATGCAAACTCTGGCTTGTAGTCATACTCAACGATTCTCATTTGTGCTATCCTTTTCAGCTGCTCAGTGGTGTCTACCTGCAGGGTTAAACACACTACAGTGTCATCGCATGCTGCATCATATTTGGGGGGCATCATTTGAGTTATATATATATTATTTTCTTTTTTATGAACATAATATGTATATTCTTTACATTTGTTGCATTTCAAACATATAGCTAATGTCCTTTCTCAGTCACACTTCACCATGTGAAATATTCAGTGCAGTGCCATTGTATGTACCGTATGTACAGTAAATCTATACAGTGCAACAGGCTCTTGGGAAAATCTCATAGAGCTTCACATTATGGCTCTCTTGATTTAGGGCTGAGGGTTGGACATTTGTTTTTGGTAAAATCAAGTGAAAGTGCAACACAAATGATGACGTGGAAGCATTTAAATGCGTAAACTGCTTACTGAATGCACACTGAAGCCATGTGCATTCCAGTTAAATCATTTTTTTATATCTTTGTTATTTTTCGTGTTGTTTCTCATGGCTCTTTAAGAACTCTCTGCTCCTCAATAAGGCTCTTTCGTTTAGACAGGTTCAGACCTGATGCATGTCAGCTGTCTCTCTGAGAGGGGTGTAAGAGTCCACGCTGCCTACCCCCTGGATGCATGTCAGCTGTCTCTCTGAGAGGGGTGTAAGAGTCCACGCTGCCTACCTCCTGGATGCATGTCAGCTGTCTCTCTGAGAGGGGTGTAAGAGTCCACGCTGCCTACCTCCTGGATGCATGTCGGCTGTCTCTCTGAGAGGGGTGTAAGAGTCCACGCTGCCTACCTCCTGGATGCATGTCAGCTGTCTCTCTGAGAGGGGTGTAAGAGTCCACGCTGCCTACCTCCTGGATGCATGTCAGCTGTCTCTCTGAGAGGGGTGTAAGAGTCCACGCTGCCTACCTCCTGGATGCATGTCAGCTGTCTCTCTGAGAGGGGTGTAAGAGTCCACGCTGCCTACCTCCTGGATGCATGTCAGCTGTCTCTCTGAGAGGGGTGTAAGAGTCCACGCTGCCTACCTCCTGGATGCATGTCAGCTGCCTCTCTGAGAGGGGTGTAAGAGTCCACGCTGCCTACCCCCTGGATGCATGTCAGCTGCCTCTCTGAGAGGGGTGTAAGAGTCCACGCTGCCTACCTCCTGGATGCATGTCAGCTGCCTCTCTGAGAGGGGTGTAAGAGTCCACGCTGCCTACCTCCTGGATGCATGTCAGCTGTCTCTCTGAGAGGGGTGTAAGAGTCCACGCTGCCTACCTCCTGGATGCATGTCAGCTGTCTCTCTGAGAGGGGTGTAAGAGTCCACGCTGCCTACCTCCTGGATGCATGTCAGCTGTCTCTCTGAGAGGGGTGTAAGAGTCCACGCTGCCTACCTCCTGGATGCATGTCAGCTGTCTCTCTGAGAGGGGTGTAAGAGTCCACGCTGCCTACCTCCTGGATGCATGTCAGCTGTCTCTCTGAGAGGGGTGTAAGAGTCCACGCTGCCTACCTCCTGGATGCATGTCAGCTGTCTCTCTGAGAGGGGTGTAAGAGTCCACGCTGCCTACCTCCTGGATGCATGTCAGCTGTCTCTCTGAGAGGGGTGTAAGAGTCCACGCTGCCTACCTCCTGGATGCATGTCAGCTGTCTCTCTGAGAGGGGTGTAAGAGTCCACGCTGCCTACCTCCTGGATGCATGTCAGCTGTCTCTCTGAGAGGGGTGTAAGAGTCCACGCTGCCTACCTCCTGGATGCATGTCAGCTGTCTCTCTGAGAGGGGTGTAAGAGTCCACGCTGCCTACCTCCTGGATGCATGTCGGCTGCCTCTCTGAGAGGGGTGTAAGAGTCCACGCTGCCTACCTCCTGGATGCATGTCGGCTGCCTCTCTGAGAGGGGTGTAAGAGTCCACGCTGCCTACCTCCTGGATGCATGTCAGCTGCCTCTCTGAGAGGGGTGTAAGAGTCCACGCTGCCTACCTCCTGGATGCATGTCAGCTGTCTCTCTGAGAGGGGTGTAAGAGTCCACGCTGCCTACCTCCTGGATGCATGTCAGCTGTCTCTCTGAGAGGGGTGTAAGAGTCCACGCTGCCTACCTCCTGGATGTTCCGCTTGGCTCTCATGTCCGAAGGGTGCATGACTGTCCCCATGACTTTCATATTCCCACACACAACCAGCGCCTCGTCCGGCGAGTCTGTGTTGATTCCCACCCGGCCGTGGCAAACCACGGACTCCGGAGTGTGTCCTCGCTGCCACAGCTGGTCCGTGTCATTCTCAAACTGCCCCGGGTTAGATGCCTGCAATGGCAAGGCCAGATCAGACTTCCCACTTGTTCACGAGAGGCCTTGGCATGCTTTATAAGGCTCAAAACAAAGTATGTAGAAATCAAAGGTTCAAACAGCTCTACCTACCCTTACTATGATTCTTTCAGACATGTGAGCAACGACCAGGTAGTTTTGGTCCTGCAGTGCAGCATACAGCCCAACAACCAACATGAAGTACCTACCGGAGAAAGAGAAGAGCATCATTACAGTACTGAAGTTACATAGTAGTACAGTACAAGATACAGAAATCTACGATACACTTCAAAATACAGACATGTAGTAACAAGGCAGATAGCATTTGCTTACATTTAAATAGGTTCACCAACAACTAAATTGTAACATGTTACTAAATATGGTTCTATTTTGTTAATGGTTAGATCATTTCTTGTAACCTATTTATAAACGAATAAAAAAATAATTATGAGCAAGTGAGCGTCTTAACCACTATGCAAAAGAGTCAGCCTCTCCTGCAGGTGTGGTTATAGAGCTTTTAACCTCTACAGCCACGCTGACAGAGTCACAATCTGTAGCGCAGTGCATCACCCAACACTGCCCATTACTTTAGCAAGCCAGCACTCTCCCAGTTCCACATTAGTGACCTGCCCTTTACACACCTCCCTTCTCCATCACACTATGTTAAGTACCGATTAATAGAAAAATGAAGCCAATGTGTTAATATGATATTAAACCTGTACCTTTTAAAAATAAAGAGTGATCATCAACTAATGTTTTATCTTCTGGTGACGACATGAATTCCACCCTGGATAGACCAGAACACTCGACCCGGTCTCTTTCAGCTACACTGAGCCGGTGTCTTTGGACATGAATTCCACCCTGGATAGACCAGAACACTCGACCCGGAGCTACACTGAGCCGGTGTCTAACTTCAGCACTTCCGCTGAATGGTTTAGTCACTCACCTCTGGTCTGGGTTGGGCTTACCCTTCTTCCTCATGTTGTTTGTTGTTGTCTCACTGAAGTGCAGCCTCCCCAGCGTTACCTTGGTGACCTTGTCCCCAGGAAGGCTCACTCTGAAAGGTCAGACAGCGGTCACGCATTGCAGAAAGCAAGCATGTGCAGCATGCCTGGTATTAAAGGTGATTCAATGCAACCTACAGTATCTGCCTTAAAACTGCAGATATCATTCTCCTCGTGTCTGGTTATTAAGAATAGCATTTTATATAAACACCAAATGTGTTTCTAAATACCACAATGAACATACAATTTACTAGCAGGGTGCAGTCTGTGTCAGATAACAACAGATCTGATTTGGGAACAGCAAACGCAAATATAGATTAAAAGTATGAAAAGATAAGAGGTTTTTTTTTTTATGTGAGTTAGCATTTCTTACTTGACTGGTAGAAATGGCTTTTTGCTTCTATCCGACTGTGACTGTTCAATAGTTATTATGTGATCTGGAGCGTCGACCTGGAATTGGAAGGAAATACAGAAATGTTAAAATTACACTTTCCCTTTAAGAAAATCTTTGAAACCCCTAAACTAAAGCACCATTGTGATAACTGGCAACATCTGAATCAAAGGTGAGCAAAACCTCCTTAACAGAGAATCTTTCAGGAATTTACACATTCCATAATATCTATATCAGTGAATGTAAAGGGTTTTTATAAAATCACTTGGGGTCTAAACGGTAATGGTGATAAAGATACTGTACTCTGTACTGTAATTACAGAGCAGTACATATATTAAATGGGATGGGGTTTGGGTTAGAGCTGGGGTTGGGGTTGGGGAACGGGATAGGGTTAGGGATGGGGTTAGGGTTCGGGGTAGATTTAGGGATGGGGTTGGGGTCGAGATGGGGTTAGGGTTAGGGATGAGTTTGGAGTACGGGATTGGGTTAGGGTTAAGGATGGGGTTAGAAGACATAGGGTTGGGGTTGGGGTAACAGTTTGGATTAAGGATGAGGTTGGGGTTAGATTGAGGTTTGGGTTTTTGGATGGGGTTGGGGTTAGATTGAGGTTTGGGTTAAGGATGAGGCTGGGGTTAGATTGAGGCTGGGGTTAGGGATGGGGTTGGGGATAGGGATGGGGTTGGGGTATGGGATAGGGATAGGGTTAGGGATGGGGTTGGGGTTAGGGGTTGATTTAGGGATGGGGTTAGGGTGAGGGATGGGGTTAGGGCTGGGTTGGGGCTAGGGATGAGGTTAGGGTTGGGGATGAGTTTGGGGTACGGGATTGGGTTAGGGGTGGATTTAGGGATGGGGTTGGGGTTAGAGATGGGTTTAACAATGAGGTTGGAGTTGGGGATGGGGTTAGGGTTGGGTACCAGAAAAACAGAGACTCAAATTTTACTCACCTTGATGCCAAAAACTTTCACGTAAAACTTCTCAATGGGTTTCAGCCCGAGTGGCGTCTTGAAATACGTGGGGTTCCCCATCATTCCAATGTGCACTGTCACCTGGAAGTGGTTCTTCTTCTGGCACACAAAGGCCTCATCAAGGGTGGAGTAATTAAACCCCTTGTCTGTGTCTACATGGTAACCCGGAGCAGGTCTGGGAAGATAAGCAAGTGTTTAATCAGGACGTCTTTACTGGGTTCAGAGACAATACCATTCACAGAGAACTGACCAACATTCAGTGTATTTCTAATGGTGTAATGTATTCAGTATGGCTGTACTACATTACATGTGATTGTTTTAGAATTACAAACATTCTAGAAATGCTCCTGTATGAATACCAAGTTCAGACAGCAGTGGATTCAAGTTATTTACACCTACAGTTATTGCTTATAGTGTAACATAAGTTGAGTACACTTCAAAATAAAGGCAGATGAACTACACTGTAATTATGCTTATGTTACATTCTTTAACACATGCACTTACAGCAATTGTAAACTCTTCCACTCTCACAATCTGAGAATTGTGTGCTAACTGAATGCAGTAAATATTAGCATATTACAGTGTAACTGTGTGTGGTTAATGTACCTGTACTTTGAAGATAAGTTCATAACTAGCATAGTGATTCAGTTTAGTTCAATGATTACCGGAAGCATTCTGTGTGGAATGTGTAAATGTTTGACATTCTAACTAAGAAGCACTGAGTCACAACACTAAGGCAGCAACATCAATAATCAGCTGACAAGCTGCTGTGTCGCCCTTTATCAATTGTGCTTATTGCCTTTACAATGACCTCTCATGAGACTGCCACTGGGAAACCAGACGCTTCTTGTTGCTGTAGGTCAACCTAGTACTTGTGCTGTGGGTCACACAGCTTTATTGCAAAAATAAGTTTGTTTGAATTACAATAGTACCTGAAGTCAAATAAATAAAAGACCTTGAACAGAAAAAAGGAGAACAACTGATAATAAAGCAAGTGCAAACAGAAGTACGGGAATAGGTTTTACAGCCTTGGTTACAGTGTAACAGAGGATACATCTAAACTGTACTAAAAGTACTGTACCTTTAAATACAGACCTTTTCTCTGATATCGGTGTCAGCCTTATTAGGATCGGTGGCAAGCTGCAATATTTATAAACAATATTCTTTCGAAATATTTTTATATATTGTTTTTGTATTACAGTAATCCGTTGTGTGCCCTAACCGTTTATCCGCCATGATCAAGCTCTTCAGCAATGCAAACAGGAAAGCAAAAGCAAGTTGTGCTTATGATTGAAAAACATTTTAAAAATTCGTAAACCTATGCATTTTGCTACTGTGTAAATTACCCGACACTAATGTAAGTGTATATAGCACTGTGACAGGGAGGATCTTGCGGGATGTGTGCCTTTATGAAAGCAGCTGGGACGTGTAACAGGAGGCAACTAATTGAGCAGGAAGGCTCCCCCGGTGCTGAGCTGATCGGGAGGTCCTGATTGGCTAGGGGGCGTGTCTGGGAAGCCTGCACGCAGCTCGAGGCGATTGCACTGCCATGGTTACACAGCTGGAGTCAGACAGAGGCTGGGTTATACCAGCACCTGGTAAAGACGTGACAACGGGACCCTCCCTGGCACTGGGCTTCTCCCCATCTCGCATACTCACAGGCTCTCACAGTTGCAGTTGCACAGGACTGTCCACTGGCCCGGATGGTACATGGTCCAGGTTAAAGACTGATAACCTCCCGCCCCTGAGCTGCCGTTCTGTCCATCGCTATCATAGCCAGATGCATCTGCACACTGCTCGCCATTCACTGCTGCAACACACAATGAGTCCCGGGTTAATCTTCCATTTAACTGCAACTTCAAGAAAATTAGACAGCATATAGAGCTGGGGACCGTTCTGAAAGCTGTGCGTGACATTTGTTTCTAGCTAGTATATGACCTATATAGAAATGTATGCCTCTACTGCGGAGTCAGCTCTCAAAAACTAAGCCAGGGCAGACAAGGTCACAAAGTGCAGGGATGCAACTAAGATTCCCATTGCACAGCAGTTTAATCCACTCCTGGTTTTACTAGTAGTTTAATAAGACACACCTTAATAATACACTGTGGCTCATCAAGCTCAGAGTAAAACCTGGAATGAGTGAGACTTCTACACAGTAGGAGTCTTATGTCCATCCCTGAAGTGGATGGTTGACCTCCAAGGTGTTGGTGACTCAGTAATGTATTTTTCTGTTGCCTCCAGAATAATTGCACCCCTTGCATGTGATTGTGCTGATCTGGCTCCCCCTGGTGGCCCTACACCCTGTTGACAGTGTTATAGAAAGGTGTTCCACATGTTTTTGTCCATCCCTGTTGCACACACACTTACCGAAGGAGCCTTTTGGCCTGCCAGCAGTGTTCCACACACACTGGTCCACACTCCCTTCGAAGGAGTCGGAGTGTTTCCTCTTTTTGGTTTCCGGTAACACAGCTCTGTACAATAAAGTGACAGGGTCATTTACAAGCTCAGCTAGAGAGATGGTGTGAACTGAGTGAAATGAAGGAAAATACAAAGGTAGCTTATTCCACAGGCGAGACAGAGAAGTAAACTGCCTAGGGTCGAATTCAATCATATATAGAACTTTTTAAATATATGTAACTTATATGGATCTTATAGACCCATATCTTAAAACAATTTAAAAGGCAAAAACATTCTGAAAAGAATGCGATCATGTTAACAGTATTATACCATCTATAACCAATTCATAACAGTACATTATCTGCTCCAACCTGCAGTTAAGTTGCACTTGTTTTAAATTATGGCTCCTAACTCACAAATGTTCTTCTAATCAGAGCCATAATACTTAAACAGTGCTTTAATTTAATTCCAAAGTCCAAATGTGTATTTTTTACCAATGGAAGTGTGCAGGTAAATGTCCCCAAAAAACATGCAAGAAGCAAAAAACTTGCCATTTGTGAATTACTCTTGTTTGGCAAAGTTCTGATTCGTCAAACATACTCATTTACACCTGTTACTCAGCACAACCCTATCAAATGTGCTTCGTAGAGACCTGCTTACCCTGGGTGATGACTAGGCCTTGGAGGCAGGTAAGGGTAGGCAGTGCCCAAGCAGCTGGATGAGGCGGTGCTGAGGCAGTCAGTAGCGGGAGAGGCACTAGGATTCACATAGCTGCTCGGCAGCCCCATGAATTGCTGGGGTACGCTGGGGTGCCTGCCTAGAACCCCCTCTTTAAAGCGACACGATGCACTGCTGGAGTCCATTGCAGGGTTGAACGGCACCTGGGGGGGCTGGCCAGTGGCCCACAAACAACTGTTGTGCATGTCTGCCAGGGGAATGGAGTGGAAATGGAAAGAGCTGTTAAACAAGCGTCATCAATCACCAGAAACCATGAGAAATCAGAGCAGAGTGGAGAGAATGACAAACCTGGTATCTGTGGAGGTGAGCAGGCTTCAGAGCCAGAGTCAGGAGGAGAGTCTGGTAACATCCTGGACAGAGAAATCAGTGAGACAGGCTGCTCAAGATCAGTTTATCCACCTTGCCAAGTCAAATAATTAACGGCAACATAACATAAGAGATAACATAACTGCAGCACTCAAAAATATATCTGCTGACATCACAAAACAGTTTACGAGATGGGAGAAGTTTGTATAAAACTGTGATCCTGATACAATCCTACTCTCAATTAATAGTTAGTTACAAACAGTTACAAACAGTAGTCCACCAGGTGACACTGTTTCCAATGCAAACATCATTTATGTATTTTTTCAAAAACAAATAAAATACAGCATTACTATACAGTAGTATAGTACGATCTCCATAATATTTTCTTTCATAATACGTTTTGTTAAAGACAAGACCAACTGGATCAGTAGAGATACAATGAAAACATGGTCTGGTTACTTTCAGTAAATGCTATTATGTGTCTACAATACTATTCTTGCTTTATACACAGCCTGTGGTTAGCATATGCATTTATTTAAAATAAATTCAAACAAGCATTTCCTGCCCAAATGCTTCTCTCCCAGCTTCAGCACGGGCTTCGTTTTGTCTGTATTGGATATCTTCTGCCACTACGTCTAAAGAAAGGCAAGTAGAATTCATACTGTATAAAGGAGCTCTGGAAAGTACTTACAATCTGAAAAACAATAAATATCTCTAATTCAAAGAGTTCAAATATACAGTATGGGCCTATGACGGAATGTTTTAGTTAATCTGATTATAAGACATTGTAATAATATATAAAATTTGAACAAGATGACAAAAATGAACCTACTTATCAACTCCACCTCCGGCAACCATTCTAATGAGAAAATAAAAAAAAAGGAATACACGGATTATAAGAACATACACTTTATGCATATTACTTATTATCATTGCCTTTATCTATGGACTCCAAGGCCCAGATTCACTAAGCTTTTACTCCAGGGCAAAGTTTCAAATACACATCAGAATGATAACTTCAGCTTCAGTGAGGAGTTCAAATAGAATTGTAAAGCTGAAAGAAGCAATGATTTTTACAGGGGTGGCAAGCACATTTTTAAAGACCTGTCGTTCATTTCTAGTTATTATAGATGGCTGTGCGGTCCAGTGGTTCAAATCCCGGCTCACTCACTGACTCGCTGTGTGATCTTGAGCAGGTCACTTAACCTCCTTGTGCTCCGTCTCTGCAGCTGATGCATTGTTCCACCACCCTAGTCTCTGTAAGTTGCCTTGGATAAAGGTGTCTGCTAAATAAACTAATAATAATAGTTGTAAAAACATAAGGGGGCGCAGTATAAGTAACACCATCTCTTCAATTGTAAAACCGAGGGTCTGTTTTCTACATCGGTGTTGTTATGTTATCTAATGTTATCTTGCATACCAATACTGCAATATACTGTATTTATTGATTTGGCTATTGCAATAGTAGAAATGCTCATTGACTCACAAGGTTGCCGGGTCAATGTCGTTGCTAAGATACCGCTCCAGCATGCTGGTGTCCACCACGGGGCTCTCCAGGACACTGGTGACATCATGCCCTAGACGGAATGTGAGAAAGCAGTCAACTTTGAAGCAAAGACTTCCTGAAACAGGGGCTGGCCTCCTTCCACAGGCACCCACTACCACGTCTAATGAAGTCACTGAGGTCTTTCTGCTTTCACATGATTGTTGCTGAATAGTTGCACACAGCTTTTTTTTCTTTTTTTTTTTAATTTAGTAATCGACAATTATTTTATTATTTTCTCCCAATTTGGCATATCAATTATTTTTAGGCTCAGCTCACCGCTACCACCCCTGCAGTGACTCGGGAGCGGCAAAGACAAACACACGCTGTTCTCCTAAGCATGTGCCGTCAGCCGACTGCTTTTTTTCACACTGCGGACTCACCATGCAGCCACCCAAGAGATACAGCGTCGGAGGACAACGCAGCTCTCAGGCAGCTTACAGGCAAGCCCGCAGGCGCCTGGCCAGACTACAGGGGTTGCTGGTGCACGGTGAGCCGAGGACACCCTGGCCGGCCTAACCCTCCCTCCCCCCGGGCGATGCTCGGCGTATTGTTCGCCGCCCCCTGGGAGCTCCCATCCACAGTAGGCAATAGAATAGCCTGGGCTCGAACCGACGACCTCCAGGCCATAGGGCGCATCCTGCACTCCACTCAGAGTGCCTTTACCAGAGTCCCCTCACAAGTCTAGTGGATCACATGGCGACACAAATCTGCATAAAGTACACTGCTGATTAGGAGATTTTCTTAATTTACATTTTTCAATTTTATGGCCAGTCCATATATAATGCCAAAGGAATGCTTCGTATCAGCATTTTCCACTCCTGTTCGGGAGAGCCAGCCTTGTTTTCGGGATCATTCTTGTTGTATATGTTAGGAATTAACCCATAATAGTGCTGATTGGACAGCTGGTTGGTATATCTGAGTGGCATGCTTCCAAACCTGTATTGGATCTAAGGGGCTATTTCATGGTTTAATAGGGTTGCGCTTAATTCAAACACTATTAATTTGGTTAAAATCTCTTTATTAACCTCTCTTGTGAATGACAATAAAGATAAACAAACTGAAACTTTATCCTTTTTTAACTGCAAAAAAAACAAGGCTATGGATCATGACCAGATAACCCTCCCAGAGTGCAGTTCTGTCTGCTCTTTGGAAACCGTTATTGATAGTGAGAGGAATGTGGCAGCAGTTAGGAATGGAATTTGAAACACAAACGATATTATTTCATTTTCTTTTTACAATCAGCTCATATCACTCCACGGGTGACCCAAATAGTTAAGCTTAGATGAAGTGATTTACTTATTGCAGTACAGGATTTCTATTGGCTGCTCTGTGTGCCAACTACAAGGGCTTCTTTGCTGGGGCTGTTTGGAGTAAATTTCCAGAAAGATGGTTTCATTATTACCTGTGGGAAGCAGCTGCTTTTATATTACAAAACAGAGTATGATCACTTGCCCAGTAGTGTTGTAGACTTACTAAACTTAACACTAAACACTTTTCACACTCTCTCAGCTGGTTTTAAGGGAATTTGTACAGCGTACAGTAAGAATTAAGAACCACTGACTGGACAGCAAAAGTCTGGTTCTTGCGAATCTTGCTTACTCACTGTTCAAACATTTTTTTTTTCTGTTATTATTGGTCCGTTAAGTTTGAGAACTACACTGAAGTGTATTCTGCATTATTTTTCCATTCACTGCTTAGCGGCATGCGATTTTTGAGAATTATTATTTAAAAACCACACACACACCCCTCCCCGCGCTTAGCTTGCATTCCCCGCCACACCCCCTTCACTTCGCTCGCATTGTTGGAAAAATGGAAAGTTGGCAACCCTTTATACAGGACTTACATTTAATACAGAAGCATCATTTTAAAAGAAGTAGCTGTCCAATGTGGTTTGTTTTTTATGATTCGCCACCTCCAGCTGTAAATCGCTCTCAATTTTGCGTGCAGCTTTGTGGCCAATTTCAAAATGCGTGCTCCAACAGATTTTGAGATGCCAAGCTTTTCAGCTACCTGTAATTGTTTAGCACCGGGTTCACATAGTGCCTCCATAATCCGAATTTTATCGGCTATAGAAAGGTCTACACGTTTTGAAGCCATGATGACAGACGACACTCAGACTCAATAAATGTACAGCTGCTTTATGAAAACTGAGGGTGCGTGCAGAATGATCTCCGTGAACGCATAAATAGATGGTGCGATGCGTGCGCGCGATGTATTCGTGTTGGTGACTAGCCATAGACATTGTAAAAAAAAAGTTGTCATTAAGCTGCAGACAGTTGCTAATATCCGAAATCCATGGGATGGGATTGGTTCCCGTGGAAATGTTGTTAATAACCGAAAGTTGTCTTAAGAGTTGCTAATAACCGGCATATACTGTACTTAATTTCTACATGTTTTAATGTGTGGATTCTCCACCACTCTCTATTGGTGTTTGCAGTTAGAGCCAGTATGTACCAGACTCATGGTACTAACTATTCCAGCAAAAACGTGTACGTGTCAGTGGAGAGAGAAAGCCTGTGCTCCCCAAGCGATCATTTTTCAAACCCCTCACTTCATATAGGAAGGTTGTGCTTCTGATAGAATGGTTAGTTTGCGGGTGTGCTGTAGTGTCTGTCTGTCTAATTATCCCATATTAATAAACCACAGCACTCTGTGCATTTTGTTATTTCTGTCCCACTTTTGAAACTGCAGTTTGCTTTTTTGTGTCAAAGGCTGCCAGTATGCCAGTGTGACATCATTTACACATCATTTACACTTCATTTCGTTGCTGGATAATCCTTTTATGACCAGCTAGCCTTGTACTGATAATGGAAACACTATGGCTCTAACAGCTCTGTACATGTAATAGCTCGCAGTTCTACAGCTATGACCAAAGGTTTGGCATCACCCTATAGAATTAACAAATTCTGCTTTTTAAAGTCAAAGGAAACCTGCTGAATAATGTTACGTTAACATCTTGAATTACATAACGCTTTGTAGTTTTCAATATACTGTCCTTAACTGACAGTAATTGAAAACATTATACTACTATTATGACTTTTGAAACTCTTTTGCGAGATCATTTTGTAGTTTCTTTGATTACATGATGTTAAATAAAATTGTGTTCATATAGTTTTTTTTTTTTCTTATTATGTCTCAATCCTAACATTCTAGGTGATGCAAAACTTCAGAATGAAGAGCAGAAATGACTCAGTGAGAAAACAGGGATATTGTATAATGTAATCTACAGCTAGAACTGACAACTCTGCAACAGGAAAAGGCAGAACCAGGATCGAAACTAGAAAGAAAAGCTGTTAATAAAGCACAGCTGAACATTCATTTTCAGTTTCCGGAACTCAGCCATATCCATCAAAAGCATTTATTTGAAAATGAAACTACAAAAAACACATACATTTCTACTAATAGGGTGTTATAGTCTTGCTACAACCCTATAAAGCCTTTTCATTTACTATACCGCGAGAGGCTAATGATCTTATCCTGTAGCTGCCTGACTGCACACTGCAGTGTGCCATTTGAATAGCCTGCTTCCAGCCCAGGTACAAGTGGTGTTTAATGTGCTGTAAGTATTGCATGCCATTCTGTAGAAAAACACATTATCCAGTGATCTTCTCTGAGCTTCTATTGCACATCTGTTCAGTGAGCGAGCTGGTCTCTCTCTATCTGGAACAGGAAACAATAGGTATGTGTGTATATTACATTTTTCATCTTTTTTTCAGTTTAGGCCGCCAAATTATTTTATGACCTTTTTCTCCCCAAGTTTTCTCCCTCAACGCAGTACAGGTCAGGAGAACTGAAGGTCAGTGAGCACCCATCCCCCATCCCCATCGTACTGTTGATTTGATGGACAATGACACCCTGTGCCTTCTGCCAGTTCTGTTGTCAATTCAACGCTTGTCTCCTTTCTATTCCTTAAGGATATTATCTTCAAGTATCGCTCGTCCTTGTTAGACAGCTTTTTGGGTCTTCCAGTCCTGGGCTTGTCAATTACAGATGATGTTTCTCTGTACTTGTTGATTATGCTTCAGATACCACACCTTGAAAATCGAGTGATGCAAGCTATTTCACTCAATGTTTTTCCTTCTTTATGCAAGTCAAGGTTGTTATAATAGTAGAAACACTAGTGGAGGCTTTGAGTAAATTATTGATGCTCATAAAAGAAAAATGTAACATGTCCAAGACTTTTTCACAGCAGTGTATGTGTAATGAAAGTTGTAGCTTGTGGCTTTTCTTTCCCATGAGACAACACCCTGAGCTCAATATTTACTACAAGGCACATTCTGTATAGTGGTCCTGCTGCTGTACCAATGCTCTGTGCCAAAGCCTTGTGGGCTGCTGTATATTACTTGAAGTGTTTTATTTTACAGCCACATTGTGGATCATGATAATAAGGTAATAAGCAAGGCTTGCAAAACAATATTGCCCATTAGCATAACCTAGACTAACCTGCATGTGCTTCAGTAATGCTTTATTGAGCATTCAGTGGCTATTTAGCGATACATATTTTGACCTCTGCAATGGTAACAGTAACCCGACAAATATTTACTGAACGAAATTCAAACTTATAGAATGTCCTCCATATTAATGATATTGCTCTAGGTGTTGTTATCAGGCTGCTATGTTTTGTGTTTGTTACGTTTAAGGGAACAGGCTCTTAAAGCAATTCCCATAACAGCTCTAAATGTCTTTTGCTGCATGGGACATTATTCACCCCTGAGTGTGGAAGTATGACAGGGTAAGATTATTGCTATAAATCTCTAGAAGAAAAAAAAATCTGTTTCTAAAAATAAAAACACACACATTGGGAGCAACTTCACTGAACAAAGTGCCAGGGCATCACAGACTGTGTTTACTGGGACTCTGGGCTTTACTAGGAATGCTACAGAACAAATGGTGCTTTTATATTTTTCTAATACATGCACTGCCTGGCCACTGTATTTGAACCCAATTGGATTTGGCGTTGCCCTGGTGTGGGGCATGTTCTCCTGGTATACCCTGGTGTGGGACATGTTCTCCTGGTATGCCCTGGTGTGGGGCATGTTCTCCTGGTATGCCCTGGTGTGGGGCATGTTCTCCTGGTGTACCCTGGTGTGGGGCATGTTCTCCTGGTATACCCTGGTGTGGGGCATGTTCTCCTGGTATACCCTGGGTCCCATGACTGGTAGTCAGAAGAATGGCATAGTTTACTGAAGCATCATTGCGGATCTAGTCCACCCGACAGTGCTGCACGTGTACCCTGATGGCGATGGTTGCTGTCAACATGTACCCATCCCTGGATCTGATTCCAATTGGGTATATTCGGGATGAGCAGTGGTTCGTGTACCAATTGCACGAAATATTGAATGTTGAATTGATCACTTGAGAAACCTTGTGGAGTCTATGCCATGTCAAGGCTGTGATTTGGGCAAACGATGGCCCAACCCAGTATTAAGCACAGGTCTTAATAAATAATTGTAACCACGCTTAAGGAATCTTGTAGAGTCTGTGCCACACTGTGTGAAGGCATTGATCAGGGCAAACGATGGCCCAACCCGATATAAGGTGCAGGTCCTAATAAAGTGGCCAGGCTGTGTATATTATTGTAATTCATTCCAAAGGTCTTTCTTACCTTCAAAGAACAGCTGCAGAGCCTCGTTTTCCCCCAGCACATCCATCAGTGCATCCAGCCCCCTGCTGGGCTGAGCTGTGACCGGCTGTCTGAAACACACACACACACAAGTGTCCTCTTCATGTACAGACATGCATACAAATAAACAGAGCTCCACCGAGAGCTCCCAACACGACAACATTGTCATGATCACAACAAAAAAACATCCTTCTCATTGTGTTCTGATTATGACAATGCTGGGATCTCTCAGTGGAGCTCTGTTTATATATACTCATGAGGACGCAGACACAATTACAGGCTGATACAAGCATGCTTATCAGAGTGGGGACATTGTGGAGACCAGAAATTACAAAGTGAGAAATCACTTTAACACCAGTGTGTTGACCTGAAGAAACCCTATAGCAGATATCAGCATCACAGCACAGCCTGTCCAATCCGCCGGCCCCTGGGACCGGAACATTACTAGAGATTGTTTTCTTATTATTATAGATTGTTTTCTTCGTTATTAGACATTGTTTTCTCCATGTTGTTGTTTTTAATAGGCATATTTTCTTTTCAGAATGTCTGAAATGGTTTGCCTTGCAAATTTGAAAATGATTCACCTAGCTCTTTTTTGTGTTGGTTTTGGTAAACGCTAATTTTCTTTCAAGAGATAGCTCGCTGTGCCTGACAGCTTTGTTAAATTGTGCGCTAGTCTTGGGATTCGGACTGACTTCACTGGGAGCTAAGTGGAAACCATGCTTGGTGGTGAGCTAGCCCAGTCACTGCACCACCAAGCTGTCCTGGGTATTCAACATGGACACTCTGTTACTGCACTTTTATTATTACATAGCCCATTGACGAAATTAAAGCAGTTTATGTAATGATGTGACACACAGGTCGTTTTAATGAGACTAGAAGGAATGCTTGGAGATGCTGCATTTCCCCATCTTGTTAGGGCCCCTTCCTTTAGTTATACATCATCACTATGCCTCCTGTTATAAATATTATATCAGCTGTATTGTTATACAAGTGAGTGTAAACATGTTTTGACATTTGAGGTCAAAGATTTCTCAACTTCCTCAAACGTTTTCAATGTCTGGGTGTAGCGTTCTTAAAGGACTGACAGGACTTTAAAGTCCCATCTAACTAAATATATGTTGAAAAAGTGAGAAGCCCCTGCTTGAGGGAAACAAGGTTCGCCACTAATATATATATATATATATATATATATATATATATATATATACATAGAGTTGTAGTCAAAAGTTTACATACCCCAATGGAAATGTATGAATTTCTACAAATAATTTCTCGAAAATAAATAATTACAGGTAAACTCTTTTGTAGCAAAAGTTTTGCTTTTGTAGATGAGGAAGAAAAGTTACAAGAAATAGATGTCTACAATTATTTATTTTTGCAATGCTAATTCAAAAGTATTCATACCCTGACAAGGAAAATGAAATGAATAGCTAGTTGAGGCACCTTTATCAATAATGACCTCTTTTAAACGATTAGGATATTTGTCAATGAGCTTATGGCATAATTCCTTTGTGATTTTTGACCATTCTTCAACACAAAAATTGTTTCAGTTCATTCAAATTCCAAGGACTTCTCTTGTGCACAGCCTTCTTCTACTCATACCAAAGATTCTCAATCGGATTTAGATTAGGACTTTGACTAGGCCATTCCAGAACCTTGATTTTCTTCTTCTTTAACCATTCTGAAGTAGATTGTGATGTGTAATTCGATTGTTGATGTGTTGGAAGGTCCAGTTGCGCTTTAAACCAAGTTTTGTAGCGGAGGGTTTCAGATGATGATGCCTAACCCTTTTATACTCTCTAAGAATGTTCAATAACAATCCAGCATTTTCTAGACTTTTTTAGAATTAGGTTCTGCATTATCATATTGAAATTTCTGGCACCTTGTAGACAATACTAGCATAGCATCAAAGGGTATGAATACTTTTGAATTAGCAGTTTTGCAAAAAATTGCTGAAATACATAATTGTAGACATCTATGTCTTATAGCTTTTTTCCTCATCTACAAAAAGCAAAACTGTATTCGAGATATTTCTAGAAATTATAAATTTCCATTGAGGTATGTAAACTTTTGACTACAGCTCTGTATATATATATATATATATATATATATATATATATATATATATATATATATATAAAAAAACGTGAAAATGGGGAGTATTTGAGTAATTGAAAGAAGAATCACTAAGAAGTAGATTTTTTGATTGCAAGCAACTTTAAAAGGTAAGGGGATAGTCAATAATAATAAAGTTTCAATATTAAAAACATCTGTGCCAACATCAATATGTACTCTTTTGGGAAATCGATTGTACAATACTGTACATGACATTTCTATTAACTTCCACACACGTCTTGGCAAAGTGAAACTCAATCATCACATCTTCAGTAATACAGCTACATTAACAAGTGAAAAATAAACTGCGTCCTTGACTGCTGTGATGTTCCCAACTCTTCTGTCAAGCGCAGGACTGAAGCAGTGAGACAGACTGGCAACGCCTGCCTTGAAAATTAAGCATCCTAAGACCATTGAACATACTAATCCATCACCTGGTACTGTGTTGTCTATAACTCCATTTGAACATGTTTTCAAAGCAGCGATTTAGAGTATTGCTTTTGCTTATAAAGCATAGCAAAGAGTTACAAGAACATAACACAAGTTTGGGAACGTGAAAAGGCCATTTGGCCTATCAATGTTCATCCCTTGTGGTAAACTATGAAAAATACATTGTGTAACAGTGCTAATTATTGTAGTTAACTTTTATGACTTTTAAGAGGCTGTGTGGTCCAGTGGTTAAAGAAAAAGGATTGTAACCATGAGGTCCCCGGTTCAAATCCCACCTCAGCCACTGACTCATTGTGTGACCCTGAGCAAGTCACTTAACCTCCTTGTGCTCCATCTTTCGGGTGAGACGTAATTGTAAGTACAGCTAATGCAGAGTTCACACACCCTAGTCTCTGTAAGTCGCCTTGGATAAAGGCGTCTGCTAAATAAACAAATAATAATAATAATAATAATAATAATAATAATGACGGTTAATAAGGGAGGCCAGGGAACTAGTGGATTACTTGAGCACAAATTCAGCAACCTGGGAGTTGTTCATGTCCCTTAATATATTTTCATTTGAACTGTAAAACATTAGAAGGGTGTTTTATTTATTTTAAGAAAATAAAGTACACAGTATATTGGGTGAAGTTGGCTACATTGGATTGGTTTCATCGTGGAGTCTTAGTGTTTAGTGGGCATCTACCATCAGTTAACATCAAGCTATACAGGATATGCCTGACCATCCTCAACAGGGTTTGTGTAGACGAAGATGTGGCATTCTAAATGTACATCCAAACATTCCCATGACAGACACCTCCGTCAGAGAGGCTTAGGCAAACACCCACTGCCATTAAAACAGAACCACAAAGCAAAACTACATCGAAAACTAAATAACAAGGGTTTAGAGATTGGCATTTTGCCTATAAGTGACGGTCAGAAATGAAATGTTTCGTACATTTGAAGAAATGAACTCATTTATTGACACATTTATTCCATATGCATCGAATCCTGCAGTATGAAAGCCCGCTTGTGCAATTTTACGGCCATGTTTCCTCCTTGGTATCCATTTTTAATGTGGGTGCCATCTGTAAACACTGGGTTCGATAGACAGAGATTTCCTGAAATACTCCGTGGTAGTTCCGCAGGGAATATTTCATTTTTTGTCCCTTGTAGTCAACATTACCATATTATAAACCCAAGTCCAAATAATAATAATAATAATAATAATAATAATAATAATAATAATAATAGCAACAACAAAGAAACACAATAGCTAACAAGGAACAATAAGACCAGATCAAGTTCCTAGGGGCTTCCAGCCAGCCAACACTGTTGATAAGCTCCGTCACGGATTAACAAGGAAAGGAATACCTTGTAGACATAATTATTATTATTATTATTATTATTATTATTATTAGTTACTTACAGAGACTAGGGTGTGTGAACTATGCATCAGCTGCAGAGTCACTTACAATTACGTCTCACCCGAAAGACGGAGCACAAGGAGGTTAAGTGACTTGCTCAGGGTCACACAATGAGTCAGTGGCTGAGGTGGGATTTGCACCGGGGACCTTCTGGTTACAAGCCCTTTTCTTTAACCACTGGACCACACAGCCTCCCTACATAACTTTGAGAATGTGTGACAAGATGGGGGAAAAAAACCCACCCAAGAATTAAACAAATCTCAACACCTCAAACAGATATAACCACTCCATAATGATGGAGCAGCCACAATTACTCGATACTGGTCTTTGACACTATCCTTACAATAATTGCACACAATATATATCTTTCCCAAAGGTAAAAGGGCTTACCTTTTTTCTCCCACCCCGAAGGCAGATTCAGGTTGGTTAAAAATGTATTGTGAGAAGTCTTTGTAGCTGTGTTGCCTATCTGTATTCCATTGTGAAAAGGCTTTGCTTCAGTTTATCAAACTCCATGCATTTTTGATACTTTTTTTCCCACCACAAGCGAAATATCCAAGAAGCTCCCTTTCCAAACAACAGCCCGGTGAACACGGAAGGCCGTTCCTGTTCTGCTTTTACCTTGGACTCTTACTGTAACCCTCAGCACACGCAGGCGCCAGGGGTTTATTGTCTCTAGTCCTTGTACAGAGCAATAAAGGAAATGCTCAGTACAAGGTGTGTGCACACAGGTAAGGAGAGTGGGTGTTGCTACAAACGGTACATGACACAGCACTGTCAGATCCCTCCCCCAAAGCTGCTGCTCAGTGTTTAACTGCTGTGTAGCTGAAGTTTTCCATACATCTCACCGGTTATGTTTTTCCATTACCTACATAGGCCCAAATGTGCATTTTTAAAATAAATTAATGTTATATCATTTTGAAACATGATACCTGGTGCTAAATTAGGTACAAAAATATTATGATTGGGAAAGGAGTGAAAATGGCACATTGTTAATATTCATTTTTTATATTTTAGTTACAATCATTTTAATTAAAATCATTCTGTTTAAAACAGAAGCACTGTAGTGTGTATCTTCCACATTAGGAAGAATTCTGGTATCAATTTAAATTATTCTTGAAGCGACACTTTTTTTCAATGGACGTCTGACCCCAATGCTCAGGTCAGCCAACACTATTCAGGTAGATTTACTGGTAACTGCTTATTGCCCCACGATTGCGTACTAAAAGGTCAGGCTGCAGCAAACACACACTGTACATTAGTAACCTTGACATCATGTTGTTTGCAATATTATATTGCACTTTAAAGTGTGCACTCAGAGAATCGTGAGAGGAAACAGACATGAAAACACAACCTCTCACTAAAACAGACAAGCACCGCAGGGCAACACCAAGCAATAAACCTGCATAGGCAATGTGTTCTTCCTGCTGCTTTCAAAATGTACTGATGGTTTAATTGCTAAGTTCTGCAGTACATCATAATTATTTACAGACCGATTCATTTGGACTCCAAAAAAAACAAAACAAAAAACCCATGATGCTGCATTTATTTTCCATTAACAGCAGGCTTTATAGCAATAGCAAATGCTTTTTTCCCCTAAAACTCCCAAGCAGCAGAATGGTTGCAGGGGGTGATTTTCTTGGTAGACATAGCGTCTTTCTTGCCTTGTGTGTTTTGTCAGCATTTTCACAGCCCACTATCATCATGTGGAAACTTGCTGACCACTCTCTCTGTACACACACTGCTTCAAATCTCAGTAGCAAAGAAAGCTCCATTGTTATTTTAGACAGGAATGCACACAGGTACTACATTCTAATGGAAAGAGTACTTTTAGGTTTGAGCACAGCAACAGTGGGCAGTGTGGAGCTGACCTGCACAGCGTAACAAATTCCAGTGTTTCATATGCAACCTGATTGCATGAGACCTCTACAAATGATACAAGAGTTACACCATCTATAATTGAACAAATATAATGTGTAGTCTAAAAAATATATTTATGCAAAGTTTCATCATGTCTTTATTAATAAATCATGAAGAATGTGTGACAGAAAATTAGAAATACCTGAAATATGCAGGCAGCCCTTCAAATAAATGCTTCACTTGCAATGCATCCTGCCCATTCTTTCGTATATAAATAGTGCATCTCCCTCTCCCATGTCAGTTTGAGATGGCAGAGCTGACTGTTAGGCTGATAGAAGGTTCTCAGGTCGGCAGGTGCCTCTATATCCAAGACTACACTCAGGAACAGCAACAAAAACGACTATTCTGTGGATGTGCTGAAGAAATAGAATCTCTAAGATCTCTTACGAGGTATACATTTTTATTCAATAGATTACAGAAAGGCACTAAATAAAATAATGGAAAGCCTTTGTGATTCCAGTGCAGAAACTCAAAACGTACATTGATACACATACTTACTTACATACATACATACATACATACATACATACATACTGTATACTTTCACTGACAGGTAGGTTACTACATTGGTTGCAAGAAACTAGGAACCTATGATGTCACCGCCATTCGCGGAGGATAAAGCCACATTTTCAATTTAGATTTAAATTCTCACTTCCGATTCAAATGTACAATTTTTTTAAACACCCTGTAAAGATGTGACAGTACCACCCCCCCAAAATAAAAAAAATGAAGTGGAAGGCACTCTCTGCAGTGTCAGAACCGCTCTCAGGGATTCTCTGCAGTGTCAGAACCGCTCTCAGGGATTCTCTGCAGTGTCAGAACCGCTCTCAGGGATTCTCTGCAGTGTCAGAACCGCTCTCAGGGATTCTCTGCAGTGTCAGAACCGCTCTCAGGGATTCTCTGCAGTGTCAGAACCGCTCTCAGGGAAATGCAGGTTTTCGAATTAGTGTCACAGCTCCTCTTTGTAATAGCCAAGTTTTGCAAAAGACATTTCCTTCCTTAGCTGCATTATTTCCCAAAACATCTGTTCAGCTGTCAAATTAAAAAAGAAAAAGAATATACATTAATAGGCAAGAATTAATCTGTTTACTACGATCTACAGAAGTATGGTAAATTGCACAGTTTTGATGTCATGTAATTTCAATGCTAAATGTATTAAATTACTGAACAGCATGCAGGGTAGCGTCAATTCCAATTCAATTCCCTTTTTAATCAATTCCAATTCAATTCCCTTTTAATCAATTCCAATTCCCTTTTAATCAATTCCAATTCCCTTTTAACCAATTCCAATTCCCTTTTAATCAATTCCAATTCCCTTTTAATCAATTCCAATTCCCTTTTAATCAATTCCAATTCCCTTTTAATCAATCCCAAGTCCTTAAAAGGAAATACTTTGAAGAAATTGGAATTGGACTAAAAGGGAATTGGAAATTTATTTTAAAAAGAAATTGGAATTGAAAAAAGGAACCGCCCCCCACCCTGACAGTATATAGTTAGTTCTTATTAAACCAGTAACAGGACGCTTCCTAAATGAAGAGTACACTGCTACATTACTAAAGCACTTACCATCCTGTTTCACCAGTCCTTGATGAATGTAGCGGATGTAAGTAAAGAAGTTGCACACTGAAGTGATCTGAGGAATAGCAACAGAAAATACTCATCAGGACAAAGACATAATTACACTCCAATACAAGCATGCTAGCAGCATACTCACAGCAGGGCTGAGCAATTCAGATAGTTAATTACAGTACAGTGCAAGAGGCTGACCTGACCTGACCTGTCACGGTCTTTACCTCAGTTTCCACTTCTCACCTGAGCAGACCTCTCTGTATTTTGTATACAGGTGATAATCAACTGATCCTATTGTGAGGCCCCATTTACAAATGAATTACAAGAATAGAGATATGATCTATATTACTGTCAGCGCACCAGAGTGACTTTTAAACATGCTGTCACATGTGTTATCATACTGATCCTATTATATAATAATTACTATCACTGACAGTATGGGTGTGGGCTGTGGGTTTACATTTATACATGTATGACTGTTAAAGTTATACATTTGACAATATGTTTGTATGATAAGATTGCATGCATGTTTGTTTTTAAAAAATGTAATATAAATATTTATTAAAAAAAAAAAAAAAATGATAGTAAAAAATAACTTTTTTTTTTGCATTGGAGTGGCAGCTCAAAAGCAGATGTTTATCACAGTCTTCAAAGTCCTTACCCTACATCTACAAAAGGGAGACACGTAGTAATAGCTGCTGGAATCTCCAAACTTGATCCTGTGTTTACACATTTTTGTCTGACCGCTGAGTGCGCACTTTCTGTGATTGAAGACAAGAGGAGACACGCAAACACACACAATGAAAACATTTGCACAGGATATAAACAACTGCTGAGGTATCAATTGTAAGTTTCTAACCCTATAAAAACACCCTTGGCAAATGTCCATACCAACATTTCAGCCCAATTAGAGTGGTCCAGGTATATTTAAGGGGGGTGGGGTTAATAGTTCTGTGGTGTCTTATTAGTATTTTATGTTTAATTCTTTGAATACTGTCTCTTCTCTAAATTAAGCTACTGTTCCCATGCCATCTTCCAAAACAGTCCTTGCGTGGATTGTTGTAACACAGCACCGCGACTTACTTCAGGGACACTTTGTAAGGGGTTCCAAGCATGCAGGATTCACATTCATATTCAAAACTAAATTAAAACTGTATTTCAAAGAATTTTTAAAAAGCAATGAAAAGGAGGAGTTGCCTGCATTTTACCCCAATGCATTTCGGCAGCCTTCTCTGAAACCCGAGAGAGAGAGACAGCGGGAGATTGGAACAATCTAGGGGGAGGAGCAAGATTAAAGAAAGGATTCATTTATTGACTGATCCTTTTCACTCAAACCAGACCATCTCAAGAGTGCTGGAACTGTGTAGTGCAGCAAGGTTGTCATATTAAAACAGTGCAAGACTGGGTAAAGCGGGGTGTGAGGATTACTGTGGGGGGTGTTCGAACCTTACAAACAACGTTAAACACACACACTCCAAGTTTACAAATCCCCTATTTGGAACTGCATTGCCCTATAATACTGCAAACATGGTCAGGTGTATAAGAGCAGGGGTTTAAAAACAGGCAAGCAGGTGGAAGGGCTTGAGAGATTGACTTGCGTTACAATTTCACATCTCCGGCCACTACACCACGAAGGAAAGGGAAAAAAAAAAAACAAAGAAAAGGAAATGAAGAAATAATGAAAGAGCAGCCACGCAAACCCTGATGAGAGCTGGAATGAGAGAGGCGATGTGAAAACAGACTGCAGTGCTGACATGGATATGGAGATGTGGAGCAGGCCCTGTGTTAGGAGGATTGGACTTGTATTCTCTCTGCATGTCACAGACAAAGAACATGACAAGCGAAATCGTGCATCTTGTGCCAAATGAATGCAAGTTGTCATTTCTGAATTTTGAATAACCGGCAGGCACATTTTATTCTGCAAATCCAGTATTCTAACTATGATCATGTTCACTGGAAGCCCTGAAGCAGGAGGATTGAGCTATTAGAAGGCAATGGGGCTTATTTCACTAATTATGCCAGAATATACTTCTCCAGATTGACCCTCCCAGCAGTGACATGCAAGTCCTTTCACACAACAAGCATGTACTGTTCCAACAAGGGAGGATTTAATAATCCAAACAGCAGTCAGTTTTTATGGCAGAATTAAAGGGCGGCAGTATTAAGATCCTCCTCCTTTTACAATATTATTGAGTCAGAGTGGTGCCGATTTCTGCTGCTCCAATACTGAATTTGATACCTTTTTCCCCTCTGCATCAGAATCCACTTGGCATTATCTGAGCAGGTAGAATCCTAGATGCCGGCTCGTTTTGAGTACTTCCCGAGTCCAACAGAAAATGACACAATGCTGTGACCTTTCAACTGTGTTGGATCAGGTTACAGCAAACCAACAGAGCATGTGAGTTCATCTAATTTCATCATATCACATTTCATCTAAAGACTCACTTTGGTCCTCCGCACTCCACCGCCGCAGCCTTGACGACGGGCAGGGACTGGAACCCCACAGGCTCCACACTCAGAGTGTTGTTCTCTACAGCCTCCAGGATCGCAGACGCCAGCTGAGGAGGGCAAGACAAGAGGAGGTGAGACCCAACAGAGAGATCCCTCCACGCACAGGTTAGGGGGAGCTAAACCTAGAGCCTGCAACGTGTACACCCTGCAAAGATGCAAATACAAAATCAGAGCACCAGTACCAGGAAAGGACCAGGATCCACAGCATGTAGATGTACAAGTGCAAGTGGGACAGACAGACCATAGAGGAACCACAGGGTCAATGAAGTGAATGTGCTCACTTTTACTGTTCGTTGGCACTCTCACATGGCTGGAATGAAGAGGAGCAGAGAAACTATTTTACTGCAGGGACAGGGAATTTAACCATATCACTGCCACCCTTCCATCAAACGACACAAAATATAAAGTGACAAGGACACTTCACCCTATCATAAATATGTAGTCCTGGTTGCAGCTGATTTGCATCGGGATGCATGTGTAATTACTTTTAGGTCTGCAATTCAGTTCCAGCTTTGGTTCGGTACAGGAGTTAGTAGGGATCTCTTTGCGAGTGGCCTCGGTCTAGTTCTTAAACTAACAATCCCTGACCTATTCTGAACCCAAGACACAACAATATCATTTAATAAATATGCAATGCTTGCGACATCTACTGGTTCTAAAGAAATGGATATTAATACACCCGAAAGCCCTAGATTTAAGGCTGCAATACTGAAATACATCTGCGCTCTGGTATATTTAATTGATCTCGAGTGCGGTCTCATCAGACACAGGCAGTGGGAGGATATTATACTGCTCGACAAAGATCTGGGCAGCCGTCCTCAAATAACAGTCTTGAATGTCATTTACTTTTCATTCAAGTTCCATATTGTGTACACTTGCCATACTTCAGTACTTGCATATTAAAACACAGATCTCATATCAGCCTCCTGCAATATGCTTTATGTAATTGCACCATTTCATATTCCAAGTGAATTGTGTATCATCAATACAAATAATAAAACACAGATCTAGTTTTTCAGATTCCAATGTTTTTGAAGTAGTGTTCCCACTCTCACAGAAGACAAGGTTAGAGGTTTATCCGACAGAAGACATTGATATATTTTAGAGATTTGCAATTCTATCCCAGAAGGGAAGGGTTCTAGAATATCCAACCTTGTTTCCCTTCGGAGGCTCATTTAAATGTCACTTCACATGCCTGTCAAGCTTTAGCCTAGCCTTTGCTCTGGTTGCTTTAAAAGCTGTAAATCATAAAATCCTTCAATAGGTACAGTGGACAGCTGGCTAGAGCTCCAATAGAGAAGAGCAGTTTTTCAGGAATTAGATATTTTAAGCTAGATGTGATAAGCAGGCATATTATCATGTGTGTATGTATGATGTACGTCTGTATGCATGTGCTCTTCTGAATACTTAACTTGATACCCAAGTGCATTGTTCCTTTACTTACTGCAGGTAAACTCTCACAGGTCACAGCCAGGATATTCTATGAAAACGTCAACCCGAAATGCAGAATATGAGTGCCTCAAACCCGTGGCAGTTATATATTAATATGCCACAAAAACATGGGTCAGCCAGATCAGCAATTTCTGGAGGTAAAAAATGTAGTGCCTAAACCCTGACACATGGTGTCACTATAGAGCACATCTCAATCAATACAGTAGCTTTGTATAGCTCCGTCAAGCACAGGTAAACACCAACACAACCTCATTCTCAAGGCACTCTGCAGAATAATTAATGATCAACGGAGCATAATAAAATCAATTCCCTGTCGCCCCTCCCCACTCAGGGTGTAAGAGAACGGCTCTCAACACGCCAGTCTGATAAACCGCTCTTGAGTAACCTTTATAAAACATTTGAATGACTTACCTCACTTTTTGAGAAGGTTAAACAGGGGTAAATATCTTCTTTATAGATTCGTTCTAAAAAGGAGCATGTTCTTTCTAAAGTGGGCTCCTCTCTCCAGGCTTTAAATTCACTGAAAAGCAGCAAATCCACCTAGAAAAGCAAACAAAAACAGATAGACAGCTGACAAACAAATCAACAATACAGAACAGTAAATACATCAAACACTACATCGTTATCCAGACCCAACATTTTCAAAATAAAAAGTACCTGAATTAAATGTCAGCTTTTGTATACTTCTGACACCTTGTCAAAGGCAAGCTAAAAAATCCACCATGAAAAAAAAACAAAACATACAAACTAGTAAGTCATGTTTAAAACCAGCAAAAAGCACGGCTGTTCCATTAGTCATGGCTAGTTCGTTATTTCATACCTTCAGCTCAGCATTTCAATGTTGCTGTGCCTCTATTGTAATTCAATTAAGTAAACAATCAAAGTTCACGTATTACTAATGAAGGCCCATTAATCTATGAAATCTAAGAAAAGGCTGCCCAACTTTGACCTTTGTACAAGATTTACTTGAGCAGTAACCATATCATAATATTGATGCTTTATTTCACATTTTGCACAGTTCTGCAGCTTTTCATGACATGTCATTTTCTACGGGTGTTCAACATGAGCACATGGACTTTGATAGTTAACTGCATTACAACAAAAACAAGCCAACAGTTCATTACAATGCTTAAGGGAATATATTAAAGAAGCAACCATATAGCCCTGACTACCTATACACAATGTGCACAGTTATCAGCCACACAGCGTAGTTGTTGCTGACTGTAAACAAACTCACAGTTTTCATATAATGTGATACGATGGAACAGGTGCAAGGTGGTGAACACCCAAGTTCAACAGCTGGGTGGAGCCGAGACTAAAACTGATAAGTGGCTCACCCAAGCTGGCAAACCCAGCCAAACATTTTCAAGCAAGTTGTGTTAACCTCGTATTTAAGAACACATCCAGTAGCAGCATCAGTATATGTGGAATGCAATAGGAATTCCCACGCAGGGAGTACATTTACAGACTTTTTACTGCCTACTGTATTTCAGTAATTGAAATTAGAGCCATACTGAATAATTCTCAGAAAAAATATATAATTTTTTTGTAATAAAATGTTTTAGGCTGTGTAACGGGGGGAGGTCTCCTGTACAGTTATTTGCCCCCTATTTTACTGCATTTAATCATGTACTTTAGAGTACTGTAATCAGTCAAGTGTTGTTTAATCTGTAGTATTTTGTATTTAATTATATCCTGATGTAACTATCACTGACACTGTTATCTGCTCCGTTACTGAATCGTATTTTGACACACTTGTATTTGCTAGAACCAAAGTCATTGTATTTATCTTGCTCTTAATTGAATTAATACTTCTACTGTGATTCTTGAAATGTATTTTTGTTTACGACTGTAAGTCGAGCTGGATAAGGGCGTCTGCTAAGAAATAAATAATAATAATAATAATAATAATAATAATAATAATAATAATAATAATAATAATAATAATAATAAAGGAACAGTGGGGGGGGGGTTTATAATCATTTATAATTACAACAGTTCACAAACTGGGAGAAAAACAGATGTGAGTAATCATGACTGGAAATGAGAAGCAGCACATAACTGTATGCTCTGTATGACAGCAGACGACCGCAAACTGCCTCCATATGTGTAACTGAGGATGTAACTTTGTAAATGCATATTTATTTTTTATTTTACTTTTTTCCTCAAATTGAGGGTAGGAAATTTGGACTGCGTATATATATATATATATAATTTGGACTGTGTATATATACCCCTGAATAGAAGGAGCCCCTGGGTGAATTTCAAGCTCACCTCTCTGCAGTCCCTCACGATGGGCTGCATCATGCTCAGCTCCTGCTGGCTGCCCAGCATGGCACTGCTGGTGCTCTTGTTCCGGGCGTGCCCTTTCTTAAACGGAGTCTTTCCACCGGGCGGGAGGTCTTTAGAGGGAGAGGTGGGGGAAGTGGAGAGGACCAGTGTTTTCAAAGCAGATACTTCAGCCTGTAGAACATCAATCTGGAAAAAACAAAGAAAAAACAAAAACACAACATTAACTCATGGCTTAAAACTCACATTAGCCCTGCCCCCAGTCCTGGGTTTCAGAACTACTTTCATTCAAGTATTATTTAAATGATTGGATGTTAAATAAACTGTTCCTCCCTTATAGTGGCTTGAACATCTCCTCTTAGTAAACCTACAGACTCATTCATGCTGCAATGAGAATTGCGATCAGTTCGGAGCAGACTTAGCAGAACACCGCCAGGTTTAACCTTACTGCAGTCTTATTGAAGTCCCCTACATTACCAATGCAGACACCGCTTTGCTGGAATTCTTCTCACCTTCCCCTGTGCCTCCTTTAACTGCTTCTCCGCAGTGGCCTGCTTGACGTTCGCTTCTCGCACCATCTTGTGGGCTTCCTGTGGGAGCACCAAACGCTTTATTTAACACTTCACTCTCGAAACCACTTTTCCTTCCTCATTCAACTCTACAATAAAAAAAAAACATTTTGAAGCTTGCCCAGAAAAAAGCAAAAAAAAAAAAACCCTTTGTGCCTTTTCTACATGATGCATTTAAAAGAAAAACAAGAAAAAGTTCAGCTAGGAAGAATAAAAGCCAAGCAATTGATTAAAGAGGAAGTACAGGTAAGATTTAGCACTGCAGCTGCTAGGTGTGCATTTACACAAACTCAGTGCTGCATTCTGATGAAGAATCCAAACAAACCTCAAACAGGCTAGCTGTGAGTTCTTCCAGTTCTTGCCCAAGTTGGTCCCTTACTTTAGATAGTCTTTCACATTCTTCGTCTTTTAACTTAAGGTCCTTAAAAATAAAATAAAAGAAAAATAAAAGAAAAACGCCTTATTTCTGTGCCAAAATTTTTAAAAGGTATATATACTCATGCTGCACAGTATAAGCTAGGTTACTATCTATTTTCATAGTGCCTTGTGTTACCACTCCTGCCTGGAGATGTGGGCTGTATCTCCATGTTCCACGTGGTCACAGCACATCGCACAACTCGGACGTTACTGTGTAAAATCCAGCCTGGTTTGTAGGTTATATTTTGGGCTTTCACATGCACTGATGTTCAGCATTGATCCGGGGAGGGTAGTGCTCGTATATTTTATATTTGGGGGGGTGTTCTCAAACCCCCTAACCTTGTAAAACAAGCCCTTATTGAACTGCATTGGAAATGCGTGACTGTAGCGTGCATCTGTTTCGCAAATACTGTAGTGCCACAATAGTGCTCCATGAATATGGCTCCTCTGTACCTTACACAGATGAAGCAATTTGCTGAAACATTCAAAAGGCAATTTTTTATAGGTTTTACCTTTGTCTGTGCTCTCAGATTTTAGAAGAAAAATAAATAAATAAATAAATAAAAAAAAATCACATGCAACTTTGACCTTGAAAATTGGCTCAATTTGCTTCTGTACTGCACCTAAAGCTCCTTTTATTTGTCGGTTCAAATTAAATATGTTACTCTAACCATAACTATACTGCAGAGAAGGCGGGGCCACAGAGCTGAAAGACCACAGAGACATGACCGTTCTGCAATCAGGAAGCACAGATCACCCTAAAGAGTTATCAATAAAAACAACTGCCCACTCTGCCTGTCTTTCAACCCTACAGGCTTCAGTTTTCAACTACAGTTCTGGCATATCTTTAAGCTGGCACAGCACTGCAAGTATAGTACCTATGGGGAAGCACTTACTTTCCATCAGCCCTGAGCAAATAAACAAGAAAGTGCAAACAATCTGCTCCTTTTCAATACTGTTCACAAGACCTATTTAGTGGTTTGTAGTGTGTATTAATCAGGCAGCAGACAGCGATACTTCCTCTAAAAGAAAACTCAGTCAACTGACAAACAAGTCAAGCCACAAATGAACTTTGCTACCCTTACATTCTATGCTTACTGTTCGGTCAACCTTACGGAAAAGGAGACCCCGCCAATAAATGCCATTTCTTTGAGCTGAAACTGATAAAAACAGGCCTCAATTTGTAGACAGTCTGTGAATAAAAAAAAAATACAAAATACAAAAAAATCACATAAAAAAGTGGGTTCAGTGAATGTAGTCTCATAACCCACCATGTATTCTAAGCACAGACACTTTGAGATACTGTTCAGAATATGAAGCCCTGCATGTAAGGATGGAAGATACATTTGAAGTGGGTTGAAGACACACACCTCCACAAACCCACACAGGTCTTCTTAGCACAAATCCAAAACATGTGCTTATTACCTCCTCAAAGCAGAAAGGAAAACACCCTAACCAGTCAATAACCCTGCAGGTGTCCAAACGAGTAGTTCTCCAATTTCAAAAGAAGATTCAACAAATGTGATAAATGGTTCAAGCAGCACCACTCCGGGGGTCCAAAGTCACTCTGCCAACCCAACAGTATTTACCTACAGTCCACAAGAGCTGTATCAAATGCAAACCAATCAACACTTAAGCTCCTTCCCATCAGGCCTGATCATACATTTACAGCCGGGTCAGTTTGAACTTTTCCTTTACAAGGTGTGATCAGACCCCTGTGCCTGTGTGCTGTACCATATCACAGCGCAGGACACAGTGTGCAGAACATGAGCATGAGCTACACGTGCCAGACATGCCCTGTAACCAGGACAAGCAGGGGGAGAGGTACGCCGGTTAATCATCTGTGTGTCAGTCATGGAGCACTTTAAATGACTGCAGCTGGGGTTTAATGTGTCTCACCAACTTAGCTAGATTCTTGGAATGTCCTTGCTGGCTCCATGATTCAGCTGGTGTATTAAGCTAATAAACGGTAGTTTATTATAACCATTTTCAATATTAAATCAGTAATAGTGCTCCATGCCTGCAGCACTGAAGGCAATGTGACATTGAGTTCATTAAACACTTGTGTCGATGCTTTGAAAATATGTTCCCAAGTCAATTAGACAAGCTGTTTCGCAACACATTTAGAACAGTGTTTATATGGCCCTGTGGATTTGAACATTTCAGTCTAAAAATAAATAGTCACCATTAGGAACATCACAAGTTCTTATACCCCCTCTGACCCCTGCTTTTACCCATCTGTTACATGTACAATCTGGTCTCTTGATTATTTTACTCCAGACTCTGTTCAAATGATAGATTCTGTCATTAAGGTGATGAAACCTACAACAACGCTCCCTGGATCCATCACCTGTCCTTCAGTCCTGCTTAGCCAACATCTCACCAGTTTTTGCATTTTAAACAAATCTTATATACAATGATAAATCTGCAGTTGTAATACTGCAAAATGAGTGAAAAAAAAAAAAAAAAAATTCAAACCCTTCAATAAGTCGCCCAGTAATTTAGCTTACCCATTGTGCTTTAGTAAGCTCCTCCTTCAATCTCTCATAACCTTTTTCTCTTACTTCCATAACGGAGGGGCTCCTCAGGTGAGACAGGCTGTCTGTGCTCAGCCCAAAGACATCCCCACTCTCCTCACCCCCGCGATCTCCCGGGCTGCCATCGAGGAACTCTGCCCCCAGGCACGCAGGCTCGTACCGGGAGGCATGATGCTGGGAGCCGGAGGAAGAGCAGGGCACAGCGATCTGAACGTCCGCTGCCAGGACACTGCAACATGAAAGCGTTGGTGAGGGTTTATACTAAAAGAACATCTGTAGATCACAGTGTGGTTTGTGTGTGGGTGGGGGTCAGAGCCTGCGAAGGCACATGTACTGTATGTTTATATAAAAATGTATGTCATATAGCAGCCAGACACTGGTCTCCCATTGCTTTCTGAGGAGGTCAGATGTTCTGTTATTGCTCAGTACTGGAAGAGATGACACTAATTAATGACACCTGTTTAAAAATCCACTGCTTACTGATGAAACGCTTCCCTCTGACGCTCGAGCCCTGCTCTCAAAGAGCTAACTCTTTCAGGGGACTACAGTGATTATTTCAGACAAATAGAGGGAAATAAATAAAGAAATCACTTTAAAAAGTTGTACTACAACAGGGATAGTGGCATTGAGCTTTGAGTGGTGTTTAGTGAGAACAGTAAAACAAGCATTGTTGCTGGATTGAGAAGATGATGATCTGGATACAAAGTTTCATACCAGTATTAATAAGAGAAATTCACTTTCGCCTGGCAAATGCCCCCTAGCAGAAGTTGAGTAAAAATGCATTCACTTAACACAAAATACCAATATTTCTACAGTAAGCACAGTACCGGTGTTGTTCAAACTGTAAACAACTTCTCATTCTAACTTCAGTTTCTCTCCCTTTTGATACAGTATCTGAACTGAAGAAAAGCTGCACTGGCACTTTATAACACAGACATTTTATTCAGCATTCATTTTATAACTAAATAAATATTAGTTATTACATGGTTATCTTTCCTAATGTATTTACTTTTTGCTGGGAGACGAGACGCTTCAGCTTCGCTCAGCCCCGTTCTGGCAGCCGAACCTGGGGCAAGCCAATTCCCTCTTCCCCTCGCCCGACCCACTCTCCTTCTCGCACTTGGTTTGCTTGTCTGTCGCTTCGAACTGAACTCCCGACCGCCATTTAGCCAGGCTATTTATAGTTTAAAAACTGCTAATTAAAATGATCCACGAGTGGGAATGTTACCTTTTTTTTTTTTTTTTTTGGTAAAAATAGTGTTGATTACACAGTGCTTTATGCATGGTTAATTCATGGAAAGTTACATTTTTGCTTCACTATATGTGCATTATAGAGAGGGAGTTATTTTATTTGTAATTTAGTCAGATGTGTGTTGTTATGTGTCCCACAGCGCCCCCTACCCCCTCCCCTGTTTATAACGCTCTTCAGTTACAACGCTCATATTGTGTGTCCCCCGAGACCCATGTTATAGCGAGAGAGCACTGTAATTGCAACATTTTGATTCTTCTTTCGAAAAAAAAAAAAAAACCACTATCTATAACTACAAAATACTGAATCGAAATTCAAAAGGTAAAACTCTGAGAAACGAAGTCAAGCAGACAAACGTTTCAGCCAGTGCCTTCTTCGCAGTAGTTTATTAATATAAAACTCTATGAACACTGCAGCTCTGTGCAGCCACTCACCTGCCGCTGGAGGCCTCGTCGGTGCTCAGGTGCCTGGGTGTGGAGTATACGGGCTGGGTGGGCAGCTGTGCCGCGTCCAGGGTGTTGGGCGGGCCGGGGCTGGAGCTCACTGACGGGCGAGTGCGGTACAGGATGGCCGCGGCGGCGGACTGCTTGAGGTGTCGAGCCTCAAGCACTGTGCGCAGGTCTGGGGTGGTGGGGGAAGCCAGGTTAACTTCATGAAAGCCTTCAAGGGAGTCACTTGCCATTTCATACAACTCATCATACAGATCCCTGCGAGAGCGAGGAGGGAACAGCATGCATTAAAGAATTAGCTGGGACTTGACTGAAGCACTTCAGCACACAAACCAGGACCAGAGGACACAGTTGGGAATTAAGTGGAGCTAGACTTAGGACAGAGGGAAGGAGACACCTTCACATAGAGAGCAGTGAGGATTGAGTGGACTGCCTAGCCATGCTGTTGGTGCTGAATCACTGAGAACCTTTAACAGCCCACTGGACAAAGTTTTAAAATAAATCAGATACTAGGAACTGGAGAAACATAGATGGGCTGAATGGACTTTTTTCATAAATTTTCTTATGTCCTTGTTTCTAGCATTCTTATGTATTGCAATAGCCTTACAAGGTTTTCAGAGTTGCCCAGTACTATTTTTTTTTAACAGAACCACTTGGTTCTGCTTTTATGGTGACAGCATCTGATGGAATGCAACATTTTCTAGTGATCTAAGCTAGTGTCAAGCGCAGGTAGAGGGGACTTGTGTGTTTAGACACAGTTCCACATAACCCCATACTGCCCTTTATATTACATTATATTAACTCATTTTTTTTCTAGCCACCTATATTGTCTCATTAAACCGCAGTGCAGTTAGAATGTGCACACACACCACTGTTGAAGTAGGGTATCTCTACCAGGAAATAGATTATTCTAATAGAGGAAGGTTAAAAGTTTAACTTTTTCAATTAGTGTAAACCTTAATGACTGTATCTCTTTTTAAATAGGCCATTGGAAACCAGATACAATGACACACAGGGGCATTCCTTCACTATACAGTGTGATACGATTACAGGGAAATGGTCCTTCCTGGCTAGCAACTCACGCTCTGATCAATACTGTATATTGTGGCTGTCCGAGACCTGTGTAAAAGGTGCTTGAATTAAAACTATTACAAGTGGACACCTCTATCCAAAGCAAAGTTGGGGAGCCCTGCAAAGTCTTAAATGAAGAATGAGAGGATGCAGTTTCCGTTGCCATACCTGCCCTTTGGATGAAGAGAGGTCTTTAGGATTCCTGCTTTCAATCTGACACCTTGCTCGAGTTCTGGGGGGAAAATAAAACAGGGAAGTATTCAAACAGCTCTCTTATTAAGCGGGCAGTAACATACGTCCACCAGCAAGGACGTAAGTACAGAATTACAAAATGAGATCTTTCAGTATCATTAGGAAAGCAGATTACCATGGCCTACAGCCCCAGTATGCACATGTAAAAATACAAGGTTCACAGATACGATGCTTCCATGTACCCACATTCTGATACCCTCAATAACCTGAGCTAAAGAATGTTTTGTTATGACTGGCTATGTGGTTCTCCAAACAGAAAGCCTCCATTCATCCCTGCAGGGTTCTGTGAAAAGCTTGCCCAGGACTGTAGTAGACACTGTGCCTCATACTGCATTGCGCCCTAGGTTACAGTAATAAAGAACCGTCAGGTGACACGTTTCTTTAGAACTTAAAAACAAACCCTGGCTGTACACCATATGGAATTGTTTTAAATCATGTGGCACTGTATTAGGGTTGGCCACGCTCTGGCTCCGGAGCTGGAGCTGGAGATGCTGGAGCTATTATATATATATATATAAATCCCACACAGTGCTATTTTACCTATTGCTAATTTAGAAACTGTTGCCAACTTCTGGTAAGGTGGTAAATCTGCGCAAGACAAAACAGGTTGCGATACATATTTCTCATTTCTGCCAACTGTGTCATTTCTGACTGACACACATGTTTTTCGCTTCCAGTACATATACAGGTGTTTCCAATTCTGATATTAGTCCCAGCACTCAATTATTATACATATTTTTTCCTTATTGAAACGTATTTAACTGTACAGTTAACTGCGTCGTATATTATTATTATTACACCAAGACTGAGAAAGTGTACCATAAAAAACTCAAAAAAAAGCAAAATGAAAGAAATATTTAAATGGCTTGTGTATATAAACCTGCAAAACAAATATTGAAAATGCTGTACAGAAAAGTTCTGAATTAATTTACCACAAAAGCTCTTCAAGATGACCATTGCTTTTTATTGCAATTTTTTTCATTTTTGTCAAGTTGCCTCACAAATCTACAGTGAACAGCCATATTCAAAAAGTGATTATATTTCGGTAAATGCAGCATATAAACCCGCCAACATCTCCCAAATAATAAAACTGTGTTTGCACAGTGAACTCCTGTTCAATATATGTGAATCCTTAGCAGGTCAGTTTGAGGAAGGCGATAACAGAGGCTATTTTGACCAATTTGCAAAAACGGATTTACTTCGAAAGTAATAGGAACCGAGTTCGTACTTAGCTGATTAATTCTAAAAAAATGTATCCAAATCCAATCAATACTTCAAGCTGTATAAAAACATCAGAATTTTTTGATTAAAAAGAGTACACTGCTGTGACTGCACTTGAACCTGTGCATACTGCAGGTATTCATGCCCAGGTAACACATAGCAGCTGCAGTACAAATGAAATGAAACTCCACTCTTTAGACATACTGCTCTGTGCATGTCACTGACAGAAGTCAAGAGCACTGTACTGCAATTAATGTCATAACTGTTAGTGCCCCCAATTGAAATGTTCCTTTGAAATTCACTCTGTATTGATCAGGAGTAAACATATTCATGAAACAGTCAACACTTGTCAATAGTGGCGACACTGTAAAATAAGCACACACACAATGATTCAATGTTAGCTACAGTATAGGGTTATTTATAAGATTAGCGATTACTGTACTTTCAACAGGAAACCATGCACTGCAAGTTAAGTAAGCACTTTCAATCCTTGGTAATAATAAATCTTTCTGTTAATATAATTCTGAAACTATAAAAACAAATCAGACACTGTATACAACAGACATAACCTACTGTAACTGAGTAAAACAGAATTGATTTTCACAAGCCCAAAGGTTAATCTCCAAAAGTGATGAACTAGGAGGTACAAAATATGGGTTCTATGACAGCAGCTTCAGTATTGCAGCTGCTGAATAGATACATAAAAAATATCTTTGCTCAGATATTTGTACAGACATTCTTTTTTATTACCAATATTAGGAACAGCGCTTTTGGTAAATAAAAACAAATTCAATTCACTACATACCATTCTGTGAAAAGTTGCTGGACAGTTTCCCTACTGGTGACCTCAAGTACTGTAGTGTGATGCTTGTGTAGCAGACTTGATAGTTTAACACATCATAATGGGTATGTCTTTGTAGTTTCCTTTGAAAAGAAATAAAGAATATCCATTAAAATATTTGAAACCAGAAACACACAACAGTTTGTGTAAGAAGTATGTTTTTAATACATTCATATTTAACATTTGACAATAAGCATTTATCAGCAAATACAGAAAGAACATCTTATGCATGATTTATAGGAGTCATACATTTTAAATAAATGACTTCACAATATGTACAACTGTACCAGTGTCTCCCATTGCATTGCAGTTAGAGCCAGACCCTGTTTTAGTGGGGGATAAAGTCACACCCGACTGTATTGTTGCATGGAGCCAAATCGGTAGAGATCTCTTCCCTCTTAGATAAAAAAATAATAATTAAATACCAAAACTGAAATCGGCTGCATGCTGTCTGCCCTTTAACTGAACACCATATGGTGGAGGGTGCATGATAATATTAGCGATGATGTGAAAACAGAGACTGGAGTAGGATTTCATAGCACAGTGGTTGAGTTTGTAGTCAATACATCACAATACAGGGACAGAAGACCTGCAGTCCTGTACTTTTGAGCTGCTTGCTGTATTACAGGGTAAAAAATACTGTACAACAAAATTATTTATTATCCACCCAGAGTCATAATTATTCATCCTGTTTCAAAATGAACAGAGATTTATTTATTGATTTCTATATTTCACCCGGAGTCACTTAAAGTTCAGTAGTTATGTCGAACGCACTTTCAGAACCATTGTAACGCTATGATTTGAATTGCCTATTGAAACTGGAGGATTGTGTTGGTGATGTCAGGAGCTGGTCACTGAAGTACGATAAATAAATATGCTTTGGATCCCCCACACACATAGGATAAAATACAGATATAATGTGTGTGTGTGTTTGGTCTTGCCAGGAACTGCACAGCACAGATTTGCAGTGGAAGGCAAGGGTTAATCCTGATTAGTAGACTCCACTGCTGTGCACAGAGACGCGGGTCACAGCCGCTTGGATGCTCAAAATCAAACCCTCTTTGCTTCTCTTCAAGGTCACTGTCATGGTCATTTTGCTTCAGCAGCACTTTAGCATCGTTCCTCCTTTCAAGGAGACAGCAGTGGCACTGTGTCCTGGCATTCCCCTTAGAGGGAAAAACGATTGTTACGAGTCCAAATCCGACAGCGTGAAGGGAGGCCACGCTGCAGGGTCTGCCATTGGCTTCAGTTACTGCACAGAGATTTCATATTCTACTGTACGGTCTGAGAGGCTGGGTAGTAGTTTTTATATTGACTGCATGTGAGCACAACCGAATGTCCAATCAGTCACATTTATTACAACCTAATGTCCAATCGGTCACATTTATTACACAAAGCTTTATTATTTAGGGTCCTCAGTCAAAAAATGGGGACCATTATGCCGATTAAGCCCATCTGTCTGTCTGTCTGTCTGTCTGTCACACTCTACATGGTGAACATGATACCTGCCTTGATCTTACACCAATAATTAGCAAACTTTACTAGCCTCCAGACGTAGCAGTTGTAGCAGCACATGGGAACATGTAATACAATAAAATAAAAAGGTCCTTATGTACCCTTTAAGCTCTCCATTGAAATCAGGTGCTGACAATCAGGGAAAGGTCTTTGTTGTTGATTGGGCTCATTTACCATTCAAAATTAAACAAGTGAAAAACCAGCTGCTTGGATTTATGATTCATCATGACTCTATGCAGCTACTTGAAGCACTCAATAACTAAAGTCCTATTAAGGTTAAAAACAATGGAGTTCTCAATATACTGTATATATGCAGAACACTAATGTGTGATAAGGACTGATAGACAGACATACAGGTGTCTCCACAATTATATCCTCGATGCTGGGGATACAGTGACGGATAAAATAACAGTAACAAATTTGAACGACAAAACCCATTAATAATGTCCTACCAAGAAGGCGCCCTGCTACAGTGAGTGAACACAAGAGGCCGTCAAGAAAGAAGGACTTTATTACGAGGCCAAATTGAGACATCTGGAATGTGAAACTTTCATGACTGCTGTTCCGAAGACATACTCGAAGGCCCTTTAATGTACACAGCAAAGTAATACAAGAGCTTCAAGCTTTCTTTCTTTGTTTAAAGCAGTCAAGCGCCAGTTAACTCTTTAAAGGAATGCTATCTAACAAAATAAATGCATACATTTGACCTGTTTTACACTTCCATTAGAAACAGATATAAAATGTGCAGTTGTGAAACAAACACATGTTAAAGCAAATATGTACAGTAATCTGGCGCATAACCGCCATGATCAATCTCTTCAGCAACGTTAGTTTATTATTCAACAGGGAAGATTAATTCAGAGATTGTAGATATTACCAAAGTTTTCGTACGCTGTGTTGCACGCGCTCCGTGCGCAACCATTGCTGGTAGTGTCACATGAGCTGTTCAGTGTGTTGATATGTAAATAATTCCTGTACGCCTGCGGGGTGTATCAACTTCAACCTCCATCTCGATCTCCTGTCTGTCACTCAGCAGCGAATGCACGCATCCACACGGCTACTCTGTCACAAGCATCAATACCCTGTATCTTTCTAAACAAGGGATTTAGGGGAGCTCCCTAATAAAAGCTGAATCTCAAAACAATAATTGTGTGAATATAGTAATTGTTACAGCTGTGTATAATGATATTTAAAACAGGATTAATTTATCTGGTTCCACCGCAGTCAGATACGCGACGGATTACTGTATTTTCATAATAACCCTTTAAGGTACAAATGATGCTTTCGTTCTTATTTTTGCAGAGGTGAACGAAACAGGGGTTAGATCTGGTCATCTAAATTGAGTCACTCTGAAATGTATTTTAAGAAGAAATTGTTTCAACAACTGCTCAATTCCTTGTGTACCTTAAGGGGTTAAAACAAACTTGTGCTACACTGGGTTAAAGAAAGTTCTCAGTTTCCATGCCTTACTCGCAGGAAATCTGTAACACTTGAACTTCCTGTGTCATTTCACCTGTGTCTTCTGGGTCAACTTATGTTACTGGTTGAAAGTACGGCAGTCAATATTTTGTTAGCTTATAATCACTTTAAAATGACCAGGCTTTAACGAACCAATCTTTCACTGTAGACTCTTCAGGTTGAACGACAAGCCCCCTTCCACCACAAAGGACCCTTGCCACCCTCCCAGGTAGGTACTGTACAACCAGCACAGCTGCACTAAGGAGTCCCATTTATTTTAAAACAGGATCTCAGTCAGAGCACTGGATTTATCAAATCAATGCTACTGTACATTAGGCTTTCCAGATGCTGGGTGTATTGGCACAAACCCCAAAACCACTAAAGAGAATCTTTTTACACAATATAATACAAGGGTCGAATGAATGGGATGAACTCTTTGGTTGTGAGAGTAAGTGCTACTGTACCTGCTTTGTTTAAGTGGCTGTATAAGTATTAAAACACAATTACTTAAGCTCAATACAAATAAACAATTTGCAAATAAATAAAATATTGTATTTATATAGTTACGCAAGCGGTACCATAGGTCAAACTCACAGCATTACCTTGTTTCACTTTCTAATCTTTTGTACACATGTTGTCTGTGCTCTGTGCCTACAGTAGAGGTGGTACAGCACAGTCGAAGGTTCTGAAAATAATTTATACATTACATTTTTTGGCTTTTGAGGAGGTCAACACCACCAAAGAGGAAAAGGGATGATCTAGTAATCCAAGTACAGTTCGTGTTACTACTACTTTCCCTATCTTTACCACTTTGGCATAGTAAAGAGTTGAAACTAGGATAGCACGTACTGTAACAAGAAGCTGGAAAAAAAAGTCTGGAGTACAGCTCTGATCTCTCTTTCCCTATGCAGGGATGGAAGTAAGACTCTCACTGAATAGCTGTTTTGTCCATTCCTGATTTTACTGTGAGTTTAGTAAGATGCACCTGAACTTGTTACCTCTACATTGTGGCTAATCAAGCTTATAGTAAAACCTGGAATGGGTGCAACTGCTATGCAATAGGAGTCTTATTTCTACCCCTGCTATGGCAGTGCAGAATCATAAGCTCTGCTGTTACTTGCTGTAGTCTTGTTATTCCCCACAGCAGCACATGTGCTTCAGTCACTCTAGATACATTAACCCCCAGTAACTCAGGGCAGCAGTACTGTAGCTCCCCATGCACCTAAAAACCAGGGATCTTGCACAGAGCTGTCTATGCCCCTATAAATGACTAATCCTAAAAACAAGGGTCTAATTATACCTATAGCAATATCAATATCCTAGTGCAAAAGGGGGGCTACTGTATGCATTATATAATGGCCATTCAAAACAAGTAGGGTGCCTTTGGCTGCCTCATTTCAGGTATTTGCTCTGACATAGTGGAGCTGTGAATCTCTTTAAGTGTTTGTTATTGCTAGATAGGGGATTACACAATATTTGGCAGGGCCATATCGTTGCGCTCCTGTGAGCACTATATTTGTGTGGGTGACCTGAAACGATGGCTATGGTTCAGGTGTTGGTTTCTTTTAAGCTTCTAAGAAAGACGAAATGTACCCTTGAGGAAACTGGAATTATCCAGGGATTAAAAACTGCCTGGCAGCTACAGTACCAGGGTTAGAAGGGTCAATGACTCAGCAGAAAATCACTAAACAGTGTACTGTATGCAAAGGAAACTTTCTTTCTCCTAGACACAATCCTTGCAGGCCTTTCACATACAGCCGAGGCACATTCTACACAAACTGATGACATCACTGTATCACCAGAAGCCTTTGTGTCAACCCATTATTAGACACGCATTTATTACACGTTCCTGGAGATTTGGGATTACAATTATACACATGGGATAGCAACTGCTGGTAAGGATGTTGACTGCAAATTCTAATATTGCTTGAGGATTTTAACCACGTTTTCTGGCATCTGTTTACTTACTGTAAAAAAACAGGCAAAGAATATTCAACTGAGAATATTCTTCAGTTGAATGCAACTAATGTTCCGCAATTACAGAATTCATAGCAATTAAAAAATGTTTTAAAAAACTAAGCCTGTTGTGAGCCGCACTGTATGGCAGAAAAACATCTCACGCGTGAATCTGTTTTCAAAATGTACACGTCTGTTTGTGATTTCATGGTTTAGACACTCTGATTCCATTATACCATGGTGCGTCTTTGTGGAAGGAACTATTAAGGCGAATGTAGAGATCTGTTTAAATAAAGTGGATTACTGACCTGAATGGTGAAGTGTATCACAGCTCAGTCTTCAAGCATGAATATTAATCTATACACGGCTGAATAAGCACTTTGTACGGTAATGCGTAAAGCAGCCATGCCCTTCCAACTGAGACACACAATGATTAGAATGGGAGCCTTTATTCCACGTCCTGGAAAGCCAGGAGATCATGTATGTTCTGCTAATTTCATGTCCAGATCAAAGCAAGTAACAAATTCAAATTCACTGTAATGATGCGTTTGCACTACTCCTGTCATCGTCAACAGTGGTAACCTGTAACATGGAGTAAAGGACACCTTTGCTTTATTATTATTATTATTATTATTATTATTATTATTATTATTATTATTATTACAAACATCCTGTAAAACTTTGTAACTTTTTTTTTAAACAATGTTCTGTTAATTAAATATTGATGCAGTCTAACACATTTCAGTTTTTCATGAATATTTATACAATGTAAACAGAGTATACACTTAAGTAGGTTGGTGATCTGTGATCCCCAGTATTATTATAAAATATTACTGTACCGGTAACAAAATGCACTGTGCTACAGTCCTAAGTCCTTCACTTCATTCAGGCCAACAATTAATTATTTTACTTCAATATGAAAACACAGAACCATCAGTTTGACGTATTTTATTTGAAATGTACAGTAAATGATAAACAATGCACAGTCACAAAATCCCCCTTTTTACAGTAAAGAATGAGATGCTGTATGTACGCTGCACACAATTTACCATATTCATTCTGAAAACTGTATTCATGCATAGTCTCTTCACACATTTACAAGTACTGTTAACCTACATGAATGCTGAATCATTATCGATGTGCCTTTAACACATGCTGTGTTCATTTTAGCACATCATAGTCCTACTAATGAAAAGGATTATATTTCAGTTTCCTATTTGCTGCTATTTTAGTGTGGGAATGTATTGAGAGCATTCATGTTCCTGAAACCACGCCCCTTTACGACAGTTCACAATGCACATGTTCTGTTAACTGTATAGAAAGTATCCCCACTATACAGTAAGATGGGAATATAGGCCTACACTTACAACATTACACTTAACTGTGGTAAATTTAATAATGCAAAAGGAAATGCTTGCAGTGCTGAGCTGCATGAGATACAGCATTGTACAGCAAGATCAGCAATCACTGCTCCTGGCACACTCATTACGAATGACTAGACAGCAATAGCCTGCACCCACTGCAGAAAGACCCCAGGCTATTCTGACACAACCCCCACCTCCAGTCCCACTGCAGAAAGACCCCAGGCTATTCTGACACAACCCCCACCTCCAGTCCCACTGCAGAAATTAGGAATCAGTGCCTTGTGGTTCAGCGAGAAGCCAGCCTGTTTCATCTCCTTAATTAAACAAAAACATGCTGATCTAAATTCATTTGAATAACTAGTTGATTTATTTTTGAATGACACCTTTAAACTGATTGATGTCAGAACTATACTAATAACACCTTTTTTTGCATGGGCCCACCTGTCACTATACAGTATGTATTATATTTGCACAGTATGCTGGCATGCTTACTCCAGACTTCCGTGTCGGACCCAATACTTTTCAGCCACGCAGCTTTTTAACCTGCCCTCCCCTCCCCTCCCCCTCTAACCCCAACCCCGATACATTCTTGCTGCCAGCTGCTTAGTATACCTTCTTTATGTATTCAGATCACAAGGGCACAATAAATAATGAATGAATGAATGAATGTTGTAAATACAGAGTGTGACAGCTACATTATTCTACGAGAGAGACGCAGCCTGGCAAGCACTTCATTCTCATACACAGGTGGTAATACTGGGTTACAGCAGATCAGGATTACTAAGCTCTGACTTCTTCAGTGGAAAAGTTTGCACCATTTTAAAATGGAAAAGAATATTTTCATTTTAGAATAGCAACCTCTCAGTACAGTAAAGCAAGTAGTTTAGATCCACTGGAATGAAGGCTTGTAAAGCTGGCACAATATGTTTTGCCTACTTCTAATCTGCATGGCATCATTAGAGAGGATCCCAAACACTCCATGACGTTAGTATTTAATGATTTCAGTTTCATTAAGAAAAAAAAAAAAAAAAAGCTACAGCAGGTCCCAGAAAATGTAATTACAAAATAACAATTGATTACTAGATTCGTCCAGTTGTCCCAGAAAGCAGACAGTTTGTTTACATTACGAGACATTTAGCTACAGCACCACAAGCGCTTGCTCTTTTGCCACTCTGTCCACTTACTGTAAGTAGTTTGTTTGAGTACTGCTCATGCCCATGCTGTTACATGACATTTTAAACACCATTCCTGTGAGCTATCATCCTCAGAGATGGAAACTGAACACTCAGGATTATTATGAGATACCCAGCTGGCACATAAAACCCCAGCACAGGTTTCCTTCGGCTTGTACTGTACTTAAATATAATAGCTAACCATCTGTTAGCGACGAGTGTCTATCAGGATGCAGACCAGGTGAAACTATGTTTTCTATTTTGTATTTGACTACTGGATGTATTCAGAGCTGCTGGGTGTGTTTCAGTGAAGTGAAGCAAGCCTGCTTCTTGCTGTACTGTATTGTACTTTACCATCTGGTTTGGATTGATTTCAGCCAAATACAAATTAAAATGAAACACTAACCTAATACACACATTGTTCACACTACCGTCTAGTACAGTATATACAAATCCACCTTCACTGGTTCTCACGTTGCCTCGTTGCCATTTCTTAACCACCTGGTAATCATTTTATAGACTCAATAACGCTCTCCAGATTGTGTGGCAGTTTGTGCAATAAAGCCATTTATCTGGAGTGTTATGACATTCAAAATCTGTTTAATTATACCAATAAGGTTTTACAGAAAATATTGGTGTTGCTTCCTTTAAATTGGAACAACAATGGAAGCTTTAAGTTTAACCACACAACACACACAGGAAAATACAGACACTCCCAAACCACCCAATCCTACTACAGACAGTTCTAAATGACACACCTACTGCACTGTGTGCACATTCTTCACACTGACCAGTTTCACATTCCAGACACTCCAGTATCGATGCTTTGCATTTTATTGTTATTTGTCAGTAAGCCTATATCAATGCAATTAGTAAGCGCTTTAGAAAAATGTTTGAAATTCCTTAAGGCCATTAAAATGTGTTTATCCAGAGCGTCAAGTACGGTCACATTTTTGTGCACGATTGTTGCCTTCTTGGTGCTAGGCCAAGCTACGACTGCTGTATCGGTCTCTTATCTACATATTCAAAAATATCGTCCAGGTTATCTGCACCCTGTTTTAAATGCGAAAGGGGTCAGTTGTACAGACGCTTATATAGTTGACATATTTTGTTACAATGTATATTTATTTTAGAACAGACATTATCAACAGTGATACGTTTATTTATATATTGGATATGCAAAACAAATTAACCTTCTGCTCAAATGTTGCTGCATCTTGCTCGCAATTGTATAGATATCATGTAAAACAACAACCATAATAATTATTTATAATAATAATAATAATAATAATAATAATAATAATAATAAATACTGCCGTGTATGATTCAAATGTGACTATTCTCATTTAGTCTCGAGCAGGTAAGTTCTTTTAGTTAGGATAGACACCATTTTTAAAACCAACCCGTCTGGAATTATTTAAAGTCACTCTGAGACAGCACCCTATTCTTTCCATCTTACTACTAGTACAGTACTAGGATTGTTAAATCCGGTTTACCCAGAATACAGTAAAACAGACAATCCGCCAGTGGTGCCACAGTGGTTAACATACAACTACAGCAGAACTGTAATGACCTTCTCATTACCTGAGAGCCTGCTTCACAAGGACTGTATAATAAGATTGTCAATGTCAAGCCAAGGCGTTATCAGCATCTCCACAGCAATTGATCTTGTTTCCAAAGGAAACAAATTAAATTACAGTATAAATGTGAAAACATTACCGTGAACTCTTTGACGCTGTACACCACTGGTAAGGACAATGTTAATTAATCGTGCACAGCAACAAACTTCTTAGGTAATATTAATGTTATGTAATAGTCAGGCGTCTGAAAATAAAGATATCAGGCATATAAAACACGAATTTGCCAATGGCAGTACAAGCTACACTGTCTTGGTCATGTAGGTAGCTAGCTACTGTACCTGAGAATATCAAATTACTTGGGTTTGCTATCTACAGACTGTACAATGCACAGATCTCTTACCTTGTTTGATCGGATGCAGACGTTCTCCTCAAACCTCACGACGAAAGGAATAGGACAAACTGATTACAGTCCCGAATTTTTATGGTACGTTTTCTTTCGGACATGAATGGACCAACAAGACATTTACACTAGACAACAGTGCACCACAGTACACCTCCTGTTATACCTGCTTCTATCTCTGCGTGGCTGTCAACTACGCATGCGCTCCTGTCGCTTGTGTTTACCAGACGTCACAGCGAGCTGAGCTGAACACAATAGCGCCACCTACCAACTGGGGGATTAACGCTACAATTGTAACTACAAAAACAATGCCATGCCACTTGCATATTTGAAAAATGACAACTAGAATGCACAGACAAGAGTATGTTTTATACTAAAATGGTATTGGCATATTGTTAAAGTAGGCTAAAACACCACCAGAAGTGGTCTGAGTGGGGTGCAGTGGAAAACAAATGCATTCAATCATCCTCCTTACACTTGCATGATGATCTGCCTTGTTTGCTGCTGCATGGGGAGTAAGCATTGAGTGTAACTGGACTTCTGGATCGCATCATGAGTATGGCCAGACCATGGGCATCACCACCTTCAAGCCTTTGTTAAAAATCACTGTGGCTCACTACACTGTCATTAGAACATAAGAACATAAGAAAGTTTACAAACGAGAGGAGGCCATTCGGCCCATCTTGCTCGTTTGGTTGTTAGTAGCTTATTGTTCCCAGAATCTCATCAAGCAGCTTCTTGAAGGATCCCAGGGTGTCAGCTTCAACAACATTACTGGGGAGTTGGTTCCAGACCCTCACAATTCTCTGTGTAAAAAAGTGCCTCCTATTTTCTGTTCTGAATGCCCCTTTATCTACTCTCCATTTGTGACCCCTGGTTCTTGTTTCTTTTTTCAGTTCAAAAAAGTCCCCTGGGTCGACATTGTCTATACCTTTGCTGCTCTTCTTTGCACGCTTTCTAGAGCAGCAATATCCTTTTTCTAACGAGGTGACCAAAACTGAACACAATATTCTAGGTGAGGTCTTACTAATGCATTGTAAAGTTTAAACATTAATTCCCTTGATTTAAATTCAACACTTCTCACAATATATCTTGTTGGCCTTTTTATAGCTTCCCCACATTGTCTAGATGAAGACATTTCTGAGTCAACATAAACTCCTAGGTCTTTTTCATAGTTCCCTTCTTCAATTTCAGTATCTCCCATATGATATTTATAATGCACATTTTTATTTCCTGCATGCAATACTTTACCCTTTTCTCTATTAAATTTCATTTGCCATGTGTCTGCCCAGTTCTGAATGCTGTCTAGATCATTTTGAATAACATTTGCTGCTGCAACAGTGTTTGCCACTCCTCCTATTTTTGTGTCGTCTGCAAATTTAACAAGTTTGCTTACTACCAGAATCTAAATCATTAATGTAGATTAGGAATAGCAGAGGACCTAATACTGATCCATGTGGTACTCCACTGGTTACCTCGTTCCATTTTGAGGTTTCTCCTCTAATCAGTACTTTCTGTTTTCTACATGTTAACCACTCCCTAATCCATGTGCATGCATTTCCTTACTGCGTTCAGTTTGAGAATTTATCTTTTATGCGGGACTTTGTCAAAAGCTTTCTGGAAATCTAAATAAACCATGTCGTATGCTTTGCAATTATCCATTGTCGATGTTGCATCCTCAAAAAAATCAAGCAGGTTAGTTAGACATGATCTCCCTTTCCTAAAACCATTCCGACTGTCTCCCAGGATATTGTTACCATATAGGTAATTTTCCATTTTAGATCTTATTATAGTTTCCATAAGTTTACATATAATAGAAGTCAGGCATTGGTCTGTAGTTACCTGGTTTGGTTTTGTCTCCCTTTTTGTGGATCGGTATTACGTTTGCAATTTTCCAGTCTGTCGGTACAACCCCTCTGTCAAGAGACTGTTGCATGATCTTGGTTAGCGGTTTGTAAATAACTTCTTTCATTTCTTTGAGTACTATTGGGAGGATCTCATCCGGCCCAGGGGATTTGTTTATTTTAAGAGCTCCTAGTCCCTTTAACACTTCTGCCTCTGTTATGCTAAAGTTATGTGCACTATATTGGACAATCTGTTTAGATTTCCTTCTAAGGCTTACCAAAGACACAAATCAATTCAGTAAATTGGTTTAGGATTAGATGAAAAAAATCGAGTGCATTACCTCCAACAGCCCTGTACATTAACACAGGGAGCCCAGGCTCTTAATGTGTGTTGGGTCTTACAGAGATCTGCTGAAAACACGGTTATTGCTAACCTACGAGATACTCAGCCCTATTCACAAAGCGTTTGCATATGTGCAAGTCAACTAGCTACTGTATTTATATCTTGAAGTTCATTGCAAATATCCTAAAAAGATATATAGATATATAGTTGGTTTTTCTGAGCAAAAAACTTATTTTATATAGAAAATGAAATATGAAGTAAGATTACTGGTGTCCTATAATACATAACAAACACAGTTGAGGATCCCTTTTTCATAATAATACCCTCTGAGTGCTGCAGGGGACAGAGGGTTTGAGTGTACCTCCTACCAGAGTGCACAAAGTACTAAACTACGTGGAAAACCGCGCAATGAATTACAATTACTGTAGGTTAGGTATAAAGCAGGACCTCGCGGTGGAGCTTTAACTCAACTCGGAAATGTCGTGTTAAAGGCTCTACTGTATTGGCATGAACCCATTCATCAGAACACAAGCTGTACTCGTGGAATGTGATGCTTTCTAAATCGATATTTCTTCACAGGAAAAACTGAAATCCTTCTTTTTGGCTACAAATTGCTGCGTTCTATTCTGAGGAGTGTCAAGTTAGACGTGCCCGTAACCAGACCAGTGACATTTCAAGATGGCCATGAAGCTCAACACTTAGAAATGTGTGCTTTATCACTGTGTAGGAAAACACAAATAAATGTATCATTTTTAGGCTTCAGTTTCTTACTTTATATTGAGGAGTCATAAAAGCATCTTGGGCTATGTTTGCAGAATGAACAGTTACTTTTAATAATAGATTTAACACAATTAGAGTTAGCTGTCAGTTAAAATGCTTTTAGAGTAAAGATGATCAAATACACTACTTTTTCCAATTGCAGACTTTAATACTGCTGTGCCACTGCCAATAGATCACGCTGCGCAGAATGGTATGCTCGTTGCTTCCTCTGCTTGCTACTGTGTATTTCGTTAGGACACGCTTTCAATGCCTGGATGTACTAATGGGCAGTTGCAAGGATAAATATAGCAAGAGCAGTCTCAGCAAATGGTTGTGTGTTTGTTCCGTGGTATGGGAGCTGCTGAACCCCTTAGTTCCCGCGTGGCCGTTTGACAAAAACAGGCAGCTAATGTGGAACGCTGTCTCAATGCGCGTGTTCAGCAGTTGGCTCATGAAGAAAATAGACGCGAGACGTCGTTTCAGATGACTTGAGAGGTGTTTGTTTAACTTTAGGTAAGCATACAAGCTTGGGTCGCTCACGTTTGTACTTTTGTATGTTCCGTTTTTATTTTGAGGTACAGCCAGGGAAAGCACTTGTTTGCCTCAGAGTACTTGTTTGTTTATTGTAAGTTAGTTAGTTTGCATAATAAAGCGAGAGACATTGGTGAAGGATACAAAGAAAATTATATATGGGGCTGTGATTTATATTTCAGATATGTGAAAATGGGGTGGACTTATCAGCTTTTAAGTGAATCTGCTTTGTCTGCAGCTTTCTCGCCTGACGATGACCATACTGTATAGATTAACACGGCAGAAACTCTCTTTCGACTCAAGATGACCGTGACTTACTCCAGCAAGGTAGCCAATGCGACGTTCTTCGGGTTTCACAGACTGCTTTTGCGGTGGAGAGGCAGCATCTATAAACTGCTGTACCGCGAGTTTCTCGTCTTTGTAGGGCTGTACACCGCGTTGAGTATCATCTACAGGTACGCTTGTTTTTACAGTACTATATGATGTATTGGGAATAAGGGAGATAACGCCTCAATGCCTCTATGATACTGCACATTTTCATTTTACACTAATTCCTTTTACACTCGGGTCATGTGTTTGTACTGAAATAACATGTTTGAATATCTAAAGATACAGGCATGTCAGAAATGCTGAAGTGCACAGAAATCACTCTGCAGATGTTGTTAGATTTGAAGCAGCCGGTTGGAAAAGTGTGTCCTTCCAGGTTTTACTGTGAGTTTAATAAGACACATCTCGGCGAGTTACCGATACACACTGTGGCTAATGAAGCTAATGGATATAGTACTAGCTGCTTGCATTGATTACAATCGTGTATTATGATGCATTCAGAACATTCAAATGCTTAAATGTAACCCTTCTTAGGTGTTTATTTCCCAAAGTGATATTAAGTGGGTTAGAAACGAGTTGTATGGCTGATACATGTATATTATAATGACCAGTTCTGTGGTGGTAGTATGCAGAAGGCGGTATGACGAGAAGCAGGTTTGACTGTATGCTGTGAATATTAAGAATAGCAATATCAAGTATGCAGGGTTCATTTAAAAATTAATTTTTTGATGTGATGCTGCTTTGAACAAAAACCCATTCACAGGATAGCTATGACACGTGGCAGATGGAGGCACCAAATCAACCAGATCCTTGGTGGACCTCCACGTGCGAAGCCTAGAGGTGTATGGAATGGCTCAATGGGTGGGTCCAACACTTCCACCTCTTCAACAATGACAGCCTTCTAATCCATTTGGGCTGGTTTTCTTTTATCAGCAGCAACTCATTGTATAATCCCTGGGGTCTGTTTTAAAATCTATAGCGGGGGATTTCAATACCACCAACCTAAAACTTGTTGTTCTATCCAGTCTGGAATGCCCAATTTGAATGTCCCCTCCCTGCTGCAAGCCGCTTACCAATCTTTTACCTGCCAAGCCCAAGAAACAGATATTGTCAGGATATGGACTCTACCCTGATCGTCAATTCTGTGCAAACAGGATTTGAGCCAGCTTGCCAGGCTCCCTTGCACTGCAAGCGGTGTGCTCTTACTGGACAATCAGCAGGAGCTAAAGGGAGCTGCAGCATTTCAATTTACTGCTGCTTAAACCTGTAAAACAGCCCCCTTTACATTTTACAGTTTAGACGTGTAGCACAACTGAACTCAGTTCTGCATTGTCAAAATCACGGAGAAAGAAAACAGAGGTGCACTGTTCTATTCTTTCCAATTTGATCTTATTTGCATTTTATTTTCCGTACAGTTAATTATCCTGGCTAACTTTGCTTTAGCTATAGGGCAGTATTAACCCTTCTCTCCTCGCAGTTAAATATCTTGTAGCTACATTGTGTGTGGGCAGGCATGGGAAGTGTCGTGGTATCCATGCATACTGGACAGAGATGCATGTTCAGCAATGGGTTACGTAAGGTGTCTACAACAGTGTGGAAGCCAAGTCTTTGAAATGTCTGTTTTCTATCCACACCAGATTATTTCTTTCAGAAAAACAAAAACGTTACTTTGAAAAGGCGTCTCTTTACTGTGATAAATATGCTGAGCAAATCCCGGTAACGTTTGTGCTGGGTGAGTACCAGACCCCGCAGGGCCGCACGCAGAGGGAGAGCTGCGACGCAGCAGGCTTTGCATGAGAATGTGGTGCACCAGTAGGCCTACATCCACACTGAGCTACAAACAAGCACACTGATGTTATTAATAACAGTCAGAGGCTGCTGGCTTGGCAATGTGTGGTCTAACCGTTTCGTACAGTAGTAATTGTTTGTTTTTTTGTTTTTGTTTTCTAAAGTTTTCCTCCCTGTATTTTGTGTGTGACACTTTTTAAACCTTGGCTGAAGGTCACCTTTTTTTTCATCTGCTAAGAAACATTATTCGTATCATCCATAACTATTTTTGCAAAATTTCAAAACGCTAAAACAAACTTAATACATGAATTGGCAAATGTTTAAACCAGAAGTCTTGAATGTCTTCAGTTGAATCAAGGTTTAATTTAGTATTTGTACTGTGAGTTTCACATTATTGATAACCTTTGCTTTGCTTCCACGCCAGCACTTTCAAGGTGCATGCTTCAAATCCAGTTCCCTTTAACTGTTATAAGTCTTTGCAATCACCCAGGCAGGTTTCTGAATTCTCCTCCAATAAGAAAACAGGCATAGATATTGTTTTTACAGCACAATGATTTAATGTCCATGTTGGAGCACTCATATAGCAATGTGAGGCAAAGGTTAAATCATTGATAATTGCTTAACTTGTCCACTTGAATAGTTCATGTTTCCCTGTGGGAGTTTTGTGTACGATACACCGCTACCTGGTGGCAGAATAATGTAATTTGGTTTCTTTGCATTTGATTTGAACTCAAAAGAAGTTGACATGGTTAACCCTAACCAATACTGTAAGCAGAGCACAGAAACCAGGTCCAGAGGACACAGTTGGAAATGAAGTGCAATTAAGGAGAGGAGGAAGAGACACTTCTTTACACAGTGAGGGAATGGAATGGGTTACCTAGCCGTGTTGTTGATACTGAATGTTTGATACAATGTTTTGCGATCAATCAGCTGCTACAAAGTGTACAAGCAATAATGGGCGGAATGGCCTGCTCCCATTTGTACAGTCCATCGTCTTGTGTTCTTAAAACAAGGTGTCATCATAGCATAGTAATACAGCAAGGATCATAAAGGGCAAGTCACATCTGTGTTTTCTGAATCCCTTTAAAACCTTAATAAATATTACTGTACCTATTCAAATTGCCAGTAATACATATTATACTGCAACTAGAATGTGGGTACATTAAGAGGGCATAATTTCGACCCCAGCATGTCTTCTGCTGTAATGAAGGCAAAGCAGTAATATCCTTGAGAGAGGAAACTTTGTGTTTTAAAAATTGTCAAAGAATATTCGAATCTGCAAAACCCATGTTAGTCCCAGCACTACATATCAGTCCACTTTGAGCTGGAGAGAAGGGTCAGTAAACAGCTTGTCTCAAACTGTCCCAAACTGAACGTGGATTCATATGGTAACCCTGTGTATATGTGTGTATGCTTGTGTATATATATATATTCGTGAGACAGCGTTTCCGGAGTACATGCCCCCTTGTGTTGCTGTCTTGCTCAGGTTTCTACGTGACGCTGGTGGTGAACCGCTGGTGGAACCAGTTTGTGAACCTGCCCTGGCCGGACCGGCTCATGTTCCTGGTCTCGGGCAGTGTGCAGGGCAGGGACGAGCACGGCCGGCTCCTGCGCAGGACCCTGATGCGCTATGTCAACCTTACCTCTCTGCTCATCTTCCGCTCTGTCAGCACGGCTGTCTGCAAGCGCTTCCCTACCATGGACCACGTGGTCGAAGCAGGTGCCTGGTAGTTACAAGACGACTCCCATTGCCCCATAATGCACTAGCACCAGAGGCATAATTTACGTGGGGGACATGTCCCCCTCACTTTTTTCAACGACGGGAAATGTCCCCCTTACATTGCAGCAGTACTGAAAGTTTTTTGCACTCATTCTGAATTCCCAGTTCTGTTGTCCAGTATTGAATATATTCATGATATATATCGATTCCCAGACCGGGAATCTTGTTTGGAGGCAGGTGTAATTCTGCTTGTGCTCCCTGGTCTTGAGAAATCATGTGATATTTTGACCTTTCAGCTTCATGGTAAAGTATAGAAGCTGTGGAGTCAACAGAGTGGAAGGTCACAATATTTCAGAAACAAACAACAAATCATATTGTAGAAAGGCATGGGAAGGTTAAAAATGATCAGTAGTGTCCAGTGTGTATGCCTTACATGTGCTTTACATTTAATATGGGTTACTTAACGGAATGCTATATGGAATTGTTTTCCAGTTTGAAGCATTTCTTTTCTTTGTGAGCAGGGTTCATGACTCCCGAGGAGAGAAAGATTTTTGAAAACCTCAAGTCTCCCCATCTTAAATACTGGATCCCGGTGGCGTGGTTTGTGACCCTGGTGAACAAAGCGCGGAAGGAGGGGCGGATACAGGACAGCGTGGACCTGCAGACCATCATGATCGTAGGTACTGCAGTGGCCAGCTGTCACGAGGCAACGACAGGGACAGCCAGAGCCCAGTGTGCAATGGGGCTTGTTGAAAAGCAACTGTGTGTTCAGACTCACCACTGTTATTTATATAGACCCCCAGCTCTTTCTGAGAGAGGGTTATTTAAATTGCATACTTGTTTTCCTAGCTGTTACAGTAGAACCTGTCATATTCAATCTAATTGGTTCCAGTGGTCCCTCAGATATGTAAAGATATTGTATGTCAGAGGGAGTCGTTATTAATAATTAACAGGTAGTGTGTCTGAAACACCAAAGTACGGTGCTGCACCTGTACTATACAGAGAATTATTGCAAAGCACTGTAATACAGTTTTTGGCAATTTACAAAACAGCATTCCAAGAACAGTTGTTTCCATGCTTTCTCAGCCTATAACAAAGTAACCGTGTGTGTTAACCTGAGGCAGAAACAACAAGACAGTACACATAAACACAAACTGGCTTTGGAGGTTAGTGAAAAACAAATAGTTTCAGCTTTTTAACGGTACAGTAATTATATGAATCCCTGGCTTTCTTTTATTTAACATGTTTAAACTGGGCAGGTATGTGAAGTGGCAGCATGGAAAAAATGAAACTGAATTACCATCATTTTAAAAAAAAATCTGCGACTGAATCCGTCCTGTCCTGCTGAGAGATGTTTTAGATCCATAATAAAGAATGCATGGATCAGTTTCCATCTGTACGGCTCAGCTGGCAGCAGCCTGTGTAAATGATACATGCCAGAGGTCCATCAGTTAATGAAGGAGATCATAGCTTACAGGATCGGATAAGACTGGCTCTACTGTATTGTTATTATTATGAGTAAAAAGAGGGCGTTGACCTTTAAAAACTGCAATAATCATATTGGAGTAGAAACTTAAACTAACAGTGGCAGTGGCAGTATATGATTATCCCCTGACCCTTACAGTACCCAGTAGTATCCCTGACACTATGATATAGTGTAATAGAATGCTTATATACAAAAGCCCAGATGATAAATCTCTGATAAGGTTAGTGCAGCAGTGCGGAGTAGTGGTTAGGGCTCTGGACTCTTGACCAGAGGGTCGTGGGTTCAATCCCCGGTGGGGACACTGCTGCTGTACCCTTGAGCAAGGTACTTTACCAGATTGCTCCAGTAAAAACCCAACTGTATAAATGGGTAATTGTATGTAAAAATAATGTGATATCTTGTAACCATTGTAAGTCGCCCTGGATAAGGGCGTCTGCTAAGAAATAAATAATAATAATAGTCATCCCTGCAACCTTCCCCTGAATGAAGCTTTGCATCCCTCTGTTTGTGGATTCAGTCTTTATGAAGCATCTAAGCAGCTCTGCTTTGATCGATTGTTGCTGCTGCGATTGTTTTTCATTGTTCTTTCTGTAGGAATTGAATAAGTTTAGATCGTGGTGTTCTACCCTATTCGGTTATGACTGGGTCGGCATTCCTCTTGTATACACACAGGTAATGTTGTTTTGATATTATTATTAGTTAGTGTAGCAGCCCTGTGATGGTATTTGACATGTTTAGTCATGCATTATAGTACATGCTCAGCGGCAGTCCCAGAGTTAAAATAATATAAAAAAGCCAAATACCTAGGAGTCTCTCTTGGCGCTCTCTTCAATACTGCTGCGCACATCACTGTCTTGCTGCAGCATAGCTCTTAAGAAAACTACTAAGAACCAGGAAACAAGATGTTTCACTTACCGATTGCTATGCTGACTATTACATTGCTATTTAATTATAAATATTTGACACAGTACTTTACCTGCTTGCGTACCTGCGATTCCATGAGATTCATCCTGCATTTCACAGGTGGTCTTAGTAATCCTGTTATCCATCACTATTGAACATTCAGTTGTGCTGAATTTAGAAACACTGCATTTAAGAAAGACTTCCAGTCGAAACGTTTGTCATTGGATTTGAGTTTCTTTTAGTATTTCTGAATTCACGAATCCTGCTGTCATTTAGTGACATCAGCTACTCTGACAGCCTTCCAGATCCCAGCCCGAGATGTGCTTTACAGCAGCCTGGCTGAACTCTATTTCAGTATCATTGCATATCCTCTGTGAAGCTTACTGCTGACCAGATCTCAGCCTGGAATGTGCTTTACAGCAGCCTGGCTGAACTCTATTTCAGTATCACTGCATATCCCCTGTGAAGCTCACTGCTGACCCCTGCCCTACTCTCCAGGTTGTCACTCTAGCAGTGTACACCTTCTTCTTTGCCTGTCTGATAGGACGTCAGTTCTTGGACTCCAAGCAGGGCTATGCAGGTCATGACCTCGACATGTACATCCCTGTCTTCACTTTCCTGCAGTTCTTCTTTTATGCAGGCTGGCTGAAGGTTAGTGTATTTCCTAAGGTAAAATGTATAAGAAACTAAGAGGTCTGTTTGATCAATAAGGCACCGCTGCACTTTATTAGAGCATTTTACAGCTCTTTGAAATCACCCACCATTGTTATCCCAGTTTTACACCTAAAATAGGTGGTTGTAATCCAGGGGGATCCAGCAGTGCTGTAAAATACTCTAATAAAATCAAGGGGTGGTTTATTCTGATGGGGTATAAGTTAATCAAATCCACCCCTACTTCAGGTAAAAGATATACCAGTACTTTAGTGTTCATCAGGGAAATGTTTGTCTACTTGATATAGGCCAGGATTTAGAGCATTTTACAGCTCAAGGGGTAATCCCAGGATAACCACGAATAAATGGTTGAAGCAAACCAGCATGATTCCCCAATGCTGTAAAATTCTCAAAAAAATACAACTGTGATCAAATCAGCCATCTGTTTACCTTATAAAACACCCTGGATGTAAGTAATCACTATAAGATATAATGGATGAGGTTTTCAACTTGTGTACGATATTATAATATCCTGCAAACTAAACATGACAGATTTAATTTATGCTTTGCATCAGGCATACCTGTATACCTTGAATTTGTCCTTAGGTGGCTGAGCAGCTTATAAACCCCTTTGGAGAAGATGACGATGACTTTGAGATTAACTGGTGCATAGACAGAAACCTGCAGGTCAGTGAGATCGGGAGGACCCAGGAATACATGTCACACGTGCTGGAAAATCAACAGCATGTTCTCTGGTGTTTAATATACAGTGTCTATCACTAAAGATAGGAGCTTAGCACAATATGCCAGTAGCTATGGTCGGAGTGGCTGCTGGAATTGCCCGTCAGATATATCTAGGTCCAGGGTTGCCCTAATAAAATGATACCACAGTACATTTGCAGTTGTACCCTACTTTTCCCATGGTTATGCTCTGCATTTACCATAGTTTACCCTGGTTTGCCATGTTTATTATTACATTTTACCATACCTCACTATTCTTTACAATGGTTACCTATGTACTACCATGCCTTCAGCATGCTTTACTACACTTTGTTATGTTTTTACTGTGGGAAACATTCATTAGGGTGAATTCGCTGCTGAGGACCGCATTTGGCTCCCCTTACCTGGGTTTGGCCACACCTGACCTAGCTACTTGTGCTCCAGCTCCAGCCTCGGACTGTATTATTAATACATGAATTTAAACTGTGCAGGTTTCCCTTCTGGCTGTGGATGAAATGCACATGAACGTGCCGAAGATGCAGAAGGATATCTACTGGAACGACTCGGATGTGTGTCCGCCGTACACTCTAGCAGCGGCCGATTACTGCATCCCGTCTTTCCTGGGCTCCACCATCGACATGGGGTAAACCTGCATCAACATGACTGATTCAATCTGAAACCAGAGACATGGGGTAAACCTGCATCAACATGACTGATTCAATCTGAAACCAGAGACATGGGGTAAACCTGCATCAACATGACTGATTCAATCTGAAACCAGAGACATGGGGTAAACCTGCATCAACATGACTGATTCAATCTGAAACCAGAGACATGGGGTAAACCTGCATCAACATGACTGATTCAATCTGAAACCAGAGACATGGGGTAAACCTGCATCAACATGACTGATTCAATCTGAAACCAGAGACATGGGGTAAACCTGCATCAACATGACTGATTCAATCTGAAACCAGAGACATGGGGTAAACCTGCATCAACATGACTGATTCAATCTGAAACCAGAGACATGGGGTAAACCTGCATCAACATGACTGATTCAATCTGAAACCAGAGACATGGGGTAAACCTGCATCAACATGACTGATTCAATCTGAAACCAGAGACATGGGGTAAACCTGCATCAACATGACTGATTCAATCTGAAACCAGAGACATGGGGTAAACCTGCATCAACATGACTGATTCAATCTGAAACCAGAGACATGGGGTAAACTTGCATCAACATGACTGATTCAATCTGAAACGCTGAGTTAACTAGGAGAAACCAGAGACACATAATGTGCTGGAAAAGCACACGTTTGTAAACCCAATCTTGACCTCAGTATTTACGGCATTATCCCTCACAACACATGTTGTATCCCATGTCTTACAATAACTTGAAACATATCCCATAGGGTTGTTTTGTGTACGAACATGTCTTTAACATGCTGCTCTGTACTAAATTCCTACTGTAAATTGCTGCAGCAGCATCACTGTAGAATACTGTATTTTGTGCCGGTTTGTCTTCCCAGACTGTCTCACAACGTGTTCCAGCAGCAGGAGGATGCTGAGATGGAGGAGTTGAAGCAGCGGTGTCAGGAATCAGTCCTGGGCAGAGTGCGGAGGATACTCAGCGTCCAGGAGCCCCTGGACTCCACCCTGCACAGACCCTCCTTCTATAGGAGGAGCAGCGAGCTGTCCAGCGTCTTCTTCCCCTTTGGGGACAACATCCCCCACGCCCGCCGGCCCTTCTTCGTCATGGAGGAGCTGGGCCACAGAACGCATCGCTCTGGCTCCCGGGACGGCAACGTGGCGCTGAACGTGGACCACCTGTCCATGCTGAGAGAGACGAGCAGCCCCGACTCCCCCGCCACGCATCCCTCCTCCTCGGTGTTCGAGGAAGTCCCCGAAGTCATCGTCACCCCGCCTGACACAAACACAGACACAATCGCTGGCTCATCACCAGGCAACCGGAACGCACACAAAAATATGGAGGAGAACACACCCGAGGGTTTGAGGGTGAGAGAGCACGTGAAGAAATCCTCCTTCAGCCACAGGTGGAGCGTCCCCCTGCTCAAGAAGACAAGGAAGAGCCGGCGGCTCTCCAGTCAGCACTCGAAGGAGTCTCTGCGCAGTCTGCCAAGTCCCAAGCCGCTGGCGGAGAGGAAGCGTCTCTATGGGGCTGACTATGATGCTGCTGCTGAGCCTCTAACAGCTAGGAACGTGAGCCAAGCAGGGCTGCGGGAGACTGATCTCTTACAGTCAACCAGCGATGAGAATATCGATCAGACAAGAGATTAACGGCATTAAACCACAGTGCTTACTCTGAATGTGTTTAGGGCCCACTTCAGTAAAAGACCTCACATTCTTGTCTTTGTAAGTCTCTTCACTTACACAATAAGAGGCCGTTCAAAATGATTCACTTTTTATGAAAGCCTACACCTGGGAGATGGGGGGTTTGTGGAGTGTAGGTTTTTGTGTTACTTTTATAGAGCTTGAAATATTCACATGCCTTCCTGAAACAGAAGTACAGCCACCAGAGATTTCGCTCTGTGATATTTTACTTTTGCTTGAGAAAAGGGATCCTGTTGGGACACGTTTCATTCACACAGAGCACAGGGGAGTAAAGAATGAAAAAGGCACTGGAGAGTCTCAGTGTCTGTGTTTAAAACGTTATAGTGTGTATCATGGACGATAACTTAAATGGCACATGGTATACAGTCCCACTTACCATTACATTAAAGTGTTCAGTTACAGAAAATTGTGTTTTTATTTGTTGGGAACCTCTCTGAAAAGCAGATAGAACCTTGTACTGTATGGTGGTATTTGCACGGCTGACATGTAGAGCATAAGAAAGATCACAGGGGTTTACTGTGTATGACTGGACAGGCATCAAACGTGGTTCTCAATGAGTCAACATCATGTGTGGTGAGGCTGGGAGCTTAAAACCACACAACATAACTTTACAATCTTCATTATTAATCAGCAAGGGCAGGTAGCAAATAATGTCCACATGTACGATAGCTGTGTTAAACAGCAACTTGGTATTGATGTGAAATATTATCGGAATTCATGTTTTTTTCTTCTTGTTTAGATTCACTTTGTATCGCTTGCTGTTCCTGTCGTCACACCCTGGTGACTTTTTAAAACCACAGTCATTAAAACTTCAATGGAGCTCTCAGTATCCTGTTTAACCTTCAGGTACACTAGGGGCAGAGTATTACAGGGGACAGGTTAATGGTTACATTGGTTATCCTGAAGTACTTGGATGGTGGACGTGCTTCTGAAGAACTATATTGAAACCCTTAAAATTCTGCATTTTAATAAGTCACCAGGATGTGATGAAAGAAACAGAAATGATACAAATCGAACCTTAACAAGATGATAACTCCTGCCAAGTGGGCTCTTTAAGGGTTTGCTGAATCTGCAGATAAACACATGTAAGTGCTTTCACTCTTGTCCTGTGAGAAGGCATTGGATACATTAGAGAAGAAGCAGTCTGTTTAAAAGCTTTAGAATAATTGTGAATTCAGATTTGCAGCCAATTTTCAAACAGTTTTCTATACAATTTGCAGTGTACTGTATCTCTGTGTGCAGGGCAGCAGACTGAGTTTTGGGATGCAAGAATAAAATAAAACGCACGCAGACACGCACGCATGCACAGACGCACGCACACACACACACACCTCGTAGCACAGCAGTTTCACGATTTGGATTTAGGACTAAACTGAGAATGTCTGCTGTTACTCAGGGTCTGGAATGTAGAGGGGTTCGGGCAAGAATACATGCGTATTACTGTGTTAAACTACGTTTTCAAGCTCATATTTTTTCCAAATTAAAACGAATTTTCAAATATTTTAATTATATTATTTAATTACTATTTGGAAATTAAAAGCAATTCGTAGCACATTACAGAAAACCTAGTACACCATCAAAATATCTCTATCTGACGTCATTATGCATTGGTTTCTTTTGCATGATATCTTTTTGATACATTCATTGACACCAAATTGTTATATGAGCGAAGGTCACATGGAACACGAATAACATTTCAATCAAATATCCAATATTTGCCTCAGCACTACGTCAAACATTAAAGGAATTGCTGTTTTGAATTAGAAAGTGTTATGTGACAGCTTGATTCAATGATTGTTTTAATGTCACGCTGATTGCATATTTCAAACCCAGGACTCCTAGTCGTCAGCACGACGTGTGAAGTACAGGTATTAAACAGCGCCTCGTTCTTGTTTTACACTGCCCTGTGTTTTACATCAGCGCTCTAGCGTGCTTTTGCAAACCCCACCCTGTCATTGCCACGGTCGAAAACGCTGTAGAATTCTGTTAGGAAGACGTCTCCGAGAATCCAGAGAGGTCCTGATTGGATGTAGAGATCTAAGGCTTCAAATCCACTAAAGCAGATTTCTCTTCCGTCCAGTTGTTCCTTGAAAGAAAAGGTCACATTAACTCATCATGTAGTGTTGCTGTCCTTCGCTCATGTTTACAATTGAGTACCAATCAATGGCAATGAACTTTCCTGCCGGACGGCCTCGGCACACCAGCACGGCAGAAAAAATATCCGTGCCCCGGGTGAGAGGAAAAAAAATCTTCCAATCGGCTTTGAGAGCACTGGAAGTTAATTGCTGTTGATTGGTACTCAATTGTAAACTGAGGGAAGCTTTTCTTGTTTTGAAATCAACATGTTAATAAATGGATTTATTGAATGCCTGCTGATAAATGCTTCTTAAAAGCAATTCCGAGTACGAGTAACAGCAAGCCCCTAGTAGTTAATAACTCCAGAAACCTTTCCTATCTTGCACTTTGCGATATGGGTCTCAAATGGGCAGTTTTAAAAGAAACTCATTTTATAGCAGGCATGTATTTTCCTTTTAATACACAACATCTACTGCACTAGGTTAAATAATTATCTTCTTATCCTTCAATGTCTTCTTTCCAGTCATTAATCAACCAGTTATATTCCCCTGTTGACTGACATGCTTTGTAGACAGTAACATGAAAAGTTTAGTTAAATTTGGAGGAGCAGTTTCCAAGATATAGCATTTCATTGGTCAGCCAATCAGGTGTTAGAACTATAAAAAAAATCCAAGCCTAGAGCACAACTTCTGCTAAGGTTTCCCCAAATAGAGTTTTATGAAATTGGGTTCTCGAGATCCAGGTCAAATCTAAGCATGACATACAGACAAGTCCCTTCAGTTATCCCTGTCTTGAAGCTGCATGATTAGCATTCACAATAAGAAGTCCAGTTCCAAACCAAGCAAGCCAACTCACCTTCCTCACATACGCTTCAGCAGTCAGCTTATACTCAACTTGTCCGATTGTAACATCCACTCTCGGCAAGCTGGATAATCTTGTGCAGTCAATCACGAACTGAAGTATATGAAAACATTGAATAAAAACAAAATGTGAGCTTTTAATTCTTTTTTAGTGTGATAGAGAACCCTTACCTCTCCTTGCTGTGTGGGGGGTGGCTCTGATCAGCCCTTACCTATCCTTGCTGTGTGGGGTGTGGCTCTGATCAGCCCTTACCTCTCCTTGCTGTGTGGGGGGTGGCTCTGATCAGCCCTTACCTCTCCTTGCTGTGTGGGGGGTGGCTCTGATCAGCCCTTACCTCCCCTTGCTGTGTGGGGCGTAGCTCTGATCAGCCCTTACCTCTCCTTGCTATGCAGGCATGGCTCTGATCAGCCCTTACCTCTCCTTGCTATGCAGGCATGGCTCTGATCAGCCCTTATCTCTCCTTGCTGTGTGGGGGGGTGGCTCTGATCAGCCCTTACCTCTCCTTGCTGTGTGGGGTGTGGCTCCGATCAGCCCTTACCTCTCCTTACTGTGTGGGGGGTGGCTCTGATCAGCCCTTACCTCTCCTTGCTGTGTGAGGTGTGGCTCCGATCAGCCCTTACCTCTCCTTGCTGTGTGGGGGGTGGCTCTGATCAGCCCTTACCTCTCCTTGCTGTGTGGGGTGTGGCTCCGATCAGCCCTTACCTCTCTTTACTGTGTGGGGGGTGGCTCTGATCAGCCCTTACCTCTCCTTGCTGTGTGGGGTGTGGCTCCGATCAGCCCTTACCTCTCCTTACTGTGTGGGGGGTGGCTCTGATCAGCCCTTACCTCTCCTTGCTGTGTGAGGTGTGGCTCCGATCAGCCCTTACCTCTCCTTGCTGTGTGGGGGGTGGCTCTGATCAGCCCTTACCTCTCCTTGCTGTTTGGGGTGTGGCTCCGATCAGCCCTTACCTCTCCTTACTGTGTGGGGGGTGGCTCTGATCAGCCCTTACCTCTCCTTGCTGTGTGAGGTGTGGCTCCGATCAGCCCTTACCTCTCCTTGCTGTGTGGGGGGTGGCTCTGATCAGCCCTTACCTCTCCTTGCTGTGTGGGGTGTGGCTCCGATCAGCCCTTACCTCTCTTTACTGTGTGGGGGGTGGCTCTGATCAGCCCTTACCTCTCCTTGCTGTGTGGGGTGTGGCTCCGATCAGCCCTTACCTCTCCTTACTGTGTGGGGTGTGGCTCCGATCAGCCCTTACCTCTCTTTACTGTGTGGGGGGTGGCTCTGATCAGCCCTTACCTCTCCTTGCTGTGTGAGGTGTGGCTCCGATCAGCCCTTACCTCTCCTTGCTGTGTGGGGGGTGGCTCCGATCAGCCCTTACCTCTCCTTGCTGTGTGGGGTGTGGCTCTGATCAGCCCTTACCTCTCCTTGCTGTGTGGGGTGTGGCTCTGATCAGCCCTTACCTCTCCTTGCTGTGTGGGGCATGGCTCTGATCAGCCCTTACCTCTCCTTGCTGTGTGGGGGGTGGCTCTGATCAGCCCTTACCTCTCCTTGCTGTGTGGGGCGTGGCTCTGATCAGCCCTTACCTCTCCTTGCTGTGTGAGGTGTGGCTCTGATCAGCCCTTACCTCTCCTTGCTGTGTGGGGGGTGGTTCTGATCAGCCCTTACCTCTCCTTGCTGTGTGGGGCATGGCTCTGATCAGCCCTTACCTCTCCTTGCTGTGTGGGGGGTGGCTCTGATCAGCCCTTACCTCTCCTTGCTGTGTGGGGGGTGGCTCTGATCAGCCCTTGCCTCTCCTTGCTGTGTGTGGGGTGGTTCTGATCAGCCCTTACCTCTCCTTGCTGTGTGGGGTGTGGCTCTGATCAGCCCTTACCTCTCCTTGCTGTGTGGGCGTGGCTCCGATGTGCTCCTGCAGCTTCGTGATCTCTGCGGCCGGCCCGGTAATGAGAGATGTGCCGGTGTCCACTATAGCCTGGCAGCCATCGGAGCAGAAGGCAGCGCTTCCTTGGACTTTGACGCTGCATTAAATTGCATGGTTTATCTATTTAATACCAGTAGCCATATACAGTGCCACTTCAGTGGTGCTGCAATGGGAATGCAACGGTTCTGTACAATCATCGCACAATGAATGGTATCCATCTATCTTGATCACTTCATAACGATATGAATGAATACACACTGCTGGTAATCCATCACAATAGCATGACCCCAGATTAAGAGCACTGTGCTGCCATTGCTGCAATAATACACAACATTGCTAGTGACTACAGGCTGTAGTAATGATCCCAAGCTGCAGTTGACCGCTTACTTGCCATACAGGTCCATGGCCATTCTGATGGAGGAAGGTAGTTCCTTATACAGATGCATAGTGTTTTTTGTTTTTTTCTCTGGCACATTACCATAGAGTAGGTATAGGACCATGTTTATAGTCACTCATTTTGACATAATGCAGTGGCTATCCTGTAAACTGCCCCAATCTTTAGAACACATGATGGTTTTACTCCCCAGCCTACACACTGCCTTCATTTGAAGTCAATAGTAAACCATGAAGAAATCAAAGCGCAGCGATCAGACAACATAGTCCTATGTCAGCGCTGGACACAATGACACAGAGCGTGTACCTGCTTGAGATTCCATACAGGTAACACTGAGACTCACTTGTCCAGTTTGATTTGCCAGTACCCTTTCTCAGTCACAGGGACCCAGTTAATGGAGCCGGTATAGTGAGAGTCGTCCACACCTCCCAGCAGCATCTCCCCCCCACACTCTTTATCTCTCCCTCTGGAAAGAAGCAAGTAGCTGTGAATTAAACACTTGGGATCGTTTTGTAAGAACGAACCACAGCAAAAAAAAAAAAAAAAAAAAAAACAGGGCTTGCCAGCATATTCCCAGATTCGATGTTGTACTGTAAATACCAGTACATTGCACACATCATAATCATTTACAACATAAAACTGTACATGAATGCATTTGGTCTTCTTATAAAGTCATTGTTTTTGGGGTTTTTTTATGTGTCATTTTTTACACAAAAGCAAACACTATATCATGGAAATGGAATTAAAATGACATTTGAAAGTGTTTACTCTTTAAATGTCTTTTGAATGTTACATTTGACATACATGTAAAAGACATGACCAGGTGTTGAGGAGACCAGAGCAAATCCAAACCTACCTGCTCAGATAGAAAGAAAACACAGGTTTCTCCACCTGCTGCTGCTCCATCAACTTGTCAAACACCGGAGTGGCACCCCCTTCTGACAGGGATGGGTATCCCATGCCAAGCACGCCATCAAACTTTGCTCTAACGAACGTAAAGCCCGGCTCAAACACCGACTCGCCAAACTCCTGCTCCTTGACAGACACATCACTCAGCTGAGATTTGAAGGACAGAAGAGAGCATGGAATAGATTTTAGTTTGAAGTGTCACCTATACACAGATAAATAGGAGTTATATTAAAAACATATTACATATACTGTACTTGGGAGCATGCTCCATGCTCTGTCATTATGGGGTATTAATCTATTCTAAAAAAGTCCATAATGTCAAAGTGAAAAATAAAATCTACAAATTGTTCTAAATTAATTACAAATACAAACCAGAACATAATTGATTGCATAAGTATTCACTCCCTTGAGTCAATATTTGGTAGAGGCACCTTTGGCAGCAATTACAGCCATGAGTCTATTTGGATAAGTATCTACCAGCTTTGCACATCTGGACACTGCAATTTTTGCCCATTCTTCTTTGCAAAATTGCTCAAGCTCCATCAAGTTGGATGGGGACCTTTGGTGAACAGCAATTTTCAACTCTTTCCACATATTCTCAATTGGATTGAGGTCTGGGTTTTGACTGGGCCACTCCAGGACATTGACCGTTTTGTTTTTAAGCCACTCCAGTGTGGCTTTGGCTGTATGTTTGGGGTCATTGTCCGGCTGGAAGATGAATCTTCTCCCAGGTCCCAGGTCTTGCAGACTTCAGCAGGTTTTCCTCCAGGATTTCTCTGTACTTTGCTGCATCCACTTTGCCCTCTATCTTCACGAGCTTTCCAGGCCCTGACGCAGAGAAGCATCCATGATGCTGCCACCACCATGCTTTACAGTAGGGATGGTGTTCTCAGGATTATGTGCGGTGTTAGCTCTTAGCGTCTAGGCCAAAAAGCTCTATTTTGTCTCATCAGACCATAGAATCTTCTTCCACTTGGTCTCAGAGTCTCCCACATGCCTTCTGGAAAACTCTAGTTTTTTTCAACAATGGCTTTCTTTTTGCCACTCTCCCATAAAGGCCAGTTTTGTGAAGCACCCGGGTTATTGTTGCCGTATGCACAGTGTCTCCCAGCTCAGCTGTGGAAGACTGTAACTCCTTTAGAGTTGCCATAGGCCTCTTGGTGGCCTCCCTGACTAGTGCCCTTCTCGCCCAGATCCTCCGTTTTTGAGGATGGCCTGTTCTAGACAGATTCACAGTTGTGCCATATTCTCTCCATATCTTAATAAATGGACTTTACTGTGCTCCAGGGGGATATTCAATGCCTTGGAAATGTTCTTATATCCTACCCCTGATTGGTGCTTTTGAAGAACCTTATTCCGGATTTGCTTTGAATGTTCCTTCATCTTCATGATGTAGTTTTTGTTAGGAAATGTACTAACCAACTGTGGGACCTCCCAGAGACAGGTGTATTTAACCTGAAATCATGTGAAACACCTTAATTGCACACAGGTGGACTCCATTCAACTAATTATGTGACTTCTAAAGACAATTGGTTGCACCAGAGCTTATTTAGGTGTGTCATAGCAAAGGGGGTGAATACTTATGCAATCAATTATTTTCTGTTTTATATTTGTAATTAATTTAGAACAATTTGTAGATTTTACTTTGACATTATGGACTTTTTTGTGTTGATCAGTGACAAAAACTCCTAATTCAATCCATTTTGATTCCATGTTGTAACACAAAAAAATGTGGAAAATTCCAAGGGGGGTGAATACTTTTGAGAGCCACTGTAAATACCAACATTTCCAGTGCTGTGATTCTTCTTGCATACAGCTTTATAACGTACCTGGTCTACATATTTAATTTTTTTTTTATCTATAATAAAATTGCATTTTAAAAAGAAAAGAAAATTACAATCCAATGGCTCAGTCCTATCAGATATGCTGAACTCTAATGTTTAAACAGCATCACAAGGATTGTGGATCTCGTGGTTCTGAACTCTAATGTTTAAACAGCATCACAAGGATTGTGGATCTCGTGGTTCTGAACTCTAATGTTTAAACAGCATCACAAGGATTGTGAATCTCGTGGCTCTGAACTCTAATGTTTAAACAGCATCACAAGGATTGTGGATCTCGTGGTTCTGAACTCTAATGTTTAAACAGCATCACAAGGATTGTGGATCTCATGGTTCTGAACTCTAATGTTTAAACAGCATCACAAGGATTGTGAATCTCGTGGTTCTGATCTCTAATGTTTAAACAGCATCACAAGGATTGTGGATCTCGTGGTTCTGAACTCTAATGTTTAAACAGCATCACAAGGATTGTGAATCTCGTGGCTCTGAACTTTTGTTTTTTGTGTGGTTGCCTATTATAAGGACAATGTAAGTATATACTGTACTGTAGCACCGACCCTGAGCGTGTCTCTTCCCACCACTCCTAGAAGCTGTCCCGAGCCGTACTGGAGGTTGAATGTTTGCCCATCATGCGTGTAGGTTTTGGACTGAAAGGACTTGAATTTGCTGTGGGCTCCTACGTGCAAGAGGAAAGACACATCAGGACAAGCAACAGACTGCATACTGGCAATGACTTGCAGGGATCTCTCTGCCTGGTTTCTAGTAGACCAAACTGGGATTTAGTTTTTCTTTTTGTAGATCTGCCATCAAGCTTCTTGCACTCAGCTGTTCTAGGTGTAACTGAGATTGCAGGTAATACTCCATACATTACAGGCTCTCTATAAGCTCTGCAGATTGTCTTTAGAACAACAAAAAGATGCTGACTGCACACAGCTGCAACTCTGCAGCTCATCAGTATCCATGCAGGTTGCAGTGTGGAGTAGTGGTTAGGGCTCTGGACTCCTGACCAGAGGGTCGTGGGTTCAAGCCCTGGTGAGAGACACTGCTGTTGTACCCTTGAGCAAGGTACTTTACCTAGATTGCTCCAGTAAAAACCCAACTGTTTAAATGGGTAATTGTATGTAAAAATAATGTGATATCTGTGTAGTGTGAAATAATATATAATGTGATATCTTGTAACAATTGTAAGTCGCCCTGGATAAGGGCGTCTGCTAAGAAATAAATAATAATAATAATAATAATCTGGTTTGCAGCTCAAAGGTCAGAGGTCCACAATGTAACAACACCCCAGGTTCCCAGCAGCCAGACATACAGAGTAACACTCTGCGTGACTTGCATGTTATAGAATGGAAGCGTGTCTGCACTTTCTATGCTGAGTTATTAACACAACACCCAAGACATGTTGGTAAAACACACTACTGCTTTACGACTGTGCTAGATCCCCCACAGCTGCGAACACACACAAGATGTTCAGAGGGCTGAAATGTCTCACATTTTAAAACTTGTATTATTGTCAATTGGTTGTGCACTGTATTAATAACATGTCTACATCTAAGAGGAATTGTAATTGGTAAACAAAAAACCAAGCCAGGAGAGCTGTGCTTGTTAATCTGTCCTGACTCCCAGCGTCTGATCGTCATGTCTTTCACAGCAGCCAGCCCAGAAGCTCTGGTTCTGGTTTCCAGTGTTGTGTTCGCTTCACTGGTCACTTTGTAGATGTGGTGTTAGTAACTTTGAGGTTCTTCTGTATTTTAAAACCAACACGGGGCACACAAATTAAAAAAATAGGAGGTGTTCGAAGCCAGGGGTGGCCAAAGTTGACCCTTCCACTCCTGGTCTTTGTTCCAACCCTGTTCGAAATTGTTTAATTAAACCTGCATCCAGACCCTGAAGCAAGGCCTGATTAACGCATAGGCAAACTAGGCATGTGCCTAGGGCCCTGAATTCAAGGGGGGACCCAAAACGCTTATGTGTTTTTTTTGTTTGTTTGTTCTTTTACATATACAGATTTGCACCTAAACTGGAAAAAACTCACTGACATTCGAACCGAGGCATGTATCTCAAAATCAAACTGTTCTGACAGGTGTTAAATAGATTTCTGTATCCCTGCATGATTCCATGCCTGTGCAGATGCAGTTTTTCGTGATATTCCTGTGCCCGAGCCCCGCTGTGTTCTCAAGCACTGCCTTTGAGTTCTGCTGCAGTTTGCAACAAATATTGAAACAAGACCAAACTAATTCTGTAGCAAAATAAAACAGCACATTTAACACCACTGCTTTTCTAGATATACAGTACGTTCAGCCTCCTTCGTTGATCAATACATGAAACCCTTGATTAAAAGTAACCTTATAAAATTGTATTTTTCTTTAAAAACACATTTTAATTTTATTACATGTAAATACTGTTCAGAAACAACAAGCGTTATATATGTGTGTGTGTGTGTGTGTGTGTGTGTGTATATGTCTGTACACAAAGGTGCTTGAATTCTCCCTTGTGCATTGAGGTGTACTTACTGCACGCCTCGCTGACACAGTATGCAGACGGGACCCAGAAATCTGACGAGCCGGTGTCGAACAACACAGTGAAATTCTGCGGGGGGGTGCCAATACTGATTTTCCCGTAGTACTGGGCCTGAAACAAGGAGGGGAAAACTGAGAACAATCAGCACTGAATTAAACTGATCTTGTGTAATGATAGACATACGGTCATTTACTAATCTAGGAACCAGTAACTGGGTTATAGAAAATAAACCTCAAAGAGCCCACAGATACATTTGACGTTGCACCACCGTGGTTAAAGAAAGGGGCTTATAACCAGGAGGTCCCCTGTTCAAATCCCACCTCAGTCACTGACTCACTGTGTGATCCTGAGCAAGTCACTTAACCTCCTTGTGCTCCGTCTTTCGGGTGAGATGTAATTGTAAGTGACTCTGCAGCTGATGCATAGTTCACACACTCTAGTCTCTGCAAGTCACCTTGGATAAAGGCGTCTGCTAAATAAATATAATGTGGCCTTTTACTCCAAAGAGTAAATTACTTTTTCAAAAGGAGAAAAACAAAATTCGAAATAAACACAGCAGGTATTTAGGTATTTTGAAGGCAGTTTAAGTTATTTAGGTTCACTATTTCTCATTTTGTTACTTTAAAAGGTTGCTTTTTTTAGTAGTTTTTAGTACACTTTGGGGTAAAAACTTTGGAAATCAGCCCCATGATGTTCAGGACATTGTGTGGCGAAGATGTATTGAGGAATGCAGATGTAATACACCGAATTCCCACTAGAGGACTCCAGAGACACCCAAAATTATGATCAGGGATTTCTTTTCTCCTGAAATTCCAAAACACTTGTGTCAGCTCTATCCCCACCTGCTGGAATCACTGCTGCATGACAGCAACGCTGCACTGACAAGCAGAAAGCCTGTGGTCCGACTGCAGACCTCTCTTGCTGTCTGTGATTAAACTACTGGTAGAATTATCAGTCGCTGTTAAAATGTAACCACAGTGCTGTCTTTTGTCATTACAATTCAATGTATTACTATAAAGATAGACAAGAGAACAAGTCTTAACTGGCACATGTACAGTTTGTAGTATAAATACGTTCATGTTTTTAGTCCCATGCTGGTAGTGATCTGTTGGAATTAGTTTCCAATGTCATTTCAATTAATTTGTTTTATATTGCCCGTGCTTTATTAGCACGTCTGCAATCATTCTGAGGGGTTCCGTTGCTCCAAACATTGTTTTTCTTTACATCTGTTTCTCTGAACTTGCTTTGAGCTTGCCTAGAGATCCTAACTGCATGACATTAAATAAGTTTCCTCGAGTAATGTGACTGTATGTGACCACCTATTCCACACAGACAGTATATATAGAGAGAGAGAAAGTAGGCTGGGCCAGCAGAGTTGAACGGTCACACTGTCACATGATTTGATTGGAATGAGGAATGCTGTTCAATGCCCAGCAGTTAGGAGTATCCAGCATGCTCACAGCAAGCTCAGAGCCAAGTAGAGACAGATATAAAGAGAAAGAAGCTGATTGGAGACCCAGCACCCAGAATCATTGAGATTGATGGGAAATGTCAAGTATCCTTTAAAGTTACAAGTGAAGCTACTGACTCCTTGCATGCCAAGATGCTCATCCATTTAAAAAAAAAAACTTGAATGGTAAAAGATGAAAATCACCACCATGCCAAAACATGAGTGACACGGCTGTGGAGAAACTCTTTTATCTTAGCAGACTCTTTTATCTTATCTGTGCTGCTAGTGACTCACATCCATGTAGTTAGACAGCCTCTCTCTGCCTGTCGTGAGGCCGTGAGGAGGAGGAGGAGGGTAGCAGTGAGAGTATTTCCGTGCAAAGACATCAGGATCGTGATCCCTCAGAAACTCTGCTAGTCTCCGCGCTCCTCTCAGCTCCTTCCTGATGGAACTGAATCTCTTCAGAGGCACTCTGGAAAATAAACACTTTGAACAGGCGAGGCTTCAATCACATACAGATACTGCAAGAGAGCTGTGCTTCAATCACATACAGATACTGCAAGAGAGCTGGGCTTCAGCTCTAAGGGGCATGTCAGTGATATGCATCCATCACCTGGGCAAACATTAACAAGAAAAGCACATCACCATGACCTACATCCACTGTATGCATGTGGAAAAATGTGGACTCCCTATACCCATCCCTCGCTATACTCAATAACTGTGAAGTAATGTCCTTAGCAATTGGACAAAGGGTTATCTACATAAATGAAAACATGTGTGACCTACATACAGTCAGACAGGCAGACAGACAAACAGACAGACACTGTATTCTGTAGCCCTAGACTGTGATTCACTCAATAACTTGTGCTTAAGAAAGTCCTCATCAAGTTGTAACACTACTGGAAAGGGGTTCTCTAGATGTAAAATTTTAAGTATGATTTTCAACATAAACAACTATGTATGAATAATAAAACAGACCCAGTACATTGCATGTATTATATATAATATATATATATATATATATATATATATATATATATATATATATATATATATATATATATATATATAGCATAGATCAATTGAAATTTCACAGTAGTTTTAGTAAATCGCCAGTCTTAATAGGTTAGGACACATGCATATATTTATACTGTACACTGCTGCATATTTCTTTTGTTTTTAATAATAATTTACAGTTGTTTTCAATCTCGATTAATGTCCACCTACCTTATTACAGAATCAGTGACCTGTAAACAAGCGCATGCTATGATCATCCACTTCATGGCTATGATTGCAGGCATCTCGGTGCCTCTGCTCCTCTGCAGATCATCCCCCCGCACTCACAGTGAGAGAGGGCAGCGTGCTTTAAACACTCAGGTCAGAGTGTGCAGTCAGGTGAGCTGTGTCAACAGGGTTTAGAACCTGCAGGACAACTTAACCCTTTCTCTCCTTGATCAATGCACTCCATGGACAGCAGCTACAGTACTGAACATGCAGTCCTTGTTTTCCAAGTACAAGCTTCACTTTAAAATACATCTGTAAGCTGGTTACATTTGTCACCCACTCGGTAATATCTCTAAATATATACGTCCGCTCTTCAAAAACAAAAAGAAAGCAAGACCACGTTCACTGTGATACCCAGAGTCCTTCTGCTTTAGTAGTAAATGGAATCTGGGGTCTAAAATCTCAGATGGAAGCGATTCCCTATTATTATTCCATGTGTATCCCCCACATACTGTACAAGGCTTTGTGGAATCCTGGCCCACGTTACATAGTGTTGATCCTCAGACCCCTAAGCCACTGAACAGATACATTACTCTTGGGGAAGTCATAGGTTTCTAATACTTTAGAAGACCAGATTATGTTTCAGTATTAAAAACATGCACGTTTAACATAATATTACAAATATATTTCATGTTATATTGTATCTGGATGTCTAGGCACAGTAAGGTTTGTGTAGCCCAGTCTCAATACAGTTGAGGAAGCTGTCCTCAACCTGTTTTAGATCTCACTCCCAATTCACAGCTGATTGTACTCAAGCACATTTAGATGCCATTTTTCCAAAAAAAAAACAAACCTATAGGTTGGCTTTTGCTGATTTTGTTCCAAAATGCAGCACATTCAAACACATGCAAATATCCATTTAGATACATGTGTGTAAACAATAAATTAGTTCTAGTACAATACAAGGCTGTCTGTTTAATGCACTGTAGCACTGTAGCATTACATGGTCACTCAGAAAGTTGGAAGCATTCACAGTATATAGAAACAAGGGAACTGCTTTTCCCTCCGTCCCCAAACATCCCACACAATGTCTACCCAGAAAACTAGGAAATGGATCATTGTCCCCATTTTAATAGACACAGCTAAATAATAAATAAATAAATAAATAAATAAATAAATAAATAAATAAATGGCCTTGGATATACTGCCTCTTGGACTCAAGTCTGTTGAGCATGTTGTTCATGCAGAGAGGGCATTGTGACCTTACTGTACACTCTGTCTGTTTAAACATTTAGTAAATAATCTACTGCCAAACTTTGAAAAAGCTCTATGAGGGTCACGCTTCGGAGTCCGTTCATTTATCATGGCTTTATCAATTTGGGAAACAGTAAAGTGAAAAGCATTGCAAAAAACATGGAAAAACAGATGCTTGCATGGCAGATTACATATAAACACGGTAAGACATTTAAAAAAAAGCACGTGGAAAACATGGTAAAATGCTAAATTACAAAGCAAATTTTATAGGAAATTCTTTTTATTTTATGTATTTGTTCTTCATTTCACCTCCCGCAAATGGGTTTCTGCCAAGTCTGGATTCACAGTGAATGTCATCTTGATCATACTTACTAAGCGAGCAGTCTTGAGTAGGGGAAAAGAGGCAACAACCTACAGATGTAACATAAAACAAAGCTAGAAAAGCTTGGTTCACACGGCTCTTGGGTTGGGACACTTATTACCCCCACAATGCATAATGACAGATACTGTGTACACGAGGAAGCAGACGTCTAAACAATCATTGTTGGCACTGGTTACGATACTTGGAGCTGTCAGATATGTAGTTGACTTAGTAAAATAAACAGAGGACAAGATAGTGCTGGTCATCTGGCAAGCTTCATTCAGGCACTGTTAAAAAACACACACATTCAGAACTGAAGCACAGTATCTCCCAAATAAAGCGAGTCCCCATTATCCTGGGAAAGTTAGACTGTGCTGCGGGATTATAAACACTGTCATCTTTATTTCTTACACTTCCATTCAGACGGCTGTACAGTAAATGTCCAATAAAGAGACGGCATGGCACAGTAAAACCATATCCCAATACTCTATATGCACTTAGGCATAGTGTGCTGTAGACAGCAGTGGTGCCTGTCAAGCAGCACTTGAAATTCTAGTGTCTTTTTAGAGGAAGGCAGCTTTGGATCCTTGATAACAGAAAAGGAACGCTGCCAGACGCTGGTATGTGAATGGGCCTGGGAATAGTGAGATTGTTAACTCCAGGAACACGTCCAAAAATATGCAATCACCCGACACTTAAGGAGTTATCAGAAACATTCCATAGCTCACAAAGCCTGTGGCCATCAGCATGAACTGGAGATTATATTGGTCTTCAGGGTCTGGCTGGGAAGCATTTTGCAGAGACAGCCAGCAAGGAAAATAGCTTTCTCTGTACAATGCAGTGAGCGTCTCGATGAAAAATGGGCAACACTATCAGGGCCACTATTGCCTTCATCCCCTCCAAGAAGTGCCAGAAGTTCCTTATTGGCGACTTGGAAGAAATGCCACTGGACAAGATGGTGGACGTGAGCGGGAGCCAGTTGAGAAGATTCCCTGTTCAGATCTGCAGTTTCACTCGACTGGTCAAACTCTACTTGAGTGACAACAAGCTGCGGAACCTGCCCCAGGAGCTGAAGCAGCTGCAGAGTCTCCAGATCCTGGCACTGGATTTCAATGGGTTCAGAGAGCTGCCAATAGTGGTGTGCAGCCTGAAGCAGCTCTCCATTCTGTACCTGGGCAACAACAGGCTTCATGCGTTGCCCTCGGAGCTGAGCCTGCTGAAGGAGCTGAAGACCCTGTGGATCGAAACCAATTACTTCAGTGACTTCCCAGATGTCATCTGTGAGCTGCGGAGCCTCAAAACCCTCCACGTGGGCTACAACCAGCTGAGGTGCCTACCCAAGGGACTGAATCGCCTGGAGGACCTGAGCAGCATCTGGCTCTCTGGGAACCTGTTTTCTGAGTTCCCAGAGGTCCTGCTCGAGATGCACTTCCTGGACGTGATCGACGTGGACAGAAACCGTATCAGGCGTTTCCCCAGCCTGGCACATCTCAAGGGCTTGAAGCTGGTGATCTACGACCACAACCCCTGCGTGAACGCCCCCGCCGTGGCCGAGGGGGTGAGGAGGGTGGGGAGGTGGGCGACGAATACAGATGAAATCAAAGAAGAAAACAAGCAGAGGGCTGGAGAGCCGCTTACGGAAACCAAGGAGCCCGAGATTGAATCGCAGATTAAACCAGATCAAGACGCCACCTTCTAGGAAGATTATAATGGCAGGAACTGATTTGTCTAATAGAGCTCAGCTGCTGTATGGTGAAAGCCTTGAACAGCATGGTACTTCCTGAAACTTATTTTGTTATAGTGAGAAAACTGGTACAGCAACATTAAAGTAATTTAAGATTTTGCGGAATCAGGATACAAGCACACTAGGATGCACTTCTTATTAGCTTATTACATTGTTTTACTACTGCACATATAATTATGGAAATTGTATTCGGTATGCAGAAAGTAGGGGATAGAACACATGCTTTTGTATTAAAAAAAAGCATACATGTATATTTGCCTCTAGCTAAATATTTACATGTTTTCGTCAATATTTTGTATACAGTACTGTATGCACTAGAGGTTGCTCAAATTGTCAATACATATTTGACCGTATGTACACACTAGTATTTGTTCATTTCAATCTTTCTTCATACATGACTGAACATCAATAATAGATTTATTAAGGTTTGTTGATGGGGAAAGAGAACAAAGCCATGTCCTGACAGATGAACGTCAAGACAGAAAGTTTAAGTGAACAAATCTCATGCTTGGGAACAATTGCCTGAAAAAATGAAAAACATGTCAAGGGTGTTTAAGACAGACACCTTGTTTAGTCTACAATTTCAGTGCTTAGCAGAATGACAGAACACTCCTCCTGTGCTGAGCTAAATCATAAATACAACAATGAACGTAAGCAAACTGTATTCAACATTCACAGCGATACCACACATAACTTACTATTTTTTTATTATTACAATTGTTTTTTTCCAAACTTGATGTTGCATTCATTTTGTTATGAAGTTCCCAGGAAGATAAATTCAAACAATGCTAAGTGCTTAAGTGTGTGTGAGTGTGTGGGGCATTTAGATACAGAGTGAAGCAATAAAAGCTCTCAAAACCACCATGATTCAAACACGGGTCTTACCAGCCTGACTAAACTTTTTTTTTTTTTCTTGTTTATTTAACCAATATGTTTGAATCCCTTTGTTGCATAACCTGTCATGCTACAGCATTCAATATGGTGTGTAAAATGAACAGCGTAGCTGCAGAAGACAGAAAACACATTTCAAGAACAAGAATGGCTTATCCCACACGAAGCTTGAACTGAGAATATTTTCAGAATTCTGTTATCCAGTCATGTGGTTTCCAATTAAAAACCAATACAGTTCTCCAACACAGAAAAAATTAATATCAAGGCCACTGAATTAGTGAAGGGTCTTTACAGTCAAGCAAAGTACTGGTACAACTTACTATCAACACCAGTTAACTAGATTAGTAAATTATGAAATCATGAGGGAACATTGTATACTTTTACTTGCTGCAATTGCATGATATTTGTTTATGTAAAACACTGGACAGTCACAGAAGGAAAGGCAGCGATTGCTATGGGGTCACTCCAGCTTACGTGGGCTAAGTCTTGGGGAGGCGTTTCCTCAATTAGTGGCTGATGATACATACGTAAACTATATATGACAGAGAACAGGGGTCCAGGGTAGATGTCTTACATGAGAATGTGTTGACGGTTTGCAAGAAAACAGATTATTTTGAGAATCTCTGAACTTGTTTTTCCAAGACATAATACATAATTTTAAGAGCAGGCTACAAAGGATCCACCCCAAACAAAAACACATGTAGGTTTCTCAGAATTTTCCAAAATGTGGGATACCCAGTTATTGGGACCTGGGCACTTCATGAAAATATGGTCCTGGATTCAAACTGGAATGCTCTCTAATATGGCGGGCAACCACAAAATGAGATAAATGAGCGTCAATATAATCCCACAGTATACTCTATCCCAAACCATACATGAAAGAATATGTAACAAAATAATCAGGAACAAGGTAATTGTGTAATTTTTATGATGGGGGGGGGGGAAGCTTAATTTAACAAAACAGCAAGTCCTCCCAAATAGATGGAAGAACAAGAACTACAGAGTCGGTACAGACAGCCACAGATAAGTTAACCTGGCAGGCAGCATTTCTAAAGTTTATAAATACGCAAGCCATTCTCCTCGTGCACGCAGCTGTTTTGTCTCAAGGTTGTTCTCTGATCTCCCCCTGCTAATATCTGGGCACACACGTTCCTGGAGATGTTGCGATTAACACGGATGGTGGTCTGGTACTCGTTTTCTGGAAAACAAGAAGAAGAAACAAAATTAGAAAATACTTTGAGTTGTGTGAACCAGGGATCAGATTTAAAACAATGCCTTCGTATTTTCCAATTATCTTAGTTCTCTTGGCGCCACTCACAGATAACTGCATGCGCAGTTTACTTCAATTAAATTTGTATTGACAGTAAATTCCTTTATTGGAGAAGGAGACAGAGCAATATGGTATTTGGGTAAGAAACAGCATAGGAGGGTTTGAGTGGTCATGAAACACTAAAGGAGGAGTACAGTACATAGACTGTTCACAATACAGTTTAGAGATGCAATACAAATCAAAAACTTCTACCTTGGTGCTGCCTTTATGATGTTATCCACTCGGAGGATCATTTCTGCTGCTTCCGCTGCACTCAGCAGGACTTGTCTTTTCACCTGGAAGCTTTCTGTGACTCCCAGCTCCACCATGTCTCCAATAGTTCCATTGACCATGTCTAAATTTGTAAAAAATAAAATTAAAAAACCACACACATACAACATCCACAATTACACTGTTCTCCGAGAAAAAAAATAAACAACTTTTAAATCAACACACTTCAGATATCCTAGGCAGGGAAACACAGGTATGCATTTAGTTGTGGTTCAAATAATTAGCCATATACACATTTAATCCAGTGCATTATTGAATGTTTGAATCCTCTCATATGTAATGCAGCTGAAACTTAGAGCAGATTCACTACTGTACTAAAATAAACTGCACATGTACTTACCCAGACCATAGGTAGTCTTTCCTTCCACATGAGCTGCCCTTAGCTGAGCAACCAGATCTGCACTGTCATACCCAGCATTGTCAGCTATGATAGTTGGCAGCTGAAAACAGAATAGATTACAGAATGTACTTATCCACTTTGTGTTGAAATCCAAGACACTTTCTACATTACAGCAAACGTCACACATATAGTTCTCGGGTCAGCACAGCCAACAGCCCAGGCATAATACCAACAAGGCTTACCATTGCAAGTGCTTTAGCAAATGATTCCATGGCAACCGCCTCCTTGCCTGGTGTTCTGATAGCCAGATCAGTTACAACCTTGGCCATCAGCATCTCCGAGCAGCCTTTGGGGAGGACAAAAAAATCACCTTAATAAATCCGCTCACAAAACAAGAGCACTAATATTTTGTACAATGGTGAAGAAAGTGAATTTGTGCAAGAAAAAAAAGTATATACAGACGTGGTCAAATTTGTTGGTACCCCTCCACAAAAAACAAAGAATGCACAATTTTCTCTGAAATAACTTGAAACTGACAAAAGTAATTGGCATCCACCATTGTTTATTCCATATTTAATAGAAATCAGACTTTGCTTTTGATTTTTTATTCAACATAATATTGTAAATAATAAAACAAATGAAAATGGCATGGACAAAAATGATGGGACCGCTAATCTAATATTTTGTTGCACAACCTTTAGAGGCAATCACTGAAATCAAACATTTTCTGTGGTTCTCAATGAGACTTCTGCACCTGTTAACAGGTAGTTTGGACCACTCTTCCTGAGCAAACTGCTCCAGTTGTCTCAGGTTTGATGGGTGCCTTCTCCAGACTGCACGTTTCAGCTCTTTCCATAGATGTTCGATAGGATTCAGATCAGGACTCATAGAAGGCCACTTAAGAATAGTCCAATGTTTTGTTCTTATCCATTCTTGGGTGCTTTTTGCTGTGTGTTTTGGGTCATTATCCTGTTGGAGGACCCATGACCTGCGACTGAGACAGAGCTTTCTGACACTGGGCAGTACGTTTCACGTCCAGAATGCCTTGATAGTCTTGAGATTTCATTGTGCCCTGCACAGATTCAAGGCACCCTGTGCCAAGCGCAGGAAAGCAGCCCCAAAACATAACCGAGCCTCCTCCATGTTTCACTGTAGGTATGGTGTTCTTTTCTTTGAAAGCTTCATTTTTTCGTCTGTGAACATAGAGCTGATGTGACTTGCCAAAAAGCTCCAGTTTTGACTCATCTGTCCAAAGGACATTCTCCCAGAAGGATTGTGGCTTGTCAATATGCATTTTAGCAAATTCCAGTCTGGCTTTATGTTTTTCTTTCAAAAGTGGAGTCCTCCTGGATCTTCTTCCATGGAGCCCACTTTTGCTCAAAAAGCGACGGATGGTACGATCAGAAACTGAAGTACCTTCACCTTGGAGTTCAGCTTGTATCTCTTTGGCAGTTATCCTTGGTTCTTTTTCTACCATTCACACTATCCTTCTGTTCAATCTGGGGTCGATTTTCCTCTTGCGGCCGCACCCAGGGAGGTTGGCTACAGTTCCATGGACCTTAAACTTCTTCTTGTCACAGGAACATCAAGCTGCTTGGAGATGGACTTGTAGCCTTTACCTTTACCATGCTTATCTATTATTTTCTTTCTGATCTCCTCAGACAACTCTCTCCTTTGCTTTCTCTGGTCCATGTTCAGTGTGGTGCACACAATGATACCAAACAGCACAGTGACTACTTTTCTCCATTTAAATAGGCTGAATGACTGATTACAAGATTGGAGACATGTGTGATACTAATTAAAGAAACTAATTAGTTTGAAATATCACTATAATCCAATTATTTATTATCTTTTCTAAGGGGTACCAACAAATGTGTCCAGGCCATTTTAGAATATCTTTGTAGAATAAGCAATAATTCATCTCTTTTCACAGCTTGTTTGCTTTATTCTATGACATACCAAAGGCATGCAAGTATACATGATAAAATAGCTTTTAATTTCGTCACTTTTCAGGAGGAATGAAGCATTATTTCAATGAGCTGTAAGGGTACCAACAAATTTGAGCATGTCTGTATATGTAAACTCACCTCCACCAAAGACAGTCCTGGTTTCTTTCACTGTCTGTGAAAGAACACAGAGGGCATCATGTAGAGATCTCTCCGATTCATCCAGGATCTGCTGTGTCGCTCCTCGGAGGACGATGGTACAAGCCTCACCTGAAAGAGAACTTGAAAATTAACTCAACTATTGGGGGGGGGGGGGGGGGGAGAACAATAGCATACTGTATAATGCTCATTGTACTCTAATATTGAAAATGATTATCCCAGTGTCCCTACATACCCATGTCCACTCCAGAGAAGTGGATCAGCTTGTCCTCTCCGATCATGACTTCTTCAATAAGTTTACAGTGGCCCAGTTTCACCATCTCTGGGTGATCAAAGGTTGAAGCGATTTCTCCACCTGGTAAACAAGGAATGTGTTACCAGATAGTAACAGCAACTGTGTTACACAAGAAATAAAACAGCATACACTGAGCTGTATGGTATTGAGTCAATTAAAAAAAACAAATGCCATTCATATGTAACAAGTAAGTTGGTAATATACATCCCCACCACAGTTGTAAATGCAAAATGAGTCAAAGGTGAACAAAATAAAAGTATGCCAAATGACATGTTCTTCCGTAGATTACCAGGTGGTGATACTCTTAAATTTTCCAATCAAGTTTCACCCAACAGTTCTCTAGCTACATGTAAGACTCTAGTGTGTGACATTCATATGGGTATTATACTTTTACTATCAAACCTTCTGAGTTGAGTTTACAATCTTTTAAAACACTTACCGGTAACAAGTGCGAGGCGCTCCACCCCAGCAAAGTCAGCATGCTCAATAGCCATCACACCTGCAGCACCAAACAGCTGCTCAGGGTAGTTATAGATGAGCTGCCTAGAAAAGAAAAGTGCATTTGTATCAGTCCCCAAAAGAGCAATCCATGGAGATGATCAGACAGCTGAGACTTAATGCTGGACAGGAGGCGTGCAAGGCAGTTATCCTACAATATAGATATCTATAGGTTTAAGGACGTGGATTTTTGCCCTTGGTTCAAACTGATTTATCAGCTTTTACAGGCTAAATTGGGTCTGCACAGCTTTTTGAATTTATCACGCATACCCAAGACTAAAACACAAAATGGTGAGGTTATTTGAGAATTACCTGTTAATAAAACAATTGATTCCATGCTTCAGGATGCGTTCAACCTTTTCCTTCATCTTTTCTTTCTCTGCCTGTTCAATTTCTGCTATCTTGGCTGTGGAGTCCACTCTCACTCGGGAACCAAAGATCTAAAGTAAATGGAATGGATAAAGGTCACTACCAGCTGAATCGTTAGGGATTCGTACACACATTTCTGCCTCTGAGATCACACATACCTTAATTTTATCTGTGTCCATGCCAGTGTTTGCAATGAGTATTTTTGCATTTTCAATTCTTTTGGGCTGGTTTACACCAATCTTCTTATCTAGCAGAAAGCCTGTAAAGATTAATGAAAAACGTTTACAGCACACCAATTCATTCTTGAATGGGTGGGGAAAAATTACTCCAGATGTACCAGCATAACTGCTAAACCTGTAAAATCACTGCCACTGAAGTTCCAGCCATCACTGTGCAGTTCATTAGAATGGGAATTATATAAAAAAAAAACAGACAATTGATCTTTTACAATTTGACAGTGTAAAATGTACAGTAAATGCAAATAGTTTAATTCTGCACGCATTTCCAATCCAAACATCACCTTCATCCAAGTATGAATCTGTCAAGCTGCCGCCAAGCTTCTTAATGACATGGATGGCCTCCAGATTGCCAGAGCCCTTCAGTCTGAGCACAGCTTGGACTGCCAGGTTGGAAAAGTGCTCCTTGTGGTGAGTCAGCAGCTTCGACGACAGGGTGGTTCTGGCAATGTTCATCAGGTCTTCGCGGAATTTCACTTCATCGTTTCTGTGAAAGAATGGAGTACATTTTTATCTGACCCAAATGTTAGCAGATCTGAACAATGTTGACATTTAATCATTAAAATACCCTTCATGGTATTGGATTACATTAATCAGAATTGCAGGCACTGTTAGATACAGCAATTATCTAAAACTGTAACGGCAATGGTTAGATCAATTGAATAGACCCCACTAATGGGGTCACAGCCACCTAAACAAGCTACAAGATAGAACCATCAAAATGTAGACCCTTAGAGAAACACCACAGAAACACCAAATCAAAATTATGCATTGTTCAGGCCAGAACACAGCTTAGTCAGTACACAACCAGGGAATTCTTACAATTCTTCACCCATTAATAAGACACTAACCCATGGTCTACAGCAGCACTCCTCAAGGCATCCCTCGCTGCCTGGGTTGCTTTTCTCCAGCCAGAGATGATGATCTGAGGATGGATCTTCTTTGCAATAAGGAGTTCTGCTTCCTGGCATGGAAAATACATACAAAAATTACAATAGCTGATATTATTGTGATTTGAGTACTTTCTTTGTATTCTGGCAAAAATAAATATTCCAGATGTACACCAAGTGGGTTAATAATAAAACTTTTGCAGAATTATATGTTAAGCTTTCACAGAACAGTAGACGCACACATCCCAGACCAATGTCATTAATTATGTAATTTTCCATGTCAAAGTAACCAGCTCTAATATGTATTTATAATAGGACTAGAGTACAGAACATCTTACCCTCAACAGCTCAGCTGCCAGCACAGTGACAGATGTGGTTCCATCCCCAACTTCATCATCCTGAACTTTGGACATATCTAAACAAGAAACACAGTATTCAATTTACCTGTTAATACACTTGCCTTTTTAAAAATGTCTTATTACATCGCCAATTTCAAAGAAGTATTAATCCGAACATCAGCAGCAAAACAAATCACATAAATCACATGCTATCTGGTTACATAGAACAAATAAAGTTGCATGCAACATTTCTTTATTCTGTACAAATTCATGTTCCATCCCAATCAATCAACTCATAGTACTGTGCTCATGAAATGCAATCTGTGAACATTCAATTTGAAGCTATATTCCTGCAATATGTTTAAAGTACTACACTCACCAACAAGCACCTTGGCTGCCGGGTTGTCAATACCAATTGCCTTCAGAATGGTGGCGCCATCATTTGTCACTGTGACTGAGCCTTCCCTTCCACTGCTCAGGAGAATCTTGTCCTAAACAGTAACATTAAAAGAATAATTAATGTAACAACACATTTTTGCCTGATTGTTTTCAATTTATGAAATTAAGAGCATCTGCACACTTACCATTCCTTTTGGTCCCAAAGTGCTTTTAACCAGATCCCCAATGGCTATGGCACCAATGAAGGAAGACTAAATTCAATGAAAGATAAACAGCTTAACTGAAACATTCAAATGAATAAATCAAATGGAAAGACCTAGAAATCGGAATCTAGACTGTATGGTCTATGTTTGACTTGTATTTACCAGTCGGGCTGTTTCAGCCTTCTCCTCATCGGCACCAGGTCTGAAAATGTTCACGGGAGCAAGTGAAAGGGATGCCTAGAACGGAGGGAGGGAGAGGGAGAGGGAGAGGGCGAGAGGGAGAGAGAGAGAGAGAGAGAGAGAGAGAGACAGACAGACAGGAGAGAGAGAGAGAAATGCGTTAGACACAATTTTCATCTAGTTAAATAACGAAGCGTCTTAATCTGCACATTGTGTACTTACACCACCTATACAAAAGATTTACATCTGCATAGACTGAAATGTTTTATCAATTGCATTCATATTTAATTCACGTAGAAAAAATACATTATCAAACTGTGACATGGTTAATGGCAAACACATAAGGTTACAGTGAGAGAATATTGTAAAATTAAACTTATTTCTTAGGAGGTTTCATCGTCACATATTACTATATTAAGAATGTACTCCTTTTAAATCAAATATTTCTGAACATGTTCCAGCTCCTAAAATGGCAATACTCAATTATTGAGTAACTGCGATACGATGTGTAGGTTTCTAGGGGCTGATCTGGTCGGGAGCGCTCCTCCTCTTTCGAGAAACCGACTAGAAGCTTCTCAGTGCGGCCTAAAGCGGACGGCCTACATTTAGCTGGATTTTATTACCACCATTAAGTCAGGGGCATTCAATTAAATATAACGAACGTACACATTTATTGTTTATAGCACGATTTAAAATATCAATACCTGTCATAAGTTAGCACTATAATGTAACAAAGAAACCGTCGTGACCTAGCAGAAACGGGTGCATTTATTTTACACTATCATCTATTTCAAAACTAAGACAAAAGTAAAACAAACGGAGCACTGAATTACATTTTTTATTAAACAAACCAGACAGAAATCAAACGTTTTAATTCAGTTTATAGTGCTTTGCTTTTGCATATTAAAAGCAAAGGCACAAAGCTCAGCCCTAAACTGCGTCTCTCACTGCACCCCATGTGCTACATGACACCGGCAAAAAATAGACAAAGGATTTTTACTGTTATTTTTAAACTGAAAACCTCGTCAGGCTAGGTTATGGTCAACAGTAGCACACCAAACGAAGGTGTAGCCAAAATACAATGTTTTGTGAAAAGTATTCATGCAAATAACTGGAATTAAAAAATGCTTACCATGTTTCCTCTGTTGTACAAAGCTGATGCTAATCTCAGATCCCTCCCAACCGTCTCTCTGTGCGGCACAACGGCGGGTAGCGTGTTGACGTAATACGCAGTAAAGCATCGTCCCTTCTTTAAAGGCATACAGTATTGGGTTTTCCCATTTGCCAAAAATAGCACACAACCTTAAGCATACGGTGTTATTGGTGCCCAGTTAAGTAAATAAATACATTTACATAAATCAAATTTACAATTTTACATTGTAAATTTTGGTGTAGAACCTTTGGTTAATTTACAGGTACAGACACAAATTCACATAAGAAAAATAAACACGAACTGCGTTTATCACTATAAACTACTGTGTAAAGAAGGCTTAACACATGTGTATATCAGTCTGTTTGGTGTATTCCGACACATTAAAAATGGCCCCAGTTCAAACATGAATTTTACTTTTCTTTCAGATTTCGTGCTGGCCATGCTAATGATATGTTGGTACATTTCACATTACTACTGTCTTCTACTTTATGTGAAAAAAAAAAACAAAAACATTATTTGCTGTGAAGATGGCACACACGTAACGAGGGGTTATTGCTTTAGGATTAAACCCCAGAAAGCCCTGTTTCAACCCCAAGCATTTCGTTTTTGAAATCAGTATCGAGTACCACCTTTCTTTTTTTTTTTTTTTTTTTTTTACTATTTTATTGAACACACAATGGTCAAAATGCATAACCTTTCAGCGCTTTTGAGCAGAACCCCAGGGTTAAAATAAAACAAGTAATTCATCTTAGATCAGTGGCCAGGCTTTTTAAATCCCTTTTTAGGAACAGTGGCTTGAAACCTGGTCCGGGTGACCTTAGACCTAGGCAACTTTGCTGTATCAAATGCAAGTCTCAGGTGTGCCATGCAGTGGCCTGAAACCCATTCTCAAGCCAGTGTCTTTATGTTCCCTCAGCTTAAGTTATGATGTTTTCTTTGCTAAGAGAAAGTCAGAAGTATGCATGTGCAGGAAATTAAAAGTGCAAGCAGTGTTGAGAATGAACAGTAAAGCATTCTCTGGCAAGTTACATGAACACACAGCATGTCTCAGAAACAGGAATGAATCAAACGATGTCCCAGGTGCAGTCAAAAATCAGGAACCTCTTTTGAAAAGCCGATATATAAAAACGTAACCTCATGCTGTGGATGTTTGCATGTTACTGGTTATGTATTATGTGTTTATGTAAACTTAATTATAACATTAACAATAATAATAATTAGAAGAAAAAAAAAATACTTTTGACCTATGCAATTTACATGTAACTTTCAATTCTCTGCGTGGATGTCAGTATAATGAAGCAGTGTCTGTGGAAAGGATTAGAACAGCTATATTGGACAGTGATGTTCTGTGCCACCTTGCCTGAACTATCCCATGTTGAACGCTGTTGTTTTTACCCCAGAGGTATTACTGTATTTGATGTGGTGGAAGTCCAAAGAAATGCTCCCAATACTTGTTTTGTGAGAACATATCCACATTACTAAACTGGAAAGCTCCCACTCTACACTTCTTTAGGAGTCTACAACTATAATTATGAGCTGCACAAACCTTTTATAAAACACAATGCTTCAGGCTGCTCCAGTTACTGAAGACTGCAGGTTATAAAAGGCATATGATGTCATTGAAGAGGAGGAGGGGTTGGGCTAGTAAGAGTCTGCTGTATATTTGTATTTGTTTGGACTGGCCTTACAAATAAACAATATGTAGTGAATTAATGTACTACTCCATCAACCTTCAGTCTTATAAAGATGCATTTTGTTCTTTGTATTTTATCATCCAACAGTTACATTTTTATGCAACCTTGGACCAAACTAAATTAGAATTGTTTTTGCCTGCATTGTTTATGTTAGAGTGCCCCTGTTGGAGAGTGAATGCTGGGATGGATTTACGCAGGAGTTTCTGCAGTCGATATACTATTCACCTTTAAGGAGTCCTCTGCAGCCATGGTCTTCCTTTCCAGATCAGTCACTTGGAATGCTGGGATGGATTTACGCAGGAGTTTCTGCAGTCGATATACTATTCACCTTTAAGGAGTCCTCTGCAGCCATGGTCTTCCTTTCCAGATCAGTCACTTTGGTGCACATGTAGAGCAATCAGTTAACTTCTGTGGTGTTTGCCGTTCATTAAACTTTCAGTGTCCCTTTTTTCAATTGCAGTCTAGTATACAAAACATGCATTCACTATAATACCCCTTTGTACATCATCGCCTACTTTTGAGCCAACTTGATTTCCTCAGTTTGTAATAAGAGATACTATAATTAACTTTTAAAAAAACTGGCAAATCTCCTGTACATCTCCTTAAGGACACTAAAGAGAAGTTAGACGCTACTTCAATACATGATTTACAAAGCCCAATACGCACCCACACCTCAGAATATCCCTTCATAGTTTTTAAAATGTTTCTGACCTTACCGGTAATTTATTTGTAGAACAACAATAAAGATGATGGTTGTCTGGCAAACAGTGCCAAATGTTGCAGCAAACAGTGCTGGGGATTTTAAATTCAGGCTTGGGGGAATAAAACACATAAAGGCAGTGCACATCATGTCTATTACAATGTCAAATCTTTTTTTTTTTTTTTTTTTTTTTATTTATTTTATTGCCATGCTACAAAATAAAAGTTAAAATAAAATAATTTTAAAAATGGTGTTGGCACTGACGACATCTGAAAAAAGATGTAGATATCTTAAAAATACAGACACTGTGGTTTTCTTAAATATGAACATTTTGGTAAACTATATCCATACCTGAAAATGCAAACATCAAAATAAACTAACTTAAATGCTTGTACATTGATGTGGCACAGCTAAATAAAAAATAAATTAAAACAAAAAAAGTGTTGGTTACTTTTCTGCATCGTATTTATCTTTAACTTGCCCAAAAACACACCACACATATTAAGGAATGTTTACAGCTGAAATGAACCCAAATGTGGAAACATTCAGAGCATACTTTGTCTAAGACTTTGTTTGGCAAGGGTGTATCCTCATTTCATTTAAAACTACAATTTAATTGTTTTATTAAACAAATCTATTCAAACTACATTCATACACAGTTCCTATAGTTATGTTTAAGGTAGGAAGATTTTTTTTATATATAATGCAAGTTAGGATACACAATAAATCTTACAATATAATACAATGCAAAGATAAAACACATGAAAGGGTGAACTTGAGATTCAGGATCCTATGGAAATGTTTGACAGTTTCATACATAGTAAACAGATTGAATTTGAATTACCAGTATGATACTGAGCACTACTGTGGTGTAACAGCAAGTCAATTAAAAAGAAACAATTGTTGGCTCAACAGTTTATAAAAAGGCTCCAATTAATTCATTTAATTTTGCTTGCATGCATGTAAAGGGCTTTCAAAGCATGCCAGTCGTCCTCTGAAAACACAAAAGGTCTTTTGAGTGGGATTGAAACAAAATTGCACTTAATAAAACTCGAATCCTAGTTTTGGTACACATTCAGTTAGTTTTTCTGTACCGTCCTCTTGTCTTTTTCTTTGCTCATTTCAAAGATTTGGCAGTATATAAATGGAGATGCATTGCTACAGTAGTACCAAACAATGCAACACACAAATCTGCATTATTATGAAGTGTTGCATTTTAAAACAAAGTTGCACATTTTTTATTTTATTTTGTTTAAAGCCCACATTGACTTACTACAGGAAGAGAGGTATGTGATCAGAAACGTCACCACTCATATTACTGGCATTTCACTCCAAGTCTATTGAATTAAATAGGCACTGAAAATGAATGCTGTAAATAGCAGAATACAATAGTGTTATATGAATTCCCTTTAAAGTTAGCACAAAGTAGCCAGTGCAACTCCCCCTCTAGTTTTAGACTCTAAAGGTTATATTTATAGTTATTATATTTGGAAAGGGAAAACAAAAAAGTACCTGAAGCCCTGGTTGTCTTCATTTTTTGCAGTATTCTTTAAAACTTAAAAAAAAAAAAAGGTGCAACTTATAAAATAGTGCTTTCTAGGCTCACATAGGCAGGTCAGTACTATTGTGTCGTGTTTTTCTTGAAGTACCATCGTCTCGTGGCAGTGCTTTCTGCAAACTGGACATTGCAGCAGTCCGTTCTATGTCTATGACAGAGTAGAGTTCTGTTCGCCTGGTGGGAGTTTGGGGGAGAGGAGTGGTGGGTGTTTTGGGGGTCTGCGGGTTGCTGGAGTCACTGCCTCTTTCCATCTCAACCTCAATGTAGTTGAGCTGTCTGTGCTCCAGACTGGGGCGCCTGAAGTCAAAGTTAAACACTGTTGGGGTGCAGTCCCGGCGCCTCGCAACCTCCGGCTTGTTGGCGCTTTGCGGAACGGTTACATTTTCTGTGTTGACGTAGTTATGCATTGGGTCGAGGTTATTGTGATAGCCGTTAAGAGCCGGCGTCTTTGGTCCAAAACTATCCTCCTCCTCCTCCTTGCTTGGTTTCGAAACTTCCCACACAGGATGCAGTGAGGGGAGGTTTTCATAGTTTAACAGAGCTGTCCTCCTCTGAGCAGAGTTGTTAGCGTTGTGAGAGTCCGAGCCGTTCGGCGTGGGAATCCTGCCCCTTCGGGGAGGAGGCGCGCTAGGCAGGGAAAAGCCGTTCAGTTTCTCGTACGCCAGTTTGTTATTGGAAGAGGCCTCCTTGCGTTCGTCACTGTCGTAGCCAGTGTCACAGTCTATGGGGTTCGTGCCGGCACTGTCAGCAGACACTCCGTTAACACAACCCCCTGTAACCGCAGCCCCGCCGCTAGCTTGGTCCTCAGCCCCGGTCTCTTCTTTCTCTTTCTCCATTAGTTGTCTCTGAACAGGCGTTGGTCCTAGAATAAACTTGACGCCCTCAGGCTCGAGCAAGACTTGGGGCTCCCCCTCCTCTGCAGGGCACAAGTCCCCATGCGCTGCCTGCCCGCCCCCGCCACTGCCGATGCTCTCAGTGTTGGAGAGCCGGAGCTCCAGAGGCATGTGGCTGCTGGGCCGGTTCCTCCGCTCCTCCTGCATCCCTGTGGTGTTCACGTACGTGTGGACCTGGGCAAGAACAGCAGAGTTAGAGCTCGGAAAGGAGCTCTGCTTGGACAGCTCTCGATAATCAATCAAACACTCATGCTACTGCGCTAGCTCATTTCAAACAAAGCTCATATTCATATTCAGAGCAGTATTACAAGTTCTCTGCATTTTTTTTTATTATTACAAAAAGCTTGGTCTCATGGAAGGAGAAGGCAGTCCACATGTATACTCTACCACAAGTATCATGCATTTCAAATCTTACTAAGAATTCTCACTTTCTGATGAGATTTTACTGTTTGACAGCCAAGTAAAGGAAAGCGTGGGATTCGGGTTAAAACCTTTCACCACTAGATGGGAGAAAAACTACACATTATTATTATTATTATTATTATTATTATTATTATTATTATTATTATTATTATTATTATTATTATTATTATTATTATTATTATTATTATTTATTTCTTAGCAGCAGTGTGGAGTAGCGGTTGGGGCTCTGGACTCTTGACCAGAGGGTCGTGGGTTCAATCCCCGATGGGGACACTGCTGCTGTACCCTTGAGCAAGGTACTTTACCTAGATTGCTCCAGTAAAAACCCAACTGTATAAATGGGTAATTGTATGTAAAAATAATGTGTAAAGAAAATAATGTAATTGTATGTAAAAATAATGTGATATCTTGTAACAATTGTAAGTCGCCCTGGATAAGGGCGACTGCTAAGAAATAAATAATAATAATAATAATAATAATAATAATAATAATAATAATAATAATAATAATCCAGGGCGACTTACAATTGTTACAAGATATCACATTATTTTTACATACAATTACCCATTTATACAGTTGGGTTTTTACTGGAGCAATCTAGGTAAAGTACCTTGCTCAAGGGTACAGCAGCAGTGTCCCCCACCGGGGATTGAACGCACAACCCTCCGGTCAAGAGTCCTGAGCCCTAACCACTACTCCACACTGCTGCCCTATTGAAATGTTCAAAGCATTAAGACAATTGGCAGATATTAGTCCTTGCATTTAATCATTTGCATTTACAGAGTGTCCTCTCTTACTTGTTCATCAGCTACCAATAAGAGATGTGTGGACTCCTCCCCCACAGAAGGAAGGCGGGCACTTCCTACAGACGGGTGTCTGCTCGAGGGGCGCGACGAGGCATCTCCACATGAAGGGTACCGTGGGCATCCATTGGGTAGACTAGGGGCAGCAAAGCCAGGGGCTGCAATGAAAAAAGCATTTTAGTAACTGAGCCTATCGAGTGTTGTACAGCATAAAAATAAAAAAAAATGAAGACAACTTGTACAACTTAATATAAATAAGGAAAAAATTATGCAGAAAATATTCCTTCATTTGGGTAACAAATACAACATAAAAATGAAGACCAAATAAGCCTAGATTTACAGGAGGGGCAGTGCAGTGCTTCCTTGATAAAGAAGACCAAATAAGCCTAGATTTACAGGAGGGGTAGTGCAGTGCTTCCTTGATAATTTCAGTGGCTAATTCACTGCTGACAGTAAATTCTACAATATATTTTACTGTATAAGGGCCATTCACTGATTCACTGTTCTGATGTGCAAGTCAGACAGCAGACTAAAGACAGAGCACAGTAAATGTAGGCAAACCCCACTTTGACAAGCTTTGTTTGTCACTTCTAAGCAAGCAAGCATGCAAACAACCCCACCCCCCCACCAACAAAAACATGGTAACTTAATTTCATAAATTGATTACAACACAACTATTCCTTTGTAGCCTCACCCTGTCATGATTACCCCCCCTGATAACCACCCATCATTCGCTTAGACCGATTAGCAGCAAACCACATCTCTCATGGGCTGCATCACATTCCATACAGATGGCAGAATTCAGATTACAATAGTGTGGCCTTGGCGTAGTTCACGGCTTTGTAAGAGTAGTTACAGATTCACATTCTCCTATCCTGTCTGCCCGGCCCCCTGCCTAGCAGTTTAATTCCACACCACCTCTGTGCTAGCAGAGAAGGACAGAGGCAGAATGTTTCATTATCAGTGGCTCAGTGCAGTGGTTCTCAAACTGGGTTCTGGGGACCCCCACTGGGTCCACAAAGGTTACCCAGGCAGTCTCCAGAATATTCTTGTACAGTGTTCTTTCACTGCTGTGGTGAGACAGGCCTTTTACAGAAGATATACTTGAATTGTACAGAAAGTGGTCTGATTGTTGTAGTGAGAGGCTGGACTTTGTATACATTTACATTCACTGTGGTAAAGCATCATTTGTGTCTGCGATTTGCGTTAGGTTTTCAAAAGGGGTCTCTATTGATAGTTTTTTTTTTAAAGGGGTCGTCTCAGCAAAGCTGGGGGATCCCCTGCCTTCAGGACACTTACTGGTGGGAGTGCGGGGTGTCCTGGGAGCTTCCAAGTCTGTCTGGTTGTGGTTTCGTTCCATTACTGGCTCTTCCACAACACTTATGCTATTGTTCTGCATGATTTCCTGCAGCATGTTGAATATCTCTTCTGCACGAGCACATTTAAATGCAAATATTCCTATTAAATAAAAGAAAGAAAAAAGTACATTTAAATTTGAAGCTACCAACTGGTCACTCTCACACAATCGCAAGTCACAAGAAAAACAAAAAGTTTAATATTGTAAAACCTGGATTATCCAAACAGACCCGCTCTGGCAAGTTCTATGGCAATGCTGTTCTGCACCGTTGCCATAGAAAAAAAAAGTCACTGCTATTTACAGTACTGTTATATATTTAAATCATATTTATTTTAATGTACAGGGTTATTTCTGGGAATGCCAAAGCAATGATTCTGTAAGAATGACTGTATATGAACACATTGATTTTACTAACAACCACCTGCCCATATAGTTTGGATAATAGAGGTTTCACTGTACGAAGAACTAACCACTTTTCCAACACTTGACGTTGAGATGCGGTGCAAAGAACTGATAACCCAAAACAAAAAAAAGAAAAAAAAACTAAATCATAAAGCAGGTTTCTATTATGGTGTATCAATTTTTCCACCAAAACCCTCCATTTTGTAATAAGAAAACACAAGCATACACACCACAGCACAGGTTTAAACAGTTCAGCAATTTTCCACGACACACAAAACTAAAAAAATAAATCCTTATGAATTTCAGTACAAAACTGTGTGCGACAGACACAAAAAACACATCCAGCTACAACACTGTACATCTGCTCAGGGGAAAGCAGAGCTCAAAGCAGACAGCAATACCAGTGGACTGCCCAGTATTGTGCCTCTTTGCTATGAACAGCAGAGGGAGCTTGACTTACCAGTGCAAGCACAAAAAACATCTCCAGTCCCAGATCTCACTTGTTCTTCCTTTTGCAAGCATTAAGTTAAAGTTGACATTCTCATATTAACAATGAAACTACATTGATGTAAATAAATGAATAAAAAGGTGTATCGATCCCTTTTACTAAGCATCAAGAAACCCAAAGCACCCACACTTAACCCAACAAGCCTAGTCAAAAAGAAGTCTTAACGCCATATTCAACACTTGCAATGTTAATGCTCACTGAGGTGTGCTTTCTCAACAGGAAAATCCATTCATTTGGCACACTTACAGTAAGTGAGCATGACACTAAAGTGTTATTTCTGAGCAGGGCTGGTAATATCTTGACAGAAGTGGAAATGCTTCTCATACCCAATAGAAGTGAATTCCAAAGTGTAAGAGCATAGCAAGTAAAAGACAGTGGAAGTACAAACAGAAAGGAATCAAAGATGCTCTGCAGGAATCAACCAATCACTGTTTAGGATGTGTCAGTCTTGTTCTGTGTCTACAGTGGATGTCATCTTGTGCATAGCACATACTGCATGGTTTGATAACTTGTGTATGGGGTGTGCCTTCTCATAACAGAAAACATTTTGCACAGTTTGAGCAGCCGGAATCTCTCAGCATCGCCTCACACTCAAACTGCACAAGATGACATCTCTTATAGCAGTAAGAGAAACATAACGAGACACATCGTACTGACGTAACAAAACTCCTCCTCAACAATGTGTGCACGGTTAGTAATGTCAATTCCAACAAATACAAGCATATTGCGTAATCACCGGGTTAGCAAGAAATGACCCAACAGTGATAGAAACTTGCCTTCCACATTCCTGGACAAATCTTTATTTGAAAATGTTAGAATGTAAAACAATACATCAGATATCAACCTTAGTTTTAGTATTTCAGTGGGGGGAGCAGGGGGGGCTGAATCATGAACTTTATAGACTGTTAAATTCAACCTGTTAATGTTTTGCTGAAAAATAATGTTTCCATTAAGTATTTATAATTATTACTTTGGTGAAAATTATTAATGCAAGCACATGATTAATCTGTATTTATCAAGCATTTACACAAACATAGTTCTCCAATGAGCAAGAGAGCATTAAATGTTTATATACATTCACATGGATAATTGCTGTAATTAAACCATTGCTTCACGTGTGAGCCACTTTCTGAGGGCGTCAGCTCTTTGAAAACCAAAAAGCTATTGCAACATTGACTTCATATTAAATCTGTAGAAACACATTTCCAGTTCAGCACCTTGCCCAGTCTGGCACCTGCGGCCGCTCTCGAAGGAGAAGAGATTGGAGTCGTATCCGTAGCGACGGAGGCAGAGGTAGGGCCATCTGACAGCCTCGCGCTTGCGGGTATGTAAAATCAATTCCGCCTCTGTTAGCTCCATTATGCCAGAACCCAGCTCGTTCCCATCATCGTCCACATTAATCACCTTGGAATACAAAAATACATAAGAGAAACACATGGGAAAATGAACTAGCACAGGCAGCACGGTGTTGATGCTTTCCACACAACACACTGCAAGCATTCGGGCAGACAATACACACACAGTCTTCACAGTTAAAGGACTCCTTTTCATTGCACTGCAAAAGAAAAAAACAAAAAAAACAAAACAAATGCACAACATAAAAAGCAACTACCAAACACACCAAGATCCCTGTACACAGACACACTGAACAGCAGACAAGCCTGCTCAATTGAACTTGTTTACAATCCTTTTGCAGCATTATGTAATTCCGGCTGGCACTTAACCACGGACCCACCTTGAACTTGCTTTGATGGTTATCTGGGAGAGATTCTTTATCTGGACAGCTACAACAGCTACCCATGGCTTCTTTAGAAGACCATTTGATCTCTGGGTAGGAAGAGAGTAAAAAGAAAAAGAAAAGCATTCACATTCACAGTTCATTCCCACACAGGAAAGTTACATTTACAATGCAGTGTGGACCAGCTCTCTAATATTGTATTACAACGACTCTGGAATTACTCACTTTACAGTGCATTTGAATCAGGCTAAAATATATATTTTTGATCTTTTCATGAACCTGATTTCATCTGACCAGTCAGGGCATGCATTTCTTGCCTAGAAGATGTCATTTTTAATGATATTCTTTGTGTTTTAGCTTTAGAGTAGCTTTTCAGCTTTAAAACAAATGCACCAACCCCAGCCAGTGCATTCCGTTGCAACTGCGATGGAGGTTTAAAATGGGGATCGCATGTGTGATCTGCCAGATTTCAGCACAGCATATTTAAACAGTATAGCTGTGCCCTGGAAACACACGGTTTAAAAATTATTGGCTTATGACAGAATTTCTAAATGACTTTCAAAATGATGGTATGTGAAAGAAAACCAATACATTCATTGAGTCTGGAATAAACACCCTGCTGTACACAAGCGTGATTCTCTCTTGTTTAAAAGATAACTGGATAGGGTACAGGTGTTTGCTGGTCACAGCTGGTGGCTTGCTGGTTCAAGCTAGTTCTGCTGGTCAGGGAGACTAGGTGCTGATTAAGGAGCTGGTTAAACTGGTCCAAAAAAAAAAAAAAAAAAAGATTGATTAAACATCCCTTAAATGTAAAAGTTCTAAAGTAAATTGATTACGGTCCATGATCATTCAATTTGCTGTACGTCTTGCCTGGGATTGCAGCTCACCAGCAGTCGCTGGAATATTCAGCATGGTTACTCCTGAGAAATTAATTTACATTATATTTGACTAGTAATATTTGACTACAGTAATTAGGTAATCATTCAATACAAAATGAAAGTATTTTGAAAGCATATTTGACCATGAAAAAGCCCATCATGAGGCTCACATATAGCAACTGGCAGGCATTATAAGCTGCCTACCTAGATCTGGCCATTAATGTTCCTGGTTCCCTCCACAGCAGCTGGATTTCATTCATGCTTCACAAGTTCATGGCGCCACCACACTTAGGATGCCTTATAACCTGCAAAGCAAAAGAGAAGAGGAGATTGAGTGCTTATTCCCCAATCACTAATGTAAAAAATACAGGGAAACCGCTTGCTTTACTGTAACAACTTAAGAATTTTTATTTCGGTTAGGGGGCCCTGTTCACTTCCCACTCCCAAAACCAAGAATCACTTGTATTCCCTTTACAGCCCATTCAACAATACTCTGCGATTCACCAGCTGCTTTGAACAAAGTATATAGGTAGAACAAGGTAATGCTAGGACAAGTGCGCTGTCATATTTCAAATCTCTCTCTTTCCACCCCCCCCCCCCCTCCCCCAACAAAGATTTATATTGTATGACCAAAAACAACAAAATCAGCTACAGTTATATTGTGCAAAAAGAAACAGATCAAATTCTGCAAACTTAACATTCATTTTCCAATGCAAACACAGTTCACCTAGATACCCACATCTCATCTTAGCAGCAAGCTCCATTATATCCCCTACAGTCACAATATTAAATAACAGACATTTTCTGTATTGAATACATTTTATGTCCACATTTGTGAACACGGGACCCACAGGGGGCACTGTATATAGTTCTGGCATACGAATGCGTATGCAACCCCCTGCAAAGGGCAGAAATACTGGGGTAGATTCCCTTCAGTAAGGGGCATGTTTCTATTGCCACGTCCAGGTTTACAGGACTTTGGCCACGCTCTTAAAGACAACAGTGCATCATTACCAGTCTCAGCAAACGCATTGCAACACATTTCATTTGTGTAACGCTGGCTTGCTTATCATCCTCAGCCAGGCTGTAAATCTACTGTATGTTAAACATGTACTGTACATGTGAGATTTATTGTACAGATGTGTATTGGTTTATACTGGCATACAATTTCAACAGTATTATTTTTTTTAAAGTGCACTGTAGTAGAATGTATTTGTAACTTTGTTTAACTATTTTTCAAAATGTCAGGTAACCGTATTAAAATACTGTCAAGGTGTGCGATGTACAAATACACAAGCACAAATGAAAGGGGTGGGGCACCATATCATCCAAGACTCACTCATCATTACTACAACTAATATTATAACCTATTTGTTATGCAAAGTGGTTTTAAAAATCAAAACAAAGACTGCTGAAATAGAAATGACAAACAAAAATAAAATCAAAACTCAATTGTCTACAGGTTCTGACTACAGCAAACATGATCATGAGGGTCCTGCGTTTTAGGAAACCTGTTTTTTTCAATTGTAATTCAACTGCTATCCCCTAGATGTCCCTGCAGCCACTCCAGTTACAGTAATTAAATTCACAATTCAACACATTACGCTTTGACTAATTAGAAAAATAAAAGCTAATTATCATGAGTATAAATGGTAACTGAATAAACTGATGTGTTTAAAGAAAAATTGAGAGGCCTAAACATTGAGTCAAAGACATCGCAATGAAAAAGCATTTCATTGAGCGAACGCACGCGACAATATCCACCTGGTGTTCTGTACACCGATGGGTAGAATTTATTTTGCACAACTTGCAATTTATCTTTGGACCACACTCGAAAGTCAACAATAGACCGACATTTATCATCAGAAAAACACAGAAAACAAAAGGCTGAGATTGACAGCTATGAGACGGCGTCCTCCAGTAAAAAATGTAAGGGGAGCAAAAATTATAAACGCCGACGAGATGATATTTTCGATTTGACAGAGGCATTTGTTTGTGCCAATATTCCCCTGGAAAAAATTGATAATCCCAAACTACGTACATTTCTGAACAAACATGTAATAAATGCGGGAGCAATATCTGTAGTTACTGACGAGTCTACAAATACAAAAGATCAGCATGTTCTGCACACTTTGTTTGTTCTCCAAGACTATTGAATACCTTTGAACTGAAAATAATATTAGCCGATACAGTTAATGTGCCCTCTGTGAATTACTCATCAGTGGCACAGGGCGTTGTGAAATGTTTAAACGCATTTGAAGTTAATTTTAATAATGTGCCTGGATTTGTCTCCGATAATGCCAGTTACATGATCAAGGCATACAATGGCATTCTTCGAGGTTTACTGCCAAAAATAATAATTTTCCGAAAACAGACAAGCTGGTTGCAACCGTTAAAAAAATTGTTTAAACATTACCCAAGCAGAAAACTATGTTTTAAAGACCACCTGACAGAAGCAATCCAACAAAAAGGCTGTATTTTACCCATAAAGTTGCCACCTGAGCCATGCATAACACGATGGGGCACTTGGTATTCTGTGCTGAATATCATTCCAAATACATCCCTTTTCACGCATGCTTCGTGGGAAAGGAAATGCACATTTCACCAAGCACTGTAGTGTTAAAGGACCTCCAGAAATTGCTTGAAGATGTGCAGAGTTTAAAATCAACTCTCCTGCGACGCATGCCAAGGGACTGGTGGATCTGATTCAGTGGTTTGAAAGCCATGAAGTAAGAGTCCATCTGACATATGAAGTTGCAGAATTAATAAATACATATTGAGCAATGGTACAAGAGGTACACAGCACAAACGCCGCAATAAACAAACTATGTGTAAAAACCTTCTGTGATGTGTAAAAAAAAAATGACTAATTACTACAACCCGGATCAATGCAAAAAGAAACCAGTTTTTTTTCAACCAGCTCATAACTTTGATGGCAGTAAGGATATTCGACCCACAACAAGTGTGTAGTTTGGATCTGGAAGCCCTTCCATTATATTCAATTCTACGATTTGATGCTGATTGTAAATCAGAAATGGACAGATACCTACCATATGCAAAAGAAAATGGCAGTAGAATGACTTTGAATACATTTTGGATTAAAGCTGAAGAATTATTTCCCAATTTAACACGAAATGCTAAAATATATTTGTCAGTTGTTACCAATTCTGTAGATACTGAAAGAAGTGTTTCTTCTTATGGCCAAGTTTTTACAGAACAACATCAATCTATGAAAGAAGGCAGGGTTAACCAACTGACGATGCTTAAGTTTAATAGCTACATTTAATGCATGGGACATTTTCTTTCATGAAACTGTAAGTGACACTTAATGCGCTGCTTGCAAACAAGCAGCACATTAAGAATCAGTGCTGGTTTTTTATATTTTGTTGACAAATTATGTGTTCCTACTAGTAAACTGAAACATTTAAATTATTTATTTACCCATTCTAAGAAATAATAGTGAATAAGACGTATTACTAATAAAGGGATGCATGATTAAATAAATGTCTGTAGCTGCTCCTGCCGACTAATAGAATAGAATGAATAAACAGAATGACTAATTGAGATGATTAAAGGAATCGGGAGATTATAAATCAATAAGTGGTTTAATTAAGCAGACTACATGACCACCTTGCGGTGGGAGGAATGAAGTGCAGCCTAAGAAAGCAGGTTGCATAAAACGCAGGGCCCTAATTGATCACAAACTAATAGAGAGCTCTCTGTCTGCGATTGAGGGAGATTTCAACACGACGACTCCTCCCATCTGTAATTATGGCAGGAATGTAACAACGTCTGTGTTATTATTCCTCATGCTCTACCAATTACAGTCCACTAAAACCTGTTTCTATTACACCCCAGTACTTGTTTTACAAAAATACACCCACAGCCAACTAGAAAAACAGACGCGTCCACGTAAATACATCTTGCTGTTGAAAGATCATTTTGTTATTTATTATTTGTTCCTTGTTACAAGCAAAGACCATATTTATCATGTGCATGGGTGAGTCATGCTCCTGTTTACTGATTTGGAACAATTCACCTACTGAATTTAAAACGTATGAACATACATGGATTTGGGAGGGACTACATACAGACAGACATACATTACATACAGACAAAGACAAATACAGTAGTTTGATCAGATCTCATAAAAAGCACACAATTACAACTTTTCAAATCCAGCGGATCAGATTTGTTGTTTGTGACTCAATGAATTGAATCTAATAATATTTTTCCCCGGTGGCATGGAAATCTAAAGCTTGGAACCAAGGACCAGGATGCTGAAGACAGGTACTGTAGGATCAAGAGAGTATTCCACCACTCCCTGCTCATTATTGTTTAGTACGTACAGGTATCTTTTTTTCAGAAGTTAGGAATGCATTAAAAAGTACGCTGGTTTATTGAACCCAGCTGCCCTGTAAATTCTATAAACCTGCATCAGGTAACTCAGCGTATGAGAGACGCTCCATAGATTCAGATCAGGGTTGCCAATTTTTTTGATTTTTTTAAATCACCAAATTAAATTACTCAATCTTAAATGAATACATAAATAAAGCAAATTATTTATCATTGTGGCATCCTCTTAATGTGAACTACAAGAATTGAGCGATGGAGTACGCCAGAGAAAAATCCCCCTCACTCATCCCAGGCATTATTTTCTTTTACTTTTCTTTCTTTGATTTCCTCTTTCTGTGTCCAGTCCAAACACAAGCAGTCGTTACTTAGGACTACTTTGCTTTTTATAGTGTGTTCAATTGTTAAAGTTCCTGATTGCACCACTAAATAAACAACTGAGCACCGTGTTCAGACCCGCTGAAACCAGGTTTATTTGGGAACCCATTGCACTGTCATCCGAATCATAAGAAAGTTTACAAACGAGAGGAGGTCATTTGGCACAGGAATAATTCTGGTCGCTCTTCTTTGCACTCTTTCTAGAGCAGCAATATCCTTTTTCTAGCGAGGTGACCAGAACTGAACACAATATTCTAGATGAGGTCTTATTAATGCATTGTAAAGTTTTAACATTACTTCCCTTGATTTCAACACTTCACTATACAGTTAAGCATCTTGTTGGCCTTTTTTTTTCTAGCTTCCCCACATTGTCTAGATGACGACATTTGAGTCAACATAAAACTCCTAGGTCTTTTTCATACATTTCTTCTTCAATTTCAGTATCTCCCATATGATATTAATAATGCACATTTTTATTGCCTGCGTGCAGTACCTTACACTTTTCTCTATTAAATGTCATTTACCATGTGTCTGCCCAGTCCTGAATGCTGTCTAGATTATTTTGAATGACCTTTGCTGCTGTAACGGTGTTTGCCGCCACTCCTATTTTTGTGTCGTCTGCAAATTTAACAAGTATTCTTACTACACCAGAATCCAAGTCATTAATGTAGATTAGGAATAGCTGGGTACCTCGCTCCATTTTGAGGTTTCTCCTCTAATCAGTACTTTCTGTTTTCTATATGTTAACCACTCCCTAATCCATGTGCATGCATTTCCTTGAATCCCTACTACATTCAGTTTGAGAATTAATCTTTTATGCAGGACTTTGTCAAAAGCTTTCTGGAAATCTAAATAAACCATGTCATATGCCAAGCAAGTTAGTTAGACATGATCTCCCTTTCCTAAAACCATGCTGACTGTCTCCCAGGATACTGTTACCATATAGGTAATTTTCCATTTTGGATCGTATTATAGTTTCCATAAGTTTACATTCGCTTCAGCAAATATGTTAATAATGGGCAGGCGCTCTATAACGGGGCAAAACATGTCTTCAAAATACCATTTCAGTGCTTTATAGACAGTAAGAGTTTAAGATGTCTGTATTAATAAAAAGGTTTTTAAAACATACTTTTCATGTAATTTCCTTAAGAAACTATATAAAAGAGGTAGGAAATGAAAAAATGATTTAAAAAATCGACTTGATTTAAATCCGCCAACCCTGATTCAGATTAAAGAAATGATCAAATGAAAAGAACAAAAAATACTTTTCAATTATAGAGGATCATGCAGCTATTAGCGAAGGAACGAAAGACAATCAATTGCTGTATTTTTTTACCATCATTATTTTTTAAATTATTATTAAAGATGCTTCCGGCAAGTAAAGTTTAAAACAGACATGCAAACTATTGTCAGTTATCTATATCTATAAAATACAGTGATTATTCGTTCATTTTTGACTACCAAATACTTCTTTCACGGTGCCGTAACCATCACAATGCATGGGACTATTTTGCACGCTACTTTTGCATACGTATCTGCAACACTGTCAACACCACAGGCCCTCAAGCAGGGGCTGTCGAAGCAGCAGTTTGAAGTTGTTTACCTGTCACTCTTCAGAAAATACAGAGAAACACCGTTGGAGTATGAAGGAGAAAAAACCCAGATCACAAAAAAGGGAAATGGCATTCTAATGAAGTAGCTAGTAAAAGCAAAATTCATATGTAAAGAAATGTCTATTTAATTCCATTACTGGTGCTGACAAATGAAGACAGGAAATAGAATAGAGCATTGTAAAAAATATTTAAAAGACAATTTAGTGACAGTGTTGCATTTCTACAGCCAAGAAACCCCAATCATTCAGGAACCAAACAGTGACACGACCCCAGCATGGCAGTCATCTTCAGTCACAGGGGCACGGAAAAGAAGTTTGCAAGCAAAATGGTTTCTGAGATGAGTTGCAGTTTGAAAAGCAACAGCTGGGCTGACCAGTGTACATGTTAGCAGATCTGCACAGAGGCAACACGCATTCTAGCATTAAGACACTCATTTCCACCTCTCTGTTTTTCTTACAAATTAAATGAGTAGTGCACAACAAAATCTGAAAGCTCAACATTAATTTTAGGGGGCTCCCGAGTGGCGCTTCCAGTAAAGGCGCTCCACGTGGAGTGCAGGATGCGCTCTATAGTCTGGACGTCGCGAGGTCGAGTCCAGGCTATTCCTTTGTTGACCGAGGACGGGAGCTTCCAGGGGGCGGCGCTCAACTGACCGCGCGCCGCCCGGGGGGGAGAGAGGGTTAGGTCAGCCAGGGTGTCCTCGGCTCACTGCGCACCAGCGACCCCTGTATCCTACTTCAATAGGAACATTAGCCTGCTATATTATATTAAACCAAAACAACAAAAATAATAACGATCTGGTTCTCTTGATTTTTTCAATGAATATAATTGAATTAATAGAGAATAAAAGTACACCAAGTTAACAGCGCATTGTTCCAGGGGAACAGGCAGATCTTTTCCAGTTTTGAAAGTGTCTGTGATTTTGGGGGCCTGCAATGAGTCTGCTACTTGTTACAATTCATGGGTCACATCTGCAGTTTCAAATCGGTCGTGACCCATTTGCAGCCACCCCCTTTCCGTTGGGGATTTACGCCCGGGAGACCATTCCGAGGGGCAATTTGGTCAATGCAGCCACTGAGATGCTTCTATTGTACCATCAATGTTGCTGATTACAGTAGTTCCACACAACTTTGAATTACCCATTAAGTAAAAAAAGTCACTTTCCACGTTGCACAAGGCACACTAGGCAACAAGGTTGTATCCTTGCTACAGAAACATTTTCACACATACTAATGTTTTGTTTTAAAAAATAAATGAATGAATGAATGAATGAATGAATGAATGAATAGGAACCACTGGGCACTTGGTTCAAACAAACAACTCAAATGCTTTCTTATTTTCCTTGAAGAATCAAGCAGCACACATTCTTTACACTATTCCTGATGTTGTGCTATTCTTGGCTCGCCTCTGAATGTCTCGTGTCATTAATTGGCCCAATATCATGGCAAGGTGCCAGCGTTAGGCCAGCAAGACATTTTTATTGAACAGAAAGAACCAATTCTGTGAGTACAAGCTGCAGTGAGTTACATTTCCACCCAGAAAAACAACCTGAGATTTAATGCTTGCATAAAAATCCAAACAACAACAACAGTTCCAAAGGAACAGTGCCTACTTATACTAGCAAAAACACTCTAGAAATGTCATCTCTCTATGTTCCTGAAGACTATAAAATGCCTTACATTAAACAAGCCTGTACTGTTGGGTCCTAACCTGGAAGGGCAAAAAAGCAAGGATGGAAATAAGCTGCACAGCAACATCTTTTTTTCTTTAAAAACAAAACAAAAAAAATACTATCATATGGATGTACAATTGAATCAAGACAATTGACACTTATCATTGAATTTGATGTTATGACCCTGTCTCTATTCACCAAATAGTAACTTTTCAGAAATGACTGAAAATTGTGTGTATGACAAATTGTATGCAAGTAGTATAAGAAAACCATGTCCGTGTGTCAGTAACGCACGGCCCCAGCAAAATCATACTGCAGATCACCATGTCCGAGTGTGTCAGTAACACACGGCCCCAGCAAAATCATACTGCAGATCACCATGTCCGAGTGTGTCAGTAACACACGGCCCCAGCAAAATCATACTGCAGATCACCATGTCCGAGTGTGTCAGTAACACACGGCCCCAGCAGAATCATACTGCAGATCACCATGTCCGAGTGTGTCAGTAACACACGGCCCCAGCAGAATCATACTGCAGATCACCATGTCCGAGTGTGTCAGTAACACACGGCCCCAGCAGAATCATACTGCAGATCACCATGTCCGAGTGTGTCAGTAACACACGGCCCCAGCAGAATCATACTGCAGATCACCATGTCCGAGTGTGTCAGTAACACACGGCCCCAGCAGAATCATACTGCAGATCACCATGTCCGAGTGTGTCAGTAACACACGGCCCCAGCAGAATCATACTGCAGATCACCATGTCCGAGTGTGTCAGTAACACACGGCCCCAGCAGAATCATACTGCAGATCACCATGTCCGAGTGTGTCAGTAACACACGGCCCCAGCAGAATCATACTGCAGATCACCATGTCCGAGTGTGTCAGTAACACACGGCCCCAGCAGAATCATACTGCAGATCACCATGTCCGAGTGTGTCAGTAACACACGGCCCCAGCAGAATCATACTGCAGATCACCATGTCCGAGTGTGTCAGTAACACACGGCCCCAGCAGAATCATACTGCAGATCACCATGTCCGAGTGTGTCAGTAACACACGGCCCCAGCAGAATCATACTGCAGATCACCATGTCCGAGTGTGTCAGTAACACACGGCCCCAGCAGAATCATACTGCAGATCACCATGTCCGAGTGTGTCAGTAACACACGGCCCCAGCAGAATCATACTGCAGATCACCATGTCCGAGTGTGTCAGTAACACACGGCCCCAGCAGAATCATACTGCAGATCACCATGTCCGAGTGTGTCAGTAACACACGGCCCCAGCAGCATCATACTGCAGATCACCATGTCCGAGTGTGTCAGTAACACACGGCCCCAGCAGAATCATACTGCAGATCACCATGTCCGAGTGTGTCAGTAACACACGGCCCCAGCAGCATCATACTGCAGATCACCATGTCCGAGTGTGTCAGTAACACACGGCCCCAGCAGCATCATACTGCAGATCACCATGTCCGAGTGTGTCAGTAACACACGGCCCCAGCAGCATCATACTGCAGATCACCATGTCCGAGTGTGTCAGTAACACACGGCCCCAGCAGCATCATACTGCAGATCAGCATGTCCGAGTGTGTCAGTAACACACGGCCCCAGCAGCATCATACTGCAGATCACCATGTCCGAGTGTGTCAGTAACACACGGCCCCAGCAGCATCATACTGCAGATCACCATGTCCGAGTGTGTCAGTAACACACGGCCCCAGCAGCATCACGAAACAATACTGCAGATTCAGGGAGAGAATCGAGGCACATTTGGATCCAATTTAAAAAAAGTCAAACTGCTTCATCAAAGGGCCTTATTTTTCAAATAAAAATCTCTGTACCTACAGTGCACCTTTTTGTTCCAGTTGACGTTCCTAACGCCTGTAGAACACATCAAATAATTAAAAATCTGCCAGTTTGTGAAACCCAGCATAGAGAAATTATTAAAAAGGGACATTGTGCCTTGAAAAGCAAATGACAGACCAGCTGACAAAGCATGTCATGTTTTCATACTGGAGTTCAAATAAAAACCATTCAGCACAGTGGACCGAACGTACCCGGGGGCACAGAATCCTACCAATGTAACCACTCTGCAGCAGCTTCTCACCAGCAGATAGTAACTGCACTCTCAGCTGCATGTCGGAGAAACAAAAACAGAGGAGACATTTGATTGGCAGCTGGCAGTTGGCCGGTACAGGCATTTTTGGGAGTATCAGTAGCTTTTATTCAGGAGGTCAAAGTTACTGCACACTTGGTCTGTTTAAAACATATCACTGTGCTGTGGGAATGTGAGGATTGTTAAAAGCAAGTACATTGACCAGTAGGGGTCTCCGCAGAACGACTATATGAGCTATTCCTATCCCGAGACGATGTTCCTTCCTATGCCCTGTGGGGGGGTGCAAAGGCCAATGCAGCTCTCCCTGTGGGCCCCCAGCCAAGGTCAGGATTCGAACCACGCTTCACTAGCAGAGACTTTGCTTTTATTAGGGGAGCCAGTGGGTTACTTGCATTACATTGCAGGTGCATCTTCATTCAACTCTGATACGAGTAGTCCAGTTGAAAGGACCTCCTACAGTACTTGCTGCACACACTCTCCCGGATAGTGCTGCACTAGACTGCACTTAACAGGACACAATTGCACTCTGTTGGGCATTGAACCTTCTATAAACTGCATTTAAATTATTTTGTTTTCACTGACAGTCTACATGTGATTTATCACTGACTAACATTACCATATCATTCTGACACAATTACTAGAAGTCGAGTTACAGTGCTTGAGTCTCTGACACCACAGCCAGAGAAAAGAGCCATTGATTTTACACCTCACACACTGTGATGAGCTGTAACCTTGCAGAAGTAGTGCTGAAGACAAGAAAGGACAAAGCACAGAAAGCTGCATTAACACAGCATCCTCAAAGAATCTCACACCACAGTACAAGTTATTCTGGGGCCGCTGCCTTCTGCATGTAGCAGGAGTTTAAAATATTGCAATGTCACAATGCAACGTCTTCTAAAACTTTTGCCTCTTAAGAATGCTTTTCGTTCTCTTCAGAGGGACAGGGGTGTAGAGGCGAGGGGTTTCTGAACCGCATTATACCTTTACTGCAGAGAAGCAGCTGAACACTGGTTGCCAGTCCAACCTGACAAATATATTTCTAAGGAATTGTAAAAGGGACTATGTTAACTGTATTGAAAAATGTGAGTTAGAGAGTTGGGTTTTGGTAGTCAGGGCTGAAGTACTGTGTTGTAATGTTGGTCTATTACCTAGTAGAGCTGAACTCACTTCAATCTTTTTCAACCTATTCTGGTCCAGAACCTGGTTTCAATCATGTCCCTAATTATTATGACTTGTTTAATTAAGGGCCTAGTTAGTCCAAGATCCTGGACTGGAAGGGACAAGCGAGTACAGTGGATCTAGAATACTGATGCACTCTGTGATAGAAACTAGTTCAGCATTAAGCAAAGTTAGCAACTAACCAAGTCAAATGCAACAGTGATCACACCTAAAATGGATTTAAAACTGGTTTCTGTTTAAGAAGGGAAAAAAAAAAAAAAAAAAAGTAAAATAAAACTGAATACAAGCAAAGAGTCTCCAGATGAGTTTTCACTTGATTTAGCTGCAGTAATTAGGTAATACTCCTGTTACACAATCAATTCGGAGAAAAGGACAGGCAAACCCCACGCAATTTATACAAGCGCATTACTGGAACTCGATAAGATCTACAAAACTCAACACATAGTAGCAGTTTCACAAACAGGACTAGACAGGCACAGCACAGTGAATGCAGTGCAGCATGGGAAAAGCAGAACTATTAAAACACCAAGGACAGATTCTGGACTATGGTCAATTGTAAATTGTGAAAATTTTCCTGGTTTCCAGAACACTGACAATAATATGAAGTTGCTATCTTAAAAGGTTTGTGATATTGGCATGTGAAATCAAATCAACAGCTTGACATTTAAAAACAAGCCACAATCACGGTTGCGCTTCCAAAGTGACACCATTTTAGGAACAGGATGCTTCGCATACAAGACAGGCCATCAGGATCCCGAATCAACTGCTATAAAAACAGGAAGTTTCATTTAAAAATAATAATACAAAATACCATAAAAAAATATATATATATATATATATATACACATTTTGCAAGCTGCAGATTGCGAGCCTGCTGGCTCCTGTGTAAGCCAGCATTCCAGTAACCACACACAAGCTGCGGCACACAGGCTTGTATTTTCAGAGTGACGCCCACACAGCCCTCTTTCTCAGCGTGTGATTAGGAGGGCTGCTGCATGATCACACCGGATTCCTTCCCTCGGCTCACACACCAACAACTTGCCCTCTTGGCTGCATTCTTCTTCAAACAGCCCCCGTCACCTTGGCAACCCAGCACTCCTATTATGGCCAGCTGGTCTTTTGAAAGCAGCCTCAGCTAGCGTCTCAACTTTTGTTTTACTTCAAACAGGGTAAAGAGTTTACTTTAACTCCCACACCATTTTCATACAAACTGGACAGAGGCCCAACCTCGGTGCAGCCTGGGATACAGACAGCAGCATTCGAGGGTGAGGGAGAGAAAAATAAAAAATAAAATAATAAAAAGCATTTTGGAAACTCTGACTCAAAACATACTGCAGTGTTATGACCGATATACAAAACTGAATCACAGAGACATTTTTAAATTCCATAAGAAAATCTCACACATGCATCCAGACTTATTTTGTTCCAGGATGGAAGTATGATCTATACTGTTTATATGAAAAGCAAATCGCTCAACTCTCACCATTATGTAAGAGCTGACATGCTTGCCTTCCGATGCACACCGCTTGATCCGCAGCAAGCACAGTGTGTGTCATGTGCTCCATCTAAACTCAACTGCTTAAAAAGGAATTTCAGATAGTTGAACTAATCATGTGGAGATTCGTACTGAGAAATAAATATTTTAGCTTTTTTTTTTTTTAAACACATTTAGATTTTGCATTAAAATTGTCCATTTGCATTTCTAGGTGTCTCTTGTCCAATTTGCTCTGTAAAGTATCTTTAAAGGAAAGGCAAATCTTTACAACTAAAACAGCCCTTTCCTAGACTATAGACCTTTACATTGTACAAATCCAAAATAAATACAGGGATTATAAATATGAGCCAAAAGCCATTTCAAGAAAAAAAAACATACAAAAACAAAATGCATAGTCAGGGTATGTAGAAGCTTGGTCTCCTTGGTGTGAGGTCACAGGAGCAGAGTATCCTGCAGGATAATGAAGAGAAGGAATGCTCAGCTCACAGAGCAGGGGATGAAGCAGGTGCTTTACATGGCACAATATGGAAACTGATGAGTTATACTGCTTCACAAGCTCCGTCTTCTTAGTACAGCTCAGTAGACATGCTAGATAACACATGCTACGAAAGAGCTTCCTCTCTCGATCTGAAGAAACACACAACAGGCAAGACTATGAACACTTCACGGTTTAAGATACATCTTCCATATTATTATTATTATTATTATTATTATTATTATTATTAATTTCTTAGCAGATGCCCTTATCCAGGGCAACTTACAATTGTTACAAGATATCACATTATTTTTACATACAATTACATTATTATTTATTTATTTATTTATTTTTTTACACATTACTTTTACATACAATTACCCATTATACAGTTGGGTTTTTACTGGAGCAATCTAGGTAAAGTACCTTGCTCAAGGGTACAGCAGCAGTGTGTCCCCCACCTGGGATTGAACCCACAACCCTCCGGTCAAGAGTCCAGAGCCCTAACCACTACTCCACACTGTTGCCATACCAAGTTAACTGCTCTTGGGATCCAAGATATGCCGATAGTGGCGAGAGATATTTCCAAGACAATGAACTACCTAAAATAAATGCATAAATACAAATTAATAAAATAAACCAAACGAAGCCGACCGTTCCCAACGTTGGACAGTGGGTTACTAAACCTACCTGCAGTAAAACCGTATCCTCATGTTGCTACTAAACCTACCTGCAGTAAAACCGTATCCTCATGTTGCTACTAAACCTACCTGCAGTAAAACCGTATCCTCATGTACTAAACCTACCTGCAGTAAAACAGTATCCTCATGTACTAAACCTACCTGCAGTAAAACCGTATCCTCATGTACTAAACCTACCTGCAGTAAAACCGTATCCTCATGTACTAAACCTACCTGCAGTAAAACCGTATCCTCATGTACTAAACCTACCTGCAGTAAAACCGTATCATCATGTACTAAACCTACCTGCAGTAAAACCGTATCCTCATGTACTAAACCTACCTGCAGTAAAATCGTTATCATATCATCATGTTGCTAATGTATTCCTACACTGATTTTTCTTTTTTTGAGGAACAAAATAAAAAGCTGAGGAATGCCAGGATAAACACAACTGCAAGCTACTGCACCAACACGGTTTACTTATTTTTGTCAGACGTGTTTTATCGGATAATAAATAAATGACCTGATATTGTAAACTTACATTTTTATAAATTAACTGCACACAAAAAAAAAAAACAGTAAGATGGCTTCCGAAACACGTGGCCTTCTCTGCCTGATATTCCACAGACACACAAAGAAGGAAATAGCAACATCAAGACAGTGCAAGCTTTAATCCACCTGGTGCCTGAAGCTCCACTCGTACAGTAAGAAAATATCATGGCCTACATTTGATTTATGTTATAAACAGACGACAATATGTACTCTTAACAAGACTGGCGTTATTACCCAATAAAACTGCCCTATGAAAGACTGGGTGGGTGTGGCCCATTCTAGATATCTGAGCAAACCTTCAGGATTAAAAACACAACCAACCACCAGGAGCACAGTCGCTTGCACATTTGAGTCAGTGTTTAATGGATTAAGAAGGAATGGCAGGTCAGAGTAATAAACAGCTTCTGCAGGTGAAGATGAAAGATTAAACCTGTTACTCAAAAATGCACCCCCATCATTAGCTCCTATAATGTGTTGCTTCTCTGTCCTCGGGCTACAAGAGCACAAGACTTGAGCACCTGGGATGTAGGTTTCAGAATGCAGAAGACAGACACAGAAAACTCAAAAACACTGTGATAGGTGAATAATATTTTTTTTATTTATATTTTTATAAAATTACAAAGTTGCATAACTGCAAAGTTCAAAGTAAACACATGTCTGGTTTCACAGCTCACGATTAGAACTACCTTGTGTAAGGTTTAAAATCTCAATGTATTCATTTCATTAGTACTAAATCACACCCAGAAATACACAAATGACCTACGTACAGTACATGCAGTCATCAAAACTTGAATAAAAGTGATAGTCAGCTCCTGCCTGTGTCACAAGTACATCCAGTACATATTAGTTTTAAAATCTACACTTATTGGTGCTTTGTCCACTGTGAAATACATGAAGGCACCAAAACCCATGGGCAGCACGACTACCACCACGGGCCAATGAGGGTGCAGTAGCCAACTCCAATATGGGCAGTACCGATCCCAAAGAGGGCTTCCATACAGTACATGAAAAGCAACAGGGTGGATCATTTTCACAAGGACATGCACAAGCCTTTTGGGTTTATTATAATAATAATAATAATAATAATAATAATAATAATAATAATAATAATAATAATAATAATACATTTAATTTAAATACCTGGAGTCACCCATTGCCTGCACTAATAGATGCGACTCATTCCTAACACTCGTTTTAAAGACTACAATTCAAATACAGAAATGCACGATTTGCAAGGGATCCTTCAAATTAGGTGGCAAAGAGGAATGCGAGTACAGCAATCCCCACCCCACCTGCAATCACACGCCTACTTCAATACCGCAGAGCACGCGGCTTAATGAGACAAGCCTCTCAAGTGATAACACAGCCTGACCGCACAGAACTGACTGGCTTGAACACCTGAGAATACAGTTGGAATCGGGGAGGGGATAGGCAAATTTAGTTTCAATATTTATTCAGTTTTTGTTTTCCTCCCTATTTCAGTAATCTATATTATATATATACAGACGTGCTCAAATTTGTTGGTACCCTTACAGCTCATTGAAATAATGCTTCATTCCTCCTGAAAAGTGGTGACATTAAAAGCTATTTTATCATGTATACTTGCATGCCTTTGGTATGTCATAGAATAAAGCAAAGAAGCTGTGAAAAGAGATGAATTATTGCTTATTCTACAAAGATATTCTAAAATGGCCTGGACACCTTTGTTGGTACCCCTTAGAAAAGATCATAAAGAATTGGATTATAGCGATATTTCAAACTAATTAGTTTCTTTAATTAGTATCACACATGTCTCCAATCTTGTAATCAGTCATTCAGCCTATTTAAATGGAGAAAAGTAGTCACTGTGCTGTTTGGTATCATTGTGTGCACCACACTGAACATGGACCAGAGAAAGCAAAGGAGAGAGTTGTCTGAGGAGATCAGAAAGAAAATAATAGACAAGCATGGTAAAGGTAAAGGCTAAAGAACAGTTATTTTGTTTAACAGTGATCTTACCCAGTAACTACTTGAAATGCCACTGAACAGGAAAATGCATACAATAACTATTTATACAATACAGTCAGCTGGGTCAAATGGTATATGCTCTTTAAAATACCAGCCTGCTCCTCAATTAATCATCCTGGTTTTCATGACCAGTATCTCATTTCATTCTCTGTTAGCAATTTAAAAAAGGAGGCAGAAAACTACAGTACAAGTAGCACCATCACCACCAGAATCTGTTCTTGGATCTTTACTGTCCTTGTAAAAACACTGCGTTGTCATCATATAGTCTCACCACATACAGAAGCGTGACAAACAGTGCATATGAACAGTTTAGCCCAAGACTGGTGAGCATCTACACATCTTGAACAGAACGTGCAACAAAACTCCCCTTCCATCCCTACATGGAATCAGCAATCTGTGTTTGCATTGGGTGGGGATTTCTCTCAGACACTGTTCTCCATGAACTAAACCGTAGATCTCAGCAAAAAGAAAAACAGAATTCTCCACACTCTTCTGGTGAAACGCATTTTGTTCCAATATTTATTTTTGGATAATCCGGGTTTTGCTTACAGCATTAGACAACGCACAATGTATTCTGTGTAGTTCACTACAATACACACAACACACGCCTGCAGAAACAGGTTTAGACACTCGTCTTGCACCCAGTCCTGGGTTTCAGAATTCCCCTTGTTTAGGTCTACCATTGAAATGATCAGCTAACTCGGACAAGCATGTGCCACAGTCATGTTATTTAATGGGGCTTTACATTTCAACAGAGCGCCTCTGCCAGTAAGCCAGTTTCTGAATCAATGCCACACTTCAAAGCAGCTCCAGGTCTCAGATCAGTGAGCAATTCTGCATGGTAACCCAATGGATCTTTGCTGCTATCTGAAAAGTATGGCAACCTTTTGCCTGGAGCAAGTGAGGGGAGTGTGTTTACAAAGAGAGTCATCAAAATACGAATGAGTCACAAATGATTCAGCACTCGCATTAGCATGTTTATCATGCCTTGACAATCTGTTTGGTTTTCTGTGGGCGGTCAGTATCGCCTTCTTCAGCTGCTGCCTCTGAAGTTTTAGATGTGAAAGTAAAGAGAACACAGCATTTTACTAAGGGTTCATTTCACAGTCTAAAAAAGAAAGAACTCTATGCAGCAATAGAGGTGTGGTGCTGAACTAATACAGAATAATGGGTCCTGTACAGAATCATACAAAAATCAGATTCTCGGTAGTATTTATTTCCTAAAGCTTATTGCTTTTTTTAAAAAAAAAAATCTACTCCGCCAGGTGCCAAAGGTTATGGAAAGAATAATTTCCAGCCCAACAATACTTGACTTGATACATGTAATGCATTCAGCCTACACCAACAATACAAGACTATCTGTATACACAGCCTATACAGTATCTCGCTTATCCTTTCCTTGCTAGGAAGGCATAATATCTCTCAATACATAAAAGCTTACATTCTTTCCAGCTCCTGGTTAACGGCCAAATTTTGACATTTTGACCGACTGGCATTCCAACACTCCAGTGACGCGTGTTCAACGTATGGCTATGTTTTTTTATTTTTGTGCAACAAGTAACCCTTTACATGATGCTTGAGAACAAGATAGAAAGCTAAAGAAATGCTTTAAAAAACAAACAAACAAACATGTCAATACATTACTGTACTGATAAAAGGAGACTTGCCATCTAAAAGACAAATCTGTTAAACACACACACAATCTCCTTTGTACTTAGTTTAACACATGCTTTTCAAATTCTTATCCTCAAGATAAAAAAAATAAAAAAATAAATTGTATCCAACAGAATTTTTGATTCCTCTTACTTTAACTGTTAATATATTTAAATTATAAATGAATGTGAAGTATGTTACATTGCAGAACATTGAGACACAAAGAAATGAGATTTTTAGTGCCAACAGATGTACCAGTAGAGTAGAGGATATTTATAAGCTTACAAAGCTTTGAAATCTAAAACGTCATGCATGAATCCTGAGTCATACAAATAAAAAATAAAAAAGTGATATTTGTTTGTTACAGGGATGGAAATAAGACTCCTACTAAATCACAGTTTCACCTATTCCAGGTTTTAACATGTGCTTGATTATCCCCAGTGTACATTAGGCAATTGTACATTGTGTCTTATTAAAGCAGGAATGGATCAAACTGCTATGCAATGGGAGTCTTATTTCTGACCCTGAGCTATTTTGCACCACACCACAAAAACATATAGTATATTACCATGATCTAACCTGACAACAAACACATATAAAGATTATAGAAAATGCTAAAATCATATTTTTTCAAATCTGAAAAAAATCGTGTGGTGATCAGTCATTTTCTTTTTAATTAAATGCAGAAAAGAATGCCCCAAGAAAAAAAAAAAATCTAATATTTTATACAACTAAAATGCCACACAATATCAAAAAGAAAGGATGTTATTTGTATGTGGTATACATTTAAAACAATTACTGTTCAAAAAAGTGGGTGAAGCAGCTTTCCAGAGTGAAACTGAATAAGGGTTAGGTTCAAGATAACAGCTTTGTTAATGGCATTTGAAACACCACCAATAATTAACATTTTACTGATCAAAGTCAGCTGAAGCAGAGCAGAACCATGTCTTTATTTGTGCAAAGGTAAACCTTTCCAAAATGTGTTTACAGTGACACCCTTACTGTATTTATAGTAATAATTAGAAATGACTGTCTCAGAGATAAAAAAAAAAAGATTTCCTGAGATTGGGTCCCCTGATTACGAGGTTTGGCTTTTCAAACCTCTGGAGTCATACATATATAGAGGATATACTTTGTGTTGTGATTGAACCCTTTTATTAATTATCAATGTTGGACTGATGGGAACACTACATCAGTCAGACGACCGTGTTAAACTAAAATCGAGGGACATTTATGACGTCAAAATAAAATGTCAGTGTCTGCCATTAATCTGGATAATGTATAAAAACATATATGCATTACTGTAAACATCCCACCAATTTCTATGAAATAAGGTTTTTAATAAGCATACGGGCACTGGATAGCAATCAGGGTCACTTACATTTTATCAAGAGATTTTCAGAATTTAAAGACCTCTTTTTATTGCATTGGTTTGTGGAACACCAAGCAGACTAAGACTACCATTTTACAGACCCTAGGAACTTTCTGATTGTGAATTGCATCTCTGCTTTTTACTACAGCCCTTAAACCAGGGGGGGGGGGTCAAACTTCATGGAGGGCTGCAGTGTCTTCTGGCTTTCGTTCCACCCCAGCTCTCAATTAATTAACTGGTCTAATTATTTGATTAACTGGACACATTTAACACTTCTCTTTAGCCTTCAAAATGTTTCATAGGTAGTGTACCTTGAATCAAGTGCATTTTTAAACCCATCAACTGTAAAATACCTTAAAATATTAAATATGTCAAATTCAACAAATAATTAGATCAATTATGTTAATTGAGAGCTTAAGTTGGAATGAAAAACCAGAAGACTCTGTGGCCCTCGAGGACTGGAGTCTGACACCCCTGCCCTAAATGAAGGCACAAATGCTGGTGTAGTAGGTCATTTGTCCTGCCTGTAAAGAACCACACAACAAAGCATGTGCGTGGGACAGACAAACTCTTTTCAGACTCATCCCCCCCCCCCCCCCGATTTTAAGAAAGTTTAGAATCTGTATCATAACTACACTGTGGTTTGGTGTCCAGAAATCCCCAACATAAACATATACTGCAAACAAAAAAAAGTGAAAGCAGTTTTCAGTGTTTGGACTGACAGGACTCGAGCCATTTACATAGGTACCAATTATGAACTGGTGGGATGGAATTATGCGTTTCCCTGTCTGTCTCTTGCTCCATGTAAATTTAACTTTTACCCATTTCTCTTAGACTGGTCAAGTCAACCACATAACTGTGGGACTTGAATGTTTCCATGACTGGCCTAAACGTGGGTGTCAAAGTGGATAGAAACTAAATTCCCCAACTTCTGATGACACTTGTGGTGTGACTTATTGCAATCTGTCTCCTTTAAAAATCAGCAAATTTGCATACCTACTCTGTTTTATTATTATTATTATTATTATTATTATTATTTATTTCTTAGCAGACGCCCTTATCCAGGGCGACTTACAATTGTTACAAGTTATCACATTATACATTATTTCACATTATACAGATATCACATTATTTTACATACAATTACCCATTTATACAGTTGGGTTTTTACTGGAGCAATCTAGGTAAAGTACTTTGCTCAAGGGTACAACAGCAGTGTCCCCCACTGGGGATTAAACCCACAACCCTCCGGTCAAGAGTCCGGAGCCCTAACCACTACTCCACACTGCTGCCCATAGTTTTAGAAGCGAGATTGATTTAAAATGCAAGGAATTCTCAATTCAGGCCTCGAGCATTGTGTGAGGTCACTCATTATGTTACCCTGTGGGCAGATAACGTTAATTTGACGTCAATACTGCAAAATTAGCTGCTTTGGTATACGGGGCAATACTAATGGGGCTACAAACCAGTCAGTCAGGGGAACCTCGCTGAAATAAATTATATTGTTTGCGTCATATGTTTTACTATCATGGAGTCACATATGCTTAAGGATATTATTATTATTATTATTATTATTATTATTATTGTTAAAACACTTTATGACCCACACATCCAGTTTATAAACTGGATTGCTTTTTTAGTGTAAAGATTTTTAGAAGAAAAACCCAACGCTGGGCAAATGTAAAGATTAATTCAAGATTAATTTTTTAACGACATTAAGGGTAAAAGCAGGCAATCCCCGCTTCCCAGCCAGATACACTCTAGAGATAAAGTAATTAGATACAAAAAGGAATTCCAATTTAGTTTAACGAGCCCCGCCATTAAACACACATGTTAATGGCAGTATGTAATTTCAAAGAATAACCAATTCAGTGTTCCCCATCCCAGGGGGTCTGACAACAGCCGAAGTACTCCATCAGGGGCTGTTTCACAGTGTCCATGCTTTACATTCGCTTAGAAACACAACACCTCTTTAAAACCCAAACGCCTTCACTGACATGTCATTTATTTAAGTTCGTATTTATAAATATTTGCCCTGCTGTATTTTAGAATTGGCCTAACACAAACCGCATTAGTTTGAATGAACAATGAAATCAAGAACAAATGAGTTAAAAAAAAAAAACTAAAATGCTTACTAAAATAATTATTCAAAAACACCTTAGATGAACAAGGTGATACATACATATATATTATATACATATATATATATATATATATATATATATATATATATATATATATATATATATATATATATTATATCCCTGATGTAAACACAAACTTTCAAATGAGTCGGAAGATGTATGCAGTGGTTTTCTTAACTCTGCGTAAATAGGAAAAGGTCCCAGAAATGTTTTTAACAGTTCAAAGAAGAAAAGAACCAAAAAAGTGAGCGCATTTCACCGTCAGTAATAAACACTGGTTTGGGAACCGCACAGTAAATCTGTCACGGTCCTGCCTGTGTGTTTAAAACAACATAATCTGGAAATCTCAGCCATTATCTCATCGGCCAGCGCATAAAAACGCGATGTGGAGGAATTCACTACCAAAATAAAAATAAAAAAAGGTACTGTAAACTTACCGAGAAAGAAGTGGCACAAACCCGGAGAAAGAATCGCGGAATTCCTTAGAAAAAGGACGGCCCAGTTCCTCTGCGTTTACTAAATCAGTGATTAAATCCCTTCTCCTCCTCCACCGCACCAGACAAATCCAACTCTGTCTCCTCTTTCCTCAGTCACTCTGTCTGAGCGCCAAAAAAACAGCTACGAAACACTGACTCTGTCTCGCTGTATGAAAAAATAATAATAATAGGAGCTTTTTGGGGGGCGCTCGCTGGTCTCTCCTATGCTTCTCTGCCCGTGTAGGGTGGTGTAAAATCCAGATAAATCTCTGTAAACAGCTTGGGGGGGTGGGGGGTACGCAGCCGTGTTGTAAACGGCTCGCCTGCACAGCGGATCAGCGCAGACAGCACCGGGCCTCGTTCAGACTAACAACACCCAGCCCACGACTGCATCCGGGTCGCGGCGTTCCTTCAAATCGAGGGGGGGGGGGGGGGAGTGTGTGTACGCTAGTAACGCATTCCTTTGAAAGTAAAGTACAATACAAATGTTAATTATGCAGTGTTGTTTTTATATCGAAGCTGCTTTTCCAAGAATGAAGCGCAGCGGAGCAGTTTAAAACAGAAGAGCAATGTAATGCTGGAAGGTTATTTGTTTTGAAGTTAGACCTGTCAAAAAAAGTTATGTGATTTGAACGTTGCTTGTTGTTGTTTTGATACAATGACTTTATTTTATTAAAATCAATCATAAATCTTATGGCAGTTTCCTAAAGGTGCGTTTTCATATATAATGAATTGGTCTTCGTTTACTGTAGTCTTCTATTGTTGGTTAGTTGCCCCATCTTATTTCGCCTATTCACATTTCACATTATACAGATATCACATTATGTCACACATGCATGCGCCTACAATTACATACAGCAGGTTATAAATCATTTATGACATCTTAAAGCCTTTTTATTGCCTGGGAAGCAAACAAAATTACAAAGGGGACCATTTTTTTCTTCTTTTTACTCATTACATTTCACGGGAAACACATACGCTATAATTATAACCTATTTAAAATGAGTACTACACATACACCATTTTATAAGTGCTGTTTGTGTATTATTGTGGGCTCAGTTAGCACGTGTTTGGTATTTTAATTAGCAAAAGGCACACATTTTAGTGAATAGTTCACAAACAGAACCTAAACGAACAAACAAACAAACAAACATTTAAAAACACATTATAACAAATTAACACATGTCAAACCTTTTTGTTTTCCATGAAAAGTCATGCAAAAGGTGCTAACTGGTAAAAATAAAAAAATAAATAATAAATAATAATAAAAAATAACAGGTTTGACATTGCTTAAGGTTTATTATTATTATTATTATTATTATTATTATTATTATTATTATTATTTACGCGTGGAAACACAGATACACGTTTATCCTTTTAAATACATGAACGGTCTGTCTGAATATTTAACTCAAACATTGTTGATGATAGTGCAATGATGTGTACTTTATCTATTTATGTCTATAGAGCCAACTTCATTCCATACAGTCACGAGTACATTTAAACACAGTATCTGTATCCTCCAGGAAGTCAGATTCACAATTACAGTGGATGTAGTACAAGTAAAAGTTTAACTTCATTTTTCTATTTATTTTTGTTTTATTTTGTCAGAAGAAAATAATAGAAGGAAGAGTGGCCATTGCATCTTAAATCATTAGCACATCAAAATGCAACAGAACCCTGCAGAGGCGTTCCTTTTAAAAATGCTATTGTGAGACCAATGTGATAAGCTTGCAATGCTAGTTACCTTTTGTAGACCCAGCTACAGTAGAGATCGATACATTAATACGAGTCACACAAAGTTGCTTTCAGTTTTCCCTATGAAATGTGACCCATGCCTATCACTTTCCAGGGAGTGATGGTAAACTTGCAGGTGAAGAGTCAGTGTCTAGGGCAGGGCAGAGATACCAGTGTTGCTAATAAGTAAAAGTTTTGATAACTTTTCCCCAAATCCAGCCGGTTATCAAGCAATCAGACAAAAATAAACCTGACCCTGCCGTATCAGGCAGCTTTTGGATGGAGTACAGTTTCTTAGAAAATATATCCCAGACCAATACTGCGCATACTTTCCGTGATTTTACTATAGAGATGGAACTCCGCTTGCCACACAGTCAATGTGATTTCTGATACATTTGCATTCCAATTGTATATTGCGCTGTTCTACTAGATAAGAAACACTGTGCCCAGCTAGGCTGCGCAGTGCTGGAAATAAGACTCCCATTGCATAGCAGTTTGATTCATCCCTGGTTTTACTATGACTTCAATAAGGCACACCTGAGCTGTCACCCGTACGCCGTGGCTACTCTGCTGTGCAATAAAGCTTTTCTTTCTATTACCTCTGTAGTGTTTTGCCATGAAAATATGGGACATGGCAGGCTTAAATATTACAGCATATGGGCAAGGGAGATTTATTCTTTTAATTTAAGATTTTAAAACTGAAAAAAACAGGCAAACATAAATGATCCATTGTCAAAAGGAAAATAAAAACCTGTTTAAAATAAAACACGTTCGTAAAAGACCCGAGTCATGCGAGGTGGATGAAATCCAGAATGTACATCTTCATTAGAGACAGATAGATAATCACATTTTTCTCGAGGTTTTCACCTTAAGGGCCTATAGAATGTAAACCCGAGTTTTGGGCATGTTTGGTTAGGAAGTGGCATGTTTTGGGTGTGTCCTTGTTTTTGGGAGTCAATTAGAACAAAGTTCTGAGATCAATCAGCTACTAGGAACTGGAGGAGCTCAGATCAGTGGAATGGTCTCTCCTTCGTAAATGTTCTGTTCCGTTTACTGTGAGGACATATAGAAGACGCAAAATCATGATGACCTCATATGAGGATGCAATTGTTACCCCATATAAAGCAATGGAAAAAATGGAAACAAAAATCAATGAAAAATATATTAATTTGTTTATTTGTGTCCAAAACTACTACTACTTTTATTTAAGCTTTCAATATTTCAATATTTCATGCATGAAACGGTTAAAAAAAGGGGTTCTCAGCTCAACAAAAGGACCAGAATAGACCTGAAAGCAATATGTTAAGGTTTTTGTAATAAGGTTAAAAAAAGACAATTAAAAATGTGCACTTGTTTCTTTTCTTAACTAGCCGTACAAATGTATAAATTATGGGTACATACAAGTATGCCCGATCTGCTATACCCTTCTGAGTTGTATTTAAACTCTCATAAACGGTTAGTATAGTCCCAGTATACCGTTTTTTGACGGCGGTACACTGCATTCTTTGATTCATTGACACAGGAGAGATACCCTTGCTGTGCACGCTATGTTTTGAAAATTTTGCTCGTACAGGTAGGAAAAACAAAACCCTCGCACATCACACAGGTCAGCACATTGCAATGGTATTAGGTAGTCATTGCTCATAGCTGCTCCCTCATGATATCACAGTAAGTAATCTCGCCTCAGTGAAAGTGACGCTTCCCTCACAGAACAAACACCGTTCAGATTCCACTAACAGGGTCCTCCCGAATAAAGATTCCGCTGTTAGACATTATGAATGTCTTAATGCTTTCCTAGTCTGGGTCCAGGAATAGATGATCCTTAGAAATACCATTGCGATGCCACGTAATGCCTGGGTAACTCAGGGCATCGAGGAATGGCTATCAAAACCATTACCAGGCTCCAGCATGATCAACAACGGCAACACAGTGAATCTGGAACACCATTTCTGGAATCTCAGTAAAGTACAATATAAAACGACTACAGCTTTCAAAGGTAGTGGCCAAAGCACTATACTGTTCTTATCCTGTTCCTGTCCATGTTTTACTCCAGCAGCAGTTCGAAGTGCTCACAGATTTACAGTAGTTTTAAGGTAAGCACACTGTACAGAATTCAGCTCGGGTGCCAATCATTTGCACATGGCTGTATTACACAGCAGTGATGCCAAGCACAACTCCGTGGTTGCTTTATTTATTAGAGTTGATATTTTTATATATGATCAAGTGTTAAACTAAGACTGTGAATGCAATGTTCGCTATTGTATTTGGGCACCCTCTTCTGGTCAGAGGCATCGTCTGGTCTGGTGAATATCACACACTTACCTGCATGTCATGGTTAATGAAAAGCATCATGCCGAACAGAACGCAGATCTTCCTGGGTTGATTATCAAAGAGCAGCATTTGATTTTTAAATTGTGATCACCTATAAAACCAGCCTTGCTCATTATACCTGTTACCATATCTAGGGATGAAGCTATTTATTAATAATAATAATAATAATAATAATAATAATAATAATTTGAACAAGAAAAGGCAGATTCCAGTTTTGTATGGTGTAAGTAATCAAAACACATTTTTTTTATTCAACAAACAAAAAAGCAATATCCAATATCAATATTTATTTTTTTTTTTTTGTAAAAGAAGCCATATTCACATGTATGGTACATATACCAGCAAGGTGTTCATTTGTAGTACAAAAAATGTATCCATCTAACTACTTAGACATGGTGTCTGCAAGCAGCTGATTCGAACAACAGCCTCTCATAGCCAACCGTGTTTCAAAAACCTTGTTTGTTGGATATTTATGTGCTGTTTCTGTTCCAAAAGCCAGTGCAGAGGCTGGTAAACCACTGTGCATTCCACAAGTAGACACAGGAACTCTTCAGTGTCTGTGCTGGAAATTACTACAGAACCTCCCCATAGCAGTACATACACACCAAACAAGGTACATTAAAATGAAAAGAAAACAAACTACTGTTCTACTGTACAAGCCCTGGAGGACAGCTGCTGTTAATCTGTCCGATTCATCAGTGCAGGAATTGTACAATTCCTGCACATTATCATCTCAGATGAAGACAATCCAAGGAGTGTGTCTGTCCTGATTGTGTGGGTCTTTATCCACACAAACACACACTGTCAGACTTGAGCTTTGGATTCACTGAATACATCTAATGCAGCACTAGAAACTACAACAAGCACAGGCAGCACAAGGAAGCAGGGCTTGTTATATAAAAAGGACCAGTGTTCAGAACTGCCTTGGTGTTGCTGGATGTCCATTCAGGCATCCCTGACCTGGTCTTCTTCCTCCAGCTTTCTGATCTTGCTCTTCAGATAGTTGATGTTCTCACGGCTGGCTTTCAACCTTTCCTTCAGCTCTGTTATCTCAAAGCTGCTCTTCTTTTTGGCCGATTCCAGTTTTTCTCTCGTCCTCATTTCCAGCTCTGAAACTGAAATATAAAATGCCCAAATCTGCATTTATCCAAGACGCACGGAGATCAGCAACAGGGCACGTATGACCCATAATCCTATTCAGGTTCACACAAATTCTATTAGTGAAGTATAGCATTGTGTTGTTTTTTTTTTTTTTTTAAGGAGAGGGGGGCAGCCACCTTAAGTCTTCCAGGGTAAATTTGCATAGTAATTTTGAAGTCCCTCCCATGCTTTTCCCATGGTTATACTAAGCATTTACCAGTTTACCACAGCTGCCCTGTTTATTTTTCTTTATATATATATACTGTACCACACCTTTGTGGGCTTTACAGTGCTTACCTATGCTTTACCATGCGTTCACTGTGCTATTCTTTTACTATGGGGAAACTTGTATGAGGGCCTCATCACAGTGCTGACCTGAACACCCCCTTCCTTTCACTCCAGGGTTCTGTGATGTGCACCAATGCACACTATGGGGTCGATCACCAGACTTATTTCACTTGTGTTCAGGGCTGGATCTGAGTCCAGGTCTTCAGAAGTAAAAGACCAAATCTATCATGACTTTGCCTGATACTGACACTACCGTCTTGGATGTCTCTGTTTCTGTTCAGCTTACATTCAGTTTCGTGTTTGTAGGCTCCCAGCGTTAACTGCCTTGATGTTGTCAGCAGCTGCTGCATCATTGCTGTGGGGTCCTGAAAAATCTGAAAGTGGAACAAATACATTGAATTCAGAACTGAATCTACAAGCAGAAGCTCAGAGGAATTAAGCAGGGAAAGAGCAGTCGGTCTTACCATTTCATCGTAGAACTCAGAGACCACTGTCTTTTTCGGCATGGCGCTGGAGTCTGACTGGAAAAGCTTCAGCAAGTGATAGAGGGTGACCTGTGGAAAAGGTGCGGACCAGTTTCAGTAGATGTCTGCAGAATTATCCTACACACTACAGAACGTTCACTTCTACCAAAACTACCTCCCAATACGTTCCGATTATACCAATTTATTTTTAAACACATGCTCGTAGTTCTTCGCTATTGATCGTGGTTAAAATGCATGGAACTTTTTTTGTGCTTGGTACCACCTTGTGGTGAAATATGGTAATTATCCGAACACTGCACTTACAGTGATTGCAGCCAACAAGATAATTACAAAACTCCAACCCGTCAGTCCTCCAGTTTCCGTGCAGTTTGGAAAGAAACACGCGTTACAGCAAACATTTTACTTTCAGGCACACTACTCCTGGGTTACTGTAACCGTTCTTTTAATAAATATTTTTAAACAAACTACAAAGATGTAAAAAGTGACAAGTTAAACAAAGTACTTCTTTTTTGTTAATAAATACAGTTTGCGTATAAAAACTAAAAACTAGCAGTACAATGTGGTGCAGGACTGAAAAGGGCATGACAATTATTATTATTATTTTTATTATTATTATTATATTTTTTTTAAATTCTCCTGCAGATTTTGTTTGTTTATTTCAACTCCCCATGTTGCATTTGTATAAACGACAATGTCTTTGCCAATGAGGTGTTAATTGGAAGAGAAGACACACTTTGTCTTGCTAACACTAGCATCGATACTCAATACGGGGCAGTGACAAACTCCCACGAGTCGCAGAGAATCCGTTTGCCAGCGAGGGTCCCAAACAGAGAGGTTTGCAGAGCTGCTGGTCGACACGGTGCACTCGGGACTACACTGTGCATTCATTTCAACGCTGTATGTCATTGCAACCTCTTTGTAACATCTTTCAAATAGGTTCTGCAAAGCATGTCAGTCAAGTGTGTCCTGGGTGGTTCTTTCAAGACAGATCATCCTGCTGGGATTAAAGTAAAAGGAAACTACAAGATCAAAGCACTCATACTCACAGGTCTCTCGTTGGGATCGATGAAGAATATCTTGATGATAATTTCAAATTCACCCCAACCAGTTTCTGTAATTTCGTAGGGTGGCTTTGTGACAACTGGAAAAAGAATTGGGTTGATCCAGCACATTAAAACAATTCTGAATTGAAAACGCTTAATTGAGAAAAACATGGAATACAGACGTGTGTCAAATATTAAGAAAATAACTAAAACAAGCTGAAACATTTACATAGCAGTCCCCCCCATAGAGATATCAAAAAAATAAAGATGCTGCTTTGAACCTTACCTCTTAATGGGTTTCCATAACTTTCATGCAATTTGAACTGAATCTTCTTTACATATGCAGACATATCCTGTAATTACAAGAAATGTTGTGATTTTGTAATTAATTAGGGGTCGTTTAGGGTAAACACAAAACACAATGAATCACTTTTAGTTTGAAGATGTTGTATGAATTCCTTACTTTCATGCAGTCCATTATATTTGCATACTCTTCTCTCCACTTTAACGCCTCCCTTACTGTTAAACCAGCTGCTTCTCATAATGACTGACTAGGAAGTGCTGCTGGAAATTAAATGAAGGCTTACATACCGAGAGCTTTCCTAATGTGTAGCCCTTGAAGGACTCACAACGGTATTATCACTTACCTTTCCATATATTTAGTATATAAAACCTAACAAATACTGAAAAACATATGCTGTTTTTATACTGCAAGGACAACATGTGATTCCAGCCTTATTGGTTGGGCTGGAAATAAGACCCTTATTGCATAGACCCCCACCCCCACCCTTCAGGTTTTAAAATGAGCCTGATTATCCAAGGTGTAAAGGTAACAAGCTCATGTGAGTCTTATTAAACACCCAGTAAAAACAGGAATATATCAAACTGATCTGCAATGGGAGTCATATTTCCATCCCTGGTTATTGACAATATCACAGTCAGACACTGTGAATGCAGGTGGGCACTGGACCCTGACAATGCACCTTAATCCTGGCCTGAGTACCATACAAGTGAGGTCTATTGCATCAGCCCTCTACACCTCCAACGCACAGCGATTCTTGCCTCCTTATCCAATGGTACTGTCCAGCCTTGTTTCCTAGTGTATATGCCTACCTCATTCCTATAGGGCTTCACGTACACCGTCCACTGGTGCGTGTGTCCATCTTCTTCTCTTTTCTTTCCAAAATATCGAGCAACGTTTCCGTACACTATCGGTTTCACGATTGTAACTCCCTGAAACAAACACATTCAAAATGTTAAAGACACGTAATTAATAATACGTCTCCGTTACTGTTAACGTTAAGCTACTGAAAATAATAAACTATAATGACAAATATAAATACATTACTAGAAGAGCTAATATAATAGGATCTGCTACATGACAGCCAGCAGTATACGCAAAGACAGTACAGGGTTCCACTGTTGGCACTAGTGTGTTACTGACATCGGCTGTATAGTACATTACAACTCATTCAGGATTACAGTGCATTAAACGTGGCATTTCAATCTATCCAAGCGCCAAGTAAATGTTTTGTTATCCTAGTCGGCCCAACAGTACAATAACAGCAGTGTAGGTAGGAGCAGTACAAAGACGGTGTACCACTAATGCTACTGCAAGTTGAACCAAGTAAAGAAACGACTGGCACCGACACACATTACAACGTTGTTAATAGAGTTTAAATAACACCCTGTACTGCGGTCAAAACACAAAAACAAAACAAACTGACACGGCACCTTTACTCTCCCTCCAGAATCAGGTCCAAATTCAGCCATCTTCTTGAACATAGTATTGTAAAAGAGACGCTCGTTTGTAAAGGACCCTCTCTTTGTCACTTATTCCAGCTCTTTTGATTTAGATCCACAATTCACAAAACTTCTTCCATGTAACCCCCCCCCAAAAAGAACACTTTGCGCCTCCAGCTAGAAGCAAATCCACATCCATTCAATCTGCCGCAGGCGCCTCGGTGCCCTGTTCGGATACCTCCGGAGTGCATTGTGCAACAAGACAACGTTCCGCCGACACGGCCAGTATCTAGTTCCGTTTTGCATGGGGTTGTTTTAAACGCATTGTTATCGAATGCGTTGTGTTAAAAAATCGAGCATTGCATTTTTTCAGCGGTTGTAGTCTGTAAAAAGTTATCAAATAAAAATTGACACATACATACTTTTTTTGGTGACTGTACACTTAACTCAAACACTCAAATCGAAAATGTTGCCATTTCCTTTTTGTCGTTAAGCTTTAATAGGTCATTTTAAGAACAATTAAGTGAAGAGAATACAGAAATTATGAATTTATTTATTAAATATAGGTGAAAACATTACTGCGTGTGGCCTTTCAGTTCTGGGCGGTGAGCGACGGATGTAGTAGCCACTAGAGAGGGTGCAAAACAAATTATGTTGAAATGATTGTAACAGTTTGATAGTGACAGTTAGTTTTATGGGTTAGGTTTGGGGGTAGATTTAGGGATTAAGTTTTGGGGTTATAGGTGTAAATCGCATATGATGTGGCGCGGATTGAAGTTGCGCATGGACAAATAAATGGTGTTAGTAATTGTAAATGAGGTAAGGTGAATGACGAAGTAACATGGCGTTTAGTTCAATTAGTTCTGTTGAAGTTTTTCGGTTTTTGGATAAAGAATAACAAAAAATAAATTGCGCGTGCGCAACAAGATCCGTAGTTGTATGTATTATACAGCTATATTTTTGTAAATAACTGAAGAATTTTTTTCTTTAAAATAATATAATAAAGTTCAAGGATGAGAAATGTGGTAGAATTTTGTGTTTTTAAGTGTGCGGGTTGTGTTGTAGTGTTGTTATTTTGCACCCTCTAGCGGCCTCTACTGGATACTACATCCGTCGCTCACAGTCTGAACTGAATGGTATAGGCCTTATTCACGCAGCGGCCATGTTTGGTTGAAAACGAGGCTGGGTGTGCGAGCAACTGTCATGGCCGCCGCAACTATGTTTAGATCTCTCAGTTTTAGTTATAGAGAACGTTTACTTCAATTAATATTGATGTTGATATCAAGCCTCTGTATTGTTTCACGTTTATTGGTTTGGTATACGCATGTGTTGTTTTCTAAATACAGTTAAGAGGCAGGAGAATGGATGTAGCGTTAGGGCTAAGGAGTTCCGGTCAATGAAAAAGAATGAGTCACCTTACAGGGTTCAGGTAACACCATATCCCAAAACCTAGGCTTGGTTTGTTTCTCCAAGCTTAGTTCTGTTCAGTTATTAATCCCATTATTAAGATTCTGTTCAGTTGTATACTAATCCGCTGTTCCAGTAGCACATTCAATGGTTTTGTGTGTAGCGCAAGTGTAAGTATAATAATAAGGTAAGTAAAGACATTTTAAAAACAAGAATCAAACGTCCCTCTTTCTGTTATTCCTGTACAGTTTATTTGGAGTGAATGTAACGTTAAGGATCTCCTTTCTGACCAAGTATTGTGTAACTCAAGCATATTTTTTGTTAACTCGCGTTACTAAACGTTTTTGTAATTTTGTTCAGTTGTGCTTAATAAAGACTCTTTTAGTACACTCAGTGTGTTATATACTTTTTTTTAATACAAACTGGGCATTGCATCCCACAAGACACATTCCCTTTAGTATCCATGCATAATCTCAAGCTTCTGCATCTTACTTATCTATTGATTAGGACTGATTGGAAATGCTCAATTGGCTCCCGGACAGTATAACTGAAATGTAATCAAATTTGTGACTATAATGAAGAATATGTACATTCACACATATATATATATATATATAATTAAATAATACATGTACAGAATTTGGAGTTTTAACATCTAAAAGGGCAATGTGCACTGGGTTACTTTTTAAATCAGAACCACAAAACGGAACGCAGCAGTGCGACGCCTGAACTTCTCTGCACTGCAGTTGGAGACATCAGCGCCCGGAAGCTAGCAGCTGCACTCCAAGCCTCGTTTTGAGTCTGGCGTGAATAAGGTGTATATGTAGCAACGTTTTCACCAATATTTCATAAATAAATTAATCATTTTTGATATTTTCCTCACTTTGTTATTAAAATGACCTATTAAAGCTCAACGATAAAAAAGGGCAGCAGTTTCTAATTTTGAGTGTGTTAAATGTACCTTTTTTTTTTATAGTAGCCTAGCAGCGCTTTTTTGTGTTTGTTTTTTTCCGATTTATATATTTATTGGGTCGCTTTAATTTTTTATAGAATGTAATTAGGCCTACTATATAGCACACTCCAAATATAAAAACACACGCAGTGCTGTGCAAACAGTAACACGCAGCTGATGGTGTGAATTTATAACATTGTATAGATGAAATGGTAGCCGTGACCTAAATTATTAAAATTACTTTTCTAATCAATAAAATTAAAACAAGAGCGTTGGTTAATTTAAAATGATATAATTTGCAACTTGAATTAAGAATCCATCAATGAATGGAGTGTACATACCATTATATATTTATAATGACAAATGTAGTTTTATCCACTTACTACACGCATATGCTTATTCGGATTCTAGACCTGTTCTGCGCACTGAGGCCGGGAACCAACCAACCGACCTTAAGTTTTAGGTATAGGTTTTATTTTGCGGGTTGTGCAATGCTTGTCGTAAGAGTGCAGGTATCTGACCATATTTCAACACCCGGCAGTGTGTTATTGCTTTCGGGGAGTGTAATAAAAGACAGTAATATACCCAAACTGTGTGGCCATTTCACCTTGGCTGTGACATTTAAAAATAAATATTCAATAACAAGCTTTGACAAGATGGCTCTCAATATTGGCCTACACACACACACACACACACACTGACAGCCTTATGCTTTTATAGTTAAAAAAAAAATAAAAATTGGTCCATTCAAACTCAACCCATAAAAACTATAAAATTGCTATATCGAAAAATGTCATTCCCTGTAGTTTGGGGTTTAATTGGATAGTCAGGGATATGTAATCTGGCGCACATGATCAATAGTACAAACTACACTGAACCGAGCCTGTTTCCGTCGATACATTTACAGGTATGGCTAAATAATAATCCTCTAAAATATGTTTTAATTCAGATACTTAAGTTGCAGCTATAACTGGCAAGGCAATAGGTAGAACCTCTGTATACTGATGTGTAACTTATCAATGTGAGATGAGGGTTTAAAAAGAAACGTCTTAAAATATTTTCTATTTTAGAAATAAAAAAAGCTAATGTAAAATCACCCTTTAACACAATACAAAAAATGACAAATGTGGATTCAATATTTTATTTCAGCATTGGAGCAGGGAGGTGACGGGTTAGAGAAGAGATGAAATACTCAAACAAACAAAAAGGTTATTTCTTGGCTTGTAGGAAATAATGTACTTTGTACATTTAAAATGTAGCATACAATTCCAGTGGAACATCCTGCAATGTTCGTAGCTTAGGTATTCTTGTAATAGAAAATGCTGAACCGCATGCACTTTTGGTTAAATAAATAAAATCCAATATTCACAATTAAAGGCCGACAAAAAAAAAAGTGAAATGAAGCATTTCTTCTCTAATTTTAAGGAATTGGATATCCATAGCAAAGTACCGGGAATTGAGAACAGCTGTGTGAATTAAATGATTTAAAACGATGCCCCATATTCTACTATTGAAAAAATTTCAGTCGTCAAAATGGAACAAATAGATCCCTTTAAACATACTACATATACGTAAGGGCGACTGCTAAGAAATTAATAATACATCGATCTTAAAGTTTAATAACTGAAAAAGAACCCCCCCACAAAAAAAAAAACTTACCTGTTTCAGTGTCGACCAGTATTCGTCCTCTTTCACACGATTAGACGTTTGATTTAGATATGGTAAAAACAGGACACTTTTCTTCCAACAAGGATAAACCAGTCCAGTGTTTTCTCTTTTACAGTAAACTGTCAGGTCATCTACTGTGGCTAGCCAGACCTTTCAAGGCCTTTACCAGGCTGCCCTTGTAGCTTACACTAATGGTTTTCAAACTTTTTATAACAAAAATGTGGGTCTGCCAAAAGCCCCCTATGCAAAGAAAACAAACACACACATTTATAAACACTGTATAAAACAGGAAATGCATGACAACAATGTAATCTATTTAAACCGCTGCTGGCTGATATTACATAACTTGTTATTAAAATGTTTGTATCTTGTCTAGTTAATAAGGCAGCCATTAAATCCCAGGACACCAACCGCAGTTAGATAATTATAACAGACCACTTTCTCATTCATTCATATTTTTAATTATATATATATATATATATATATATATATATATATATATATATATATATATATATATATATATATATATAAAAACCATTTGTGGTCCCATAAACCAAATTTGGCACATACAAAAAAAAAAGAAAAACCACACATACCCAAAACTTAGCACAGCTTTCATACCCAATATTAGAAATGGTCCACTGTATGGTAGCTTTGTCTTTGATCTTAAAAACTCTTATATGTGGAGTGGCTAAATTATAGAAATTTAGTCTAAAACAAAATCCATTTTTCTCCTTTCTATACAATGTGCCCTAAATAACCTAATTACAACCACTTCAGGTTTGAATTTTTTTTTTAAGGTAAGGTGATCTTATCTAGTTTAGCAGATAAAGGTTACATTCAGATTATACACTGATGTAATCAATCTTCAGGAGCTGTTCAGAAATAGGAAGATAAATTATGGAATACAAATGAATTTCAGTTTCATCACACTGGCCCTTAAAAACTTACCTGGACTCTCACTCAGACTTACAACCAGTTAAATACATAAAATAAAACAAAACTGTTTAGCATGCAATATAAAACTTTAAAATATTTGGCATACACTTTCAAAATGTTTTATGCAAAGAATGTTCAGAGTATCTAGACCACAAAAACACCAGCAAAAGAGAACTTCAATTTTTTCACCCAGCCCCCCACATTGCCTATTCACTGGTATTGTCGAGGTTTGATTAATTTATTATATAGTAAGCAGATACTGTATTATGACAAATTGTTATGCATTTATTTCAGCAGGACAATACACTGCCTGCAAATAAAGACCTAATTTTCAGACCTATTTTAATGCAGAACAGAATTCTGGTATATAAAATTAACGTGGAGCAGCTTTTTTTTTTTTTTGAGAACAATTCGATTTTGCAGATCATGTAGTATTAAAACATGGCAGATCAGTGAGCAAACACATTTCACAAGAGATATACTTCAACAAGTAGGGCAGTGCACCTTTAAAAACCATTCGTGTTACAGCTGAATGCTTTTCAGTGCCAATACCAACATGAAGGGTTGCACATTACTTACAAAATAAAATTTAAAAATCCCTGAATGTAATTACCAATCTGCAGAAGCAAGTGTTGCCAATTGCTTTTAGATGTTAAGAAAACTTTAACAATGCCTCAGTGATCACACCCAGTCTGATTTCACATTTTACAGTTTGTTAACATGCAATGGCAACACAGTCTATTTCCAGGTTTTGTTGAAACCCGATTCAAATATACAAAGTCCAAGCATAAGTAACAGTCATTTAAATGTAAAGTTAGGGTGTCTGCTTATTACTCTCACATTACCTGACATTTGTGTGCATGTGCAGGGCTATCAAAGAAACCACGGGTCTTTTAAAAGAGAATGCCGAATGCAGCTGACAATTGACAAGAAGTCAACATGGATTTGTTCCACAGCCACTAGAGGGCAGTACTTATGTACAGTGTTCAAAGATGCAAATATTGTTCAGTTATTACTGTTTGCATTTTCAACCACAAAACCACTTTAGGACCATGGAACAAAACTAGTCATTTCTTTTCCAACATCCCTGTATACAAAATATTTACATTCCCTTTACAGTAATTATGCTACAGTCTTCTGTATTTAAAACAACAACAAAAACACAGCATTAGGATTGCAGATGAAAAAGTAGCACTCTGTACAACTATCCAAGCTGTTGCTATGTTTGCGCTTATGAAACCATCGTGAACAGTCCTGTATTGTAATGCTCAAGACATAGCATTTGGTAGACCTTGTATATAAAATGAAACAATTCCAGTACAAAACAATATTTACCATGTAACAAATAAAATAAAACTTGTTTGTACTTTGAGCATTTAAAAAGATCGTGCTTAATTATCCTTTTAAATATATTGTACATGTGCGCATATATAAAAACATGCCAAACAACCACTCAATCTTTTACATCCTAAAGGAACAGTAAACTATTAGTATTTCAAATCATTTAACCTTGAAAATAATCATTACATTTTTTCACAACGGGTCTTCAATTTATATTACATTACTATATAATATGGCCTGCAGAAATGGAACGTTTGAAACTTCAAAAAGGTTTTGTGTACATTTTCAAAATGTAAACAAAAAAATATATATATTCCCACCATTAAATTCTAGGATTCGTGTGGGAATTAAGTTATAATATACATTATTAAAAATCACCAAAACAAAACACTTTAGGCAAGTTTATCTGCAGGTCATAAACTCCTAAATCTCATTTATCCAGTGCAGCTTAACACAAATACTGAACGGCTGACTTTTAAATACATGGTCTGTCATTTATGAAAGACATTTGTAGCATAAACTAACATTTCAGTCAAGTCTCTGTGTATTATCATTTCACTATGCTGTGTTGCAGGCAGCTTGTTTAAAATGTATTGCTTGTTTTACAATAAGTATGTATATTTCAGTAGAACTGGTTACCAACAGTGCATGAGAAAAGCCTTTTAAGAGTTCAATCCAAAACCTCAATACATGTGTTTACCATTGAAATAGAGACATACCATTTCAAAAATAGCTGAAAGCAAACACACACGTGTTTTCCTGATGAATGTCAAGGTATTAAAAAAAGTCTTCACAAAAATACATTTAATATAAATGAACATAACTTGAGGAATCCGGAATAAAAAAAAATTAAAAAGTGCAGCTTTTAAACAAACAATCAGCCCCAGTAAACAGTTTATTACAACCCTAAATCTATATTTAATTATCAAAGCTGTGACGTTTACAGACATTATCAGAACAGGGAACACATTCTGCAACAAGAAAACTATAAAAACAAAGCTTCTATTGACAATTAAATTGCTTACACATTACATATCTGTCAAAACGTTTTGGAGAGAGAGAGAACAGGCAATTTCTTTTTATTTTTGCAATGAAGAAACTTTTAAATCACACAGGTTGTTTAACAAATAAAACTTTTAAAGCAACATAAAAATAAAATAAAAGAGCCATTGGTTACCATGAGTGTAGGTTTGCTTTACTCTACTGTCGCTCTGTTTTTACACATCCTTGATTGTGAAGTCCAATCCATCCATGAGAAGAATAAACGGACAAGGACAGTCTTTCCGTGAAGGGCCCCTCCTGACTCGTTGAGCCTTCCTCTTCCTTCAGCTGTAAATGTGTCAAAATGTATGATGTAGGTTTTTTGCTCATTCCCAATAAATGTACACATTATTCTAAACTACAAACAAAACTTACAGGAACATTTCACATGCATTTATGAACCTTCTTTACCAAGGTGACATCACCATCTTGGATGATAGTTTAAGCAGAACTTGCACATAGTGAAATACTCCTGGCAAAGGGGGGCACTGTGGACAATGTAATTAAGCTACAGACACCCACTCAATCACTGTGTTTACACAGACGCTTTAAAAGTAGGACATTGTAAAGGTTTTCATGCAGTAGAGAGTCAGTCTGCAGTTACTCAGCATCAGTGCTTGTTAAGAGTGGAGTGTCATTTGTTTTGGAAGGATGTTTGGGGGGGGGGGGGGGGGGGGGGGGGTGTCCCTAGATAGACAAGGAACATGTGTTATTCCTGTATTGCATGTACCTTGGACACGAAATACAGGACTTAATATGGATATACATATAAAAGAAAACAATGAAAGCACTCGGAAGGATAAGAGAAACTATTACTTTACCAATGGTTGGGCATGCATTTATGACACAAAGCTGACGTGACAATAGTTGATTACATGGACATGGACATAATGCTTCTTAGCAAGTTTGAGCAGTGTGTTTATTTTAGATATATATTAAACCCCTGGATTAGATTGTACCGTCACACAGACACTGGAACCATTCCTCTAGAATTGTTAGAAACAGCACCCCAGTCCACTAATTCTAACTAGGTTCTGAGAGACACCCCACCCCCACCCCACCCTCAGAGATTTCAGATCCAGAAGAACCAGGATTTGAACTCTTCACTTTCTGAAGCAGACACACAGAAGATAACATTGAGCAGCCACTACTCTGCATCATCAGTGGCACAGTATTACATGTTTCATCTACATGCTGCAAGACCAGCGAAGATACCAAGTAAAGCTGAATAATGCCAATTATACCGCTTCTAAATAGTGACCAAGAAGCATTTTCGTATTTTTTTTACACCAGGATGGGTATATGCAACGGTGACTGTATAAGGTTCCATCACATTAAGCATTGTAAATTGGGATAATTAACTACCACCACTATCCTGAGAACATTGTACTTTATATAGAATTAAAAAATAAAGCATGCTGCATGTACAATCTAAGCAGCAAATAATTTGTATAATATGTTAAGAATAATGTTTATTTTAAAATTTGTAAAAATGTCACACAAGTAAATTAACTGTAGGAGTCCATAAGAATAGTGGTGGCAAACAAAAGCAGGTAGCTACTCCCTCAGGTGGAGAGATATATCAAATAATGCAGAAGAGAACAAGGAAAAGGAGAACTACTAAGAAAGAAAATAAACATGTCAGCACTGCATTCTTGAGGTCTGTGAACATGAACACCAGAGACAATAAGAGAAATGACTAGCTGGTTCTCTTCCATGCACCCGTTCAGTAACACACACAACCCTGGAACAGTAAATGAACTTGTAAATGTGTTATTGCAATTATCTTGTTTCTCAAGTACAGTCTCATTAACAATCCACACAATATAAAACATCTCCCTTTTGTATTAAATCAATAGATACAAATTAACACAGTTAAAAAAAAAAAGAAGTCTCGTTACAAATAAAATAAGCTTCAGTCACGCTTCCATCATTCAACCTCAAGATATCAGATGTAAGTGCCCTACAAAAGTGAAGTCCATTTCCCATTAGATTTCTTCCTATGGAAGAGGTGGTGGCACTACAGTACATGCATCTGGGTGCTACAACGTCTAGTAAGCTACTACTGCAAACTCAGTGAAGGATCAATAAGGGACATAAACTTTTTTTTTTTAAACTGCAAACTGAATGGCTTGGTATAAGAATGGGTTAGACTTCACATTAACCGCCACCTCTGGAATAAATGCATGCAGCACCCTTTAAAACCACTCTCTTAAGAATCGTGATTAATCTGTTTGTGTGGTAGAGCTCAAGTTTGCACCATTAGCAATATGAAGGCTTTTAAATGTGGACCCAATGCAATGCATATGGCGATTTGAAGTTTAATCCATTCCTGCACCAAAATCAGATATTAGCAAGTGCCTTAGAGATTACAATGCATGGCAGCGTATCGGGTGAGGATGTAGACTCAATTAAAAAAAAATCCTGCTATTCCAGTACCAAATTAAAATTAGGCACCCACAGGTCACAACAGTAGGGATGCACTGAATCCAAGTTTTGGGGATTTGGCCGAATACCGAACCCTACAAAAACTGTCAAGAAAACTGAAGGAAACTGTTGAATGAAAAACTGACTGGCAGCTACTAGCAAGGGACGCGCACACAATCTACAGTTGAGCCTTTTAGTTAATAGTATTATTAACAAATGGAAATATATCCCCGAATAAGAGTTTAGTTTGAAACTTACACAATTTACCGCTAGCCCCCTCCCACCCACAACAGAAATGTCAAAATAAAGAACTGTTTACCTTTACAAGAAAGGAGAGCTGCATCTTTGTCATAACCCACTTTTTTTTTATGTCGTTTCAACTGATCTGAGAGCTATGAGGAAAAAATTACTGTGAGTGACCTGAATCTCCGTGAAATAAAATCCACGTTGATTTAAATGCACCGTGTGTGTAACACCTATCAAATGGGCTACAGAATAGTTTTAAAATTATCTTAACAAAACACAGCAGTCCCCAAAATGGTTCGACTTGTATTGGCACATTACAATTACGCAAAATGTCATTTACTAAAGCATATTGTTCAACAATGTCTTGCACATCTGACAGTTGTAAAGTTACAAAAAAATATTTATTTCTGTGCACCGTTTTTTTTTTGTTTCGTTTTGTTTTTAACCTTAGTATGATCTCTAGAACACGTTTCAAAGACAAAGCACAAATGTCTGCAACAGTTTGCCGTTACTATATATTACGGGTTTACTACATAACTTTACTCCATGAAAAGTGTGCCGTGACTGCTGTGTTGCATACCGGGTGGGGTATGTTTACATTCAGCACCAGTAATTTAGGGAGTTGAGAGCTGCGACAGAGTTCAAATGTGTTCTTGACTACCAGTTAGTAAATACAACAATTACATTCAATATCAGATTCATGTCTTATTTAAAGAAGAAATGCACACATTGGAGGGATGTCTTAAAATGGATGTGCATTTGGGTGGATGTTGGATTCAGATTCGGTTCTGAACCCTGCTCAAAAAGTAGATATTTCGGGCAGAATCCGAATCTGGATTCGGTGCATCCCTACACAACAGTGTTTCTCAGTTCTGTACAGAATTACTTAGTCACACTCACATTGTTTAGATCATATTTATAAAAAATAAAAAAAATGGAATCTCCCCCCCAAATGGTGTTAACACTGAAACTTGTGTGTGTGCGTTTAAAATTCAGCACTACATAAGAAATTCAACTTTAATCAAATTGAAAATGAGCTGCATATTCAAAACACATAACTGGGGTTTAGAGTGAACACTACCAAATACGAAACATTTTGTATATGAATTTCTTTAGAAATTATGTCAGAACAGGGATTCAATTGCAAATGATAGAACAAACCCCAAAACAAACACCTGTTTGAAATAACCTGTTGTAAGGTGCATTAACACAGCAATGCAAGGTATTTGGACTTAAAAGCTGTTCTTGTCATCACTAAACATACTCTGGACCTACAAATTCACCTTCAGCCCATCAGGCATGTGGAAATCAATCGAGGTGTTCCGTTACCAACAGCAAATTTAACATGCACAGTGTGTCTCTTTACAGGGCATGTGTTATAATGCATTACACCAACTGGCACTAAAGGCAATAACATTGTAAGAGATGGGGTAGGTCACAGGCACACGAAAAAAAATGTAAAAGACATGTATACATACAAATGGGAGGTGAATCCTTTATAAAAAACAGTCAATTTCATGTGCTGTTTCTAACCAGCTAGGAAGAGATACACATTTAAAAAGAACACTGCAGTAACGAAATAAAACCACCAATAGGAATGACGTCGCTAGCTGCATCAAACAAAACAGAGTAACAAAACAAACAAAAAAAAAAAAAACAGACCACACACACACACACGTGACCAGCTTTTTAGTTCAACGTTGCAGTTTAATTCCTGTGTATGTCAATAACGCTCCTGGTAGATGCCACAGGGCCAGCACTGTAAATGTGCATTCTACCAGGAGCTTACTGTAATTTATTACTTGTGATTTCCTTCACAAATGAACACACAGGAGTTGTGCTTGTTTGTACACCAAGAATTTAAAAATGAATTTCAAGAAAAAAAAAATATATGTACAATCTATCCAACAGATTTTTATTTTATTTTTTTTATATAAAGTAGATGAACACATTATGTATTTATAGAATGTGTATTCATTAGTTATTGGGCCATATATACAAATATTAAAAAAAACAAAAAACACAAACACCTACTCATTCATGAACTGCATACATTGCATATTTTCACAGGAAATAACCCAATAAACTGGGTACCTGACAAACTGCTACTCCACAGGGCATGCAGACAAGGACGGTGTTAAAACTGGCCTTGCAACAACCCTTTGAAGCATGTAGTTGCATTATTGTATTGTACAAACTCTGTACAAGTTAAACTGTGGCTTGAACATTTTTAAAGTCTATTTGCAGTGCAAGTAAAAGCACAACAGGATATTAAAGCAGCCAGAAATATATTACCGGTTGGCAGACCATGAACCAGACACACTGAATCTATAATAAAACAAGATTAATTTGTGCCTGGGGATTAGCTCATTTCAGCAACAAATAATTAAACACCCAATTAAAAGTAGTAAACAAGTAGTTTACATTGTGGAAAAAGAGAGCTTTTCGGTCACAAGTAATGCACGGCTTTCGTTGTTTGTTTTTACAGAACACAGATGATCACACTGGAATGAATTCAATTCAAGACAGACAATCATGCAGCTGTCCTAATAAGGCATTCGTACATTTCTGAAACAGCAGATTCACAAACAGAATACAGATAACATTCTGGAAACGTGCACGAATGTGTACTTCAGTAAACACGTTACAACAATTATTTTTTATAACACTTAAATTGTAAATCAACTCTGATACGATCACATTTCAAACTTACCTCCAAATACTTACCAAGAGCCACTATAGGGCACACAAGGCATCCTGCAGAGTGGCTTGTCAATCTGCTACACTTTTCCTACAGGATGAAACTGGTATCAATTTGTAATGTAATGAGACGAATACACACCTTTCCTAGCGGTGACGGTATTCCCTCTCCCTGTCACGCTCTCGGTCTCGGTCCCGCTCCCTGTGCCTCTCGCGGTCCCGGCTTCTTTCCCGGTAGTAGTCTTCATGTCTGTCGCGGCTGCGTGACTTGTGGCGCCTGCTCTTCTCCCGCGAGCGGCTGTGATCCCTCTCCCTGGACCTCTCCCTTCTTCTAAAAGGAACACCAGAGCGTGACTCTCCTGAAAGGCTGAACGGTTTTCTGCATCATCAGCTTCAGCCCCGACTGGGAAATAGCTTAACATAAAAACAACCTCAAGACTACAATGTTGATAAAATCAAATGTATATAAAATGTAAATACATATAAAACATAATATATAAAAAAACACACACAACATCAACAACCAGTCAGAATGCCAAAGTGACAAACTGTTTCAATTTCTACCAATTTCATAGCACATCTGAAACGATATATATATTTTAAAGCCATTATGAATACTTAATTATATTACATACAATAGACTCAACTATTCTACACTGCTCCAACGTTTTTATAATTCATGTATTAAGAAATGCAAAAAAATGAACAAGTATTACCTGGAGCCAGAGCCGTAGGACTTGGACTCAATTCCATGCAGACAGTCCTGTAAAGAACTGATCAGCACTTTACAGCGGTCATCGGCCGATACTTTGGACTGCTTAATTAAAGAAATAGCAGTTACCAACGTCTCTATAGCACTCCCATAGTCAGCTGAAATGGGGAAAAAAAGAAAAAGGAAATTGATTAACACTCGCTCCATAAATCGTGTTTATAAAACAATGTGGTGGTGCTGAATGTAATAAGAGATGACAGCTGACCTGCACTGGCATCGGACACAGCCCTAGATATGGCACTGCTGGAGATTGCTCGATTCCGGTTCATTATTTCTTCAAACTCTGCTTCGCTCAATGGAGTTCGTGCGGCATCCATTTCCCTGAAAAGGATTAACAACTAGGTCACACAGAAGTGTTGAACCAGGAACGGCGCAAAGGAAATAAGACTTCAAAAGAGAAAAAGGAAATTGGTGGCTGAAGTTAATGAACTGCTGATTACACTTTACTATTTAATTTAATCCCCCCCACAAGCAAAACTACTGACTTTTCTATAAGAATGCATATCAAAAGATAACTATCAAATGCTATATTTGTTTTGTACAGCCTAGCTTTAAAAACACACACAAAAAAAGTTCTTGCATACGGTTCCTGTTCTTTTTCCACGAGTTTACTAACCCTGAATCACTTGACTCGCGCAAGTTCTGGTCGCCATTTTTCAGATTCACCACCCCCTCGTTTATCCACGGGTCTCGGGATCCAAGGTCGTACCCGCAGATTAGCGAGGGTCGCGGATTACTGAAATTAGCCAAAAGGGTACATTCAGGGTTACTAAGAATAACTACACTAAAACAAGTAAATGCATTAATATCAATATATAGATTTTTAAAACAGCAAGGCCCTACCTCCCTACAACTGGGGCTTTACAAAAAGAATTCCAAACAATCTATTACTTTTAAACAGTAAAGCACTTTAGTTTCTTAACAGTGTAGTTTCGCCAGTGTTCGCCTCTATTTGGTCACGACTACTCAATTTACAGACTATCTTAACTTGAACAACTGGAACTCCCTTTCCTGGATATCCTGTGGATTATCAGTGCTATCTTTTTTGTTTTGCAGCTAAATGAATACGTCCAGGTTCATACCTCCTGGAGAATGCTTATCCACTTTTGTGGACTATGTGACTAAGAGCACACAACCTTTGTGGACAGCCAGATTAGAGAAAGGAGAAACAAAAAGGAACAGCAGTACACAGTACAACAGAACATCAAAACAAGAGAGTTCCAGAATGCAACTGTGCAGGCATTTACAGGCCATCCAAAATTACCTGCCAGCTGGACCATAGTCCCCTCTGTCATAAGGTGGCGGGCGTCCATAAGGATCTGGAGGAGGGCCCCGGCTGTCGGAGGAGGTCATGCCGCTGTTGTTAGGGGGCGGGAAGAATGCAGGGTTGACATGGGGTGCTGGTGGAGGAGCCCCTGGAGGGGGCCCAGAGAGGTGTGGTGGTGGGGCCATGGCAATGGGAGGCCCGATGGGGCCTGGCGGACGGGGAGGGAATGGTCCAGGGGGTGGGGGAGGACCCTGCTGTGGGGGAGGGGGGCCAGGAGGCAGTCCGTAGCCAGGGACTGGGGGAGGGGGGCCGGGAGGGAGGGGACCCATGGGGGGCTGCCCGAACGGCTGTCCAGGGAACATGACTGGTGGTGGAGGACGATCACCACGGTTTGGGGGCCCCGAGAGGGGCGGTAGCATATTCTGCCCAGGTGGGGGTGGCCCGGGGTGCCCTGGTGGACCAGGAGGGCCGAGAGGGGGGCGAGGTGGTCCTTGCATTGCTCCTTGAGAGAGAAATAAAAGAAACCGTGTTACATTTATTTAAAAAAAGCCTTAAAAGTTTATTTCAAATCTGTTAAAAATGTGATCCCACTCAAGTCAAAAAAGACAATTAAACTTCTTGTATAGAATGCAACAAGCTCATCCAGCCCTTATATAAACTGTGTTCGACAGCTAGTATATTTACCTTAAACTTAAGTCCCTTGCTGAAACATTTAAAGAAACAAAATGCTGCACTTTTAATGGAAGATATGTGTAATGATCTGTGCTGCACTTTTAAAAAACAGAAATCTTTATCACGAGAGATCAAAATAGGAGTTGGTTCTGCACAGGCTGCACACAAGTGTCATTCAGGAGGGACTTCATAATGAACACAGGACTTTTCTCCCTCATGCGTCAGGCTGTATTTTTTTCATTGTTATCACTGATTTCATGATTTCCATTAAACATATCCATTGCCATGTAATATGTAGTTCCCCGTGAAAACTACCAGTTCTGAAAGAACAGTGTAAATATAAATTTTTTTATCACTTAAAATTCAGCATTTGCCTTAACGCACTACCCATTACACTGCATTTAAGAACCTGGCAGACGGTTTAGTTTGCTTCTGGTAAATGACTGAACATCCTGCATAGAGATGCACAATTTCTTGATCGGAAATATTTCTGATGAAGATCACTCTGTAAAGTACAAGTGTTTTCATTGTTTGATAAATCACCGATGGTGAAAACAGAATGTCTATAAAAGGTGAACATAAAAAAAAATGTATTCTACAGTTTAGCATTTTTTCAGGTAACCATTTAAATAATCTGGAACATTTGTTGCATAATAACCCGAGAACTATCAATTTTGAACTTGACATCACAATTTTTTCTGCTTTAATAAATCATGAAATAGCTTGAAACACCAATTTTTATACTGTGAAATGCATGGAAATAAGTCGACACAACCTGAATTAGAAACACGGTTGTTAACACACTTTCAAGTGTACCAAATTAAGATGCACCCTGCTGCTGGTAAACAAGGTGGGTTTTATTTTGGGTGAAAAGGAGGTTTCTGGCTGAACTGTAGCTTGCTCATGTTGGCAAGCATATTTCATATTTTAACCAAGTCTGCCAGACCACTTAGTGTTTTGAACTCCTGTCAGTAATCTCTGTTAGATCCCTGCCAAGGAACACTCCTCTTAACCCTTTGCGGTCCATTGTCGGACTGGGTCCGACATTGCAATTATTCCTCTCAGGTCCTTTGTCGGACTGGGTCCGACATCATTATAGCAACGCAAAAAACAGGTTTCTAGTCGTTTTTTCTCCGGAAAAAGCCGAGAAAACCATTCAATTGCCGAGTGGTAGCGACAGGAGCCGAAACAAGTCGGAAAAAAAAGAAAAAAAAAAAAAAGGCGTATCTCATGAATAGTCATACATATGGCCCTGGTATCGGATAACGGGGCGGTCATAGTAAACAAGCTGAGACTATCATGGACATTTGCAGAGCTTTTTTCAGATGTTATAGTAATAAAATAATGACTTTGATCACAATATTGAGGAGTTTGGTGATAGAACGAGTGATCCGGAGATGACTGATCGGTATGTACGACTTATTTTTATTATTATTTATTTCTTACATAGATGAAAGCGATAGCAAAAGAAAGGGTGTGGCAGGGCTACAGAAGCCTAGTGAGTGCTTTGTTGATATGCAGGGCCATTTAAACCCGTTTGACTGTGGAAAAAAATACATTTTAAACAGCGCGTCTAAAATTAACTGCGCGTGTGAAAATAAATTGGACCTGACGCGCACTTAATAAATGGACTGCAAAGGGTTAAGGAAATAAAAAAAGCAATGGTCTCAAACAGTCAAATATGTTAGTGCTAAGACAAGTATTGCAATAGCCAAGCAAACGTTTGTTAATTTTCAATACAAATACACAGTCTATGTTCATTGACAAACATATCCATAAAACTGTGGGGCAAAAGAGCTGTCAGCAGCCAGGAGAAAACAAACGAGACAGTTATCAAAGCGGCCGAGGGAAACATGGCATTAAAAACAAAAAAAAGAAAACCCAACCTTAATGCAAGCAAAAAAGGGCAGGCCAGCACAGACTTGTGCACCACACAGTTAACTGGGAGTTTGTTGCAAGCTGTTAATGGGCCCAGAAGCGTAACAGTGTACTGTGTTTAATTTTACTATTACCAAAAGGGAAGGAAAGTCACCCTGAAGATTATAAAAAAGATAATTATTCCTAGTTTTGAAAGAATATTCAAAAAGTATTAACTGTAAGAATGCTTGTCCCAACGCTAACTAATATATTGGTATGGTCAACTCTTTAAAATGCACCTCTAACCCAAGCTGTACACTGGTGGCCTCTGAGTGCCTGTGGCTCCGTTTTGGAAACCGCTCAGGGGAGAGGGGGCTGCTGAGTGTTAAACAGACTTCAAAAGTTAAAACCCAGTCTGGAATCATATCTTAAGAACATCCCTAATTTAGGATAAAAGACAGATACCTACCCCCACCATTCCCTCCCTCCCTCTTAGCCAATTAGCCAAATATCCATTCTCTTATCGCCAAACCCACACACCAACAAAACAGCTCCCCATCCTTACTCAAAAGCTACCACCCATTTTCAAACTAGTTATATTTTGACTTAGTTGACACAGTTTAAAAAGCTGGGCTCAGCTTTGGATTGCCCCAATAAATCTTGATTCTTAACATAAAACCAGCAATAGGGTATGAGGCCTTTCACCTCTGGGTCGCCAGTTCGAATCCCGCCCAGGTTGGAAGCAATTGAAACTCATTTCCATCAGATGGCTGTCCTGGAGCCTATGTGAAATGAGTTCAGGTAGTCTCAGCCCAGATCCTAGTGGAAAAAAAACCACAATCACAACTGGCACCTTCGCTGGCAGTAACGCACAGAGGCACTAAGGAAAAGATGGGCAAGCTGGCTGAACCACCCTCACACCCCCATAGAGGGTGGTCCTTCCAAAGCAGGGCTGAGGCACATTGGTGGAGTTGAGGGGTTTTTTTTTTTTTTTTTTTGGAAGGGTGGCGGGGGGGAGGGTTTTACCTGGGAAAGGTGGGGGCGGCCCTCCTGGTCCACCAGGCCCTGGGAACCTGTCCCCACCAGGACCAGGAGGCCCTGGGAAGCGCCCTCGCCCTCTGCCCAGGGTGAATCCTCCACGGGAATTAACTCCTGGGGGGCCAGCTTTGCCTTCACCAGACATCTGTCCTGACTGTGTACCTACAAACAAGGAGAAAAAAAAAAAGTTAAGATTTTTTTCCTCCCTCCAGACAGAAGTGTTTGTATCTCCAAATACGAGGGGCCAAAAGGAGCATTGAAAGCAAGTTACTGAAAGTAAGCTAAATCACTCACAAATTGAAATGTTGCTACTTTTTGCACTTGTTTTCAACCGTGCAAGTGAAGTTGCTAGATCCTTATGGGAAATGCATGCCGTTGCAGGGATGAAAAATAAATAAATAAAAAATAAATAAATAAAAAAAAAGACTACCATTGCACAGGTTTTTCTATGCTCTTAGAAAGACACGTCTGAGGAACACACACTGTGGCTAATCCAGCACATAGAAAAATATGGAATGGATCAAACTGCTATGCAAAGGGAGTGTTATTTCCAGCTTTGAATTGTAATAAATCAGCAGCGTCCCAGTTTATAGACAAGGGTTATATGGGGGGATAAAGAGGGGGGGGGGGGGAGGGGCTGTGCTTCTGGAGAAACTTCCGTTAGACAACAAACATTTACAATGTCACCACATTCACTCTCATACATACAAATTAAAGTCGCCGTTACGCATTATTAATCACACTTTTACAATTAAAGAAAATCATAAGCCACAGTATGAATTGATTATCTGTCCAGCCATTGCGTTTTTAATGGCCTTGTTAAGGGAAGATTATCTACAATTGTTGACATGCATTCTGCTTCTCATTCACATACTTTTTCTGGATTGCATTTCAAACTGACTCAGTGACTGTTTGTTGCATGGCGTGATGATAGGGTTCTGTCCATGAAGTTCCCTCTTGGAAAGCAGGTCTATCAGTTTCCTGGAGGACGCCTCGGATCCGACACAAATAAGGGCGAACCTAATTGTTAGAACAAACATTGAAAATCAACATCCGCAAAGGACGAATTAGCAAGGTTTCCAAGAATATATTGCACAGAATTTTAATGGACAGCTTTGGGAATTGCAGTATTTTCCAATGACCTACATTAAAATGCATATACATATCAAATCTAAAGCCAGTATCTGACAGCATTTGGTCTTCATGATCCAAAAGCCAAAGTGTCACATGACCACTGGAAATTTGTATCAGAAGACAGTCACAGTGCAATGAGTTTGAAGACAATACTTTAAAGTTTGGTCACTAATCTGAAAACAGAAAAGGACCCACATGGTTTTACAGCTTGTTTTCAAAGAGGGCTACATCACTTCTGTGGGGTTATGCTTGGACGCAATACCAAGGTTGCAACAGATTAAGGGAGGTCAACTGCAACGCTTCCCAATCACAGCAGTCCCTGCCTAAAATGGGATTTAAAGCACAGGTATCATGGCTCCAAGCCCGTCACTCAATGTTAGATTACACAGACAACTGAATTACTTTGCAGCAAGTATAACTCATACTTTACCCCTTTGACTGGCCATTAGCCCGATTTTCAAAGAACTTAATCTCCAAAACATCATTTATTCCAACAGACTGAATGGCATCTGTCAAGTCTTCATCAGTTGTCCACTGAAATAAAAATAAAACATCTATTTAAATTATTCAGTTGGTGTAGTGAATTACACTCAACTCGAGTCCATAGGTTAACACTAGAACCACCATCTGGGTCAATTTGACCCATTTTGGATTTAAAATGTTAATTACTCTTCCGTTGTAAAACGTATGTGTGTCAGTTTGACTTTCTAAATATATGAATTAAATATCATAATAGCGTTTAATAGCCAGAATCGCAAAAACGATAAAGTTATAAACAGTTCTACATAGAACCACCACGTGGGTCCATTTGACCCATGCATTACAATACTTTATTTTTTTAATATAACGCAAGATATTCTATTTTTATGTAAATGCAGCAAACAAGACAAGCCCCCTCCTCCTCTAGCACATGTGTTTTTTTTTGTATTTTATTTCAAGCCTTTTTGTTTGTAGACGGACTACGAGACAGAGATTGCTATGATTGTGGATTTGTACAATTGCACAAAGATGCCAACTCAGTGAAAGCCTATACTTTATTTCTCAATGTACCTGGGAGACAGCAATCCTTTGTTTTGTTCCAGAAATGCAACGGGAATATATCAGAAGGAAATATTTACTCTTGAAAGTAGTCATTATGACTGGAATATGGCAAGCTGCAATGAGATGCACACAGCAAACCGAAATGTCAGGTAGGATAACAACTTGTGCCTAATATGAAAAGTACGTTTATATTATTTTTTTCTATATTACTTTTAGAAAATATATTTAGATTTTACAGGTTTGTATGTACCAGTTTACACGTGTTTACACAATAGTGTTCAATGGAACTGTGTCTGTTTACAACACAGCTCTGGATGCAGGCACAGGCAGATGGCAGACGCGTACGCCCTCCATAGAGTACAATGCAGCCGTCATACTGGAAGTAGTGTTATTTTCTTTTTATGTAGTATTAAACAATGATTTTGGTTTTATAGTTTTGTATGTACATATACCTGTTCTGTTCATCTGTAAACGGGTATATGTACAGACTTTTTTTTTAAATGGATATTTTATTATTTTTTCCCTGTTTGTAGTCGTGCTGTATATGCGCTCATTTTAAAAATAAAGCCTTTTATGTTTAATTTTCCAATTGTTAGATATGATGTTCATGAATAAAACTTTTGAGTTGTATCCAATAGTACATCTAATTTTCATAACGAAGCAGTTTAAAAATGTATGGGTCAAAATGACCCACGTGGCGGTTCTAGGTAGTTCGAAAATCCGGTGGTTCTAGTGTTAACGAATAAGAGTTGTGCATACAGCTATAATGGAACATCAATTAATTTCAATATCTCCTGGGTAGTTATTTACTACGAATGTCATACATTCCATGCAAGTGGAATACTTACCCAGGTGAGATTCCCGATATAGAGGGCAATCCTCTTCCCAGTGTATGTATAGACAACATTTGAGGAGGATCCTTTACCCCCGTCGTCTCCTCCAGCAGTCGGGTGGGAATCCATGTATTCCCGGTCCTCTGGAGCATCTCCATTGTTTGCAGATGGAGAGATGACATCATCATACAGATCTATCTGATCATGGCCACCATATTCAGCTTCCTGAATGACAAGAACACAAGTTGTCAGTTTGGCCAAAAAACCAAAATTGCCTTTTATTTTTTTAAGAATTTGTTCTTCAATTTACTTTCAGCTGTGTCCTGTAGTTTCATTGCTGCACTTACAGCACTAGCTTTGATTGTTTTGTTTGTTTTTTTATTTTTTTAATGACATTTAAGATTCTTAAAATCTAGTGTTCTTTGTTCTAGGCCAAATAAATTAATCTTGAACACATTACATACTTTTTTTTTATCTTGGTTAATCGGTCTATTTTAAGAAGTGCATTCAAGAATTTGGAAGAAATTTAATTCATATTAGTTAATAAACCTGAAAAACTATGTAAACAGAATTGTTACTGCACTGAAGCATAACTTTTTTATAAATATAAAAGTAACACATTTCTGAAAATCAGTAAGAGACTAGTTGTCAATGCCCCATGGCTATGGGGCCAGTGTCTGAGCACAAAATCAACATTTTGCTAGTTGCAAATAACTTTTTTTAACCTTTACTTAATACAGACCACAGTGCAGCACAAGGAACTGAACAGTAAGAGAGCATCCAATTGTGTATTTGTTTATATAGAGTTGCAGACAGATCTGCCTCCTGATGAAAAACTCAACTAAAACAAGTAAGAAAGTAACCTTTAAACTAAAAGGTTAATCAGTGGGTTGAGCAGTGACAAACAAAACTGGCTTCAAAATACAGATCGGACACGAATGTGCTGCTTTATCGCTAGTTTCAAACCCACAAGCCTTAAATAAAAATTAAAAAACGTATATGAAAAAAACCCTTTTAAGATAACTGACTACATTTACAAGAGAATAATCCATATGGGTGTTGGCTAATAACATGTATGCAAATATATTTCCTTCGCAATAAAGATTGGTGGTAAGTAAAGAAATGTTCAATTAAGTATGTATTTAAACTAATTTTACATTGAGACTTAAACTTAACTACTTACAAAATGTAATGTCCAATACATTCTCACACAGGTCTACGATTGAGCCCAACGTGCAGTCAGTACAAAACAAAACAAGTTCTCATGGAAGTGTTGGGCTTGGGAAAACATTCTGTACGGCTCAACGTGCTGCGATACACACACTTTACAAATATCCCGAGTGTTACAACTCATACGTATTGTTATACTATGTTGTACAGTTTTGTGCAGTATTTCACAATTTCTTCGGAAAAGTGAAATACTTTAAATACATAAATACTTTCTTTCGTCATTCGGCAAATGACTCAAATGACGGCTACTGTGCTTACATAGTCGAGAAAAGCATTTAAAACCCTTATTAATTACTTGTTTTATAAGCAATTGCTGTCATATAATACGGTTCCAAGTGAAAATGCGGTTTGTGTTGCTCCCCCGAGCCGCACGTAAGTACTGCGCCGAGCGCTTAGACGCGAAAGCGTGAGGCGCCGTGCGGGGCCTAGCCCGCCACTACAAGCCATGCAACACAAACAATGGGGGACGCAAACACGCAACATAATACAACAACATTCGAGTTCTCCTCTACAAACACACGACTCCCCAACTCCAAACACCGCAGTTCTGTTAAACAAAACCCTAAGGTTTGTAAACGGGTTCGTCTGCCTTAACGCCGCAACATAAAAAATATATATATTTGGAATTGCATTTATCCTCCATTTCAGAAAATAATAAATCCCCTCCGAGGTCTACCGTCTTAGTAGTACAAACTACAAAAATAGAAATCCAATGCAATGTGCAATTCGAAATCCTGACAAGCATTTTTTTTCTTTCTTTTTGTGCATTTCTTAAAGTAAAAAATAAATAAAAGATTACCTGGTTAAATTCTTCGCCCACATCAGCGTATATGTCGATGTGATCCACTCCGTCAGCCATTTTCCACACACTCTCCTCTCTGAGCAGCTCCAACTAGAAAACAGCGCACAGGAAAACACGCTGCGTCACATCCGACCGTGTGTGATAACACTGCGCTGAACAGACAGAGCGAGGAGTGTTTTAAATTATACACACGGGTCCACGCTTAATACCTTGTGGAATCCAGCACGGTCCACATTTTACTTCTGTTTGTACCACTACCAGTGTATGTATTTAGTTTCTGATTGCACTGCACTTTGATATATTGGTAGTTTATGCTTATTAAAGTGGTATTGTTTAAGTTTTGCAAATTACATTAACAGATAACTGATACTTGTATTTGTTTTATTTATTTAACCCCCGAAGATGTCAGGTATTTGATTGTGCTTTTCAGCAGTTGCCGTTTTACTCTTGGTGTTAAAGAGTGTGTTGCCTCGAAACATCTCCCCACTAACAAGTGTATTCAAAGCAATCAAGTGCAATCTCACCTTGTGGTCATTTGAAGAACGTAACATTTCAAATAACCACGTTGGTCGTATTAAGATGCCACATTCAATAGAATGAAAACCGGTTTTCCCATGCTATGTATGTCACACGTATCTGAAAACTACTCATCCAATTGTGACAAAACTTGATATTAATATTATTGTTATAAACTTGATTTAGCATAAGTTGTCGGGGTATATAGTGCCACACCTACATTTGTGCTTATATCTGGTAACCCTCTTATTACATTGTGATGAAACTTGTTAATAACTTACATTGTTAGACAGTCAAAATTGTTGTTTTTTTAATTTGCCACAAGGTGACACTAGATCATTAAGTACAAGGAAACAGCATGTTACTGTACATACAGAAATGTACATAAGAACAACATTTATGACTGCCCGGTTCCTAACTATTAGTTTGTCTCAAAACGTTGTCAAGTTGGATCTTAACCCTTTCAGTCCTGAATTATTTATGTAATAATTAAATTCTATAATTAAAAAAAGTAATCACTTTATTAAGTCCTGTGAGGTTCCAACGTGATTTCCAACAGTATGAGGTACCTATCATAAGGCACTAAGAGAAGGCAGCACAAAGGAATATCCACTAGAAACTGTCTTCAGGGCATCAGATGATTCTTAAGGGTTATGTTTAGGGTTAGGTATTGGGTTTATGGCTGGGGGTTGCTTAAGGTTGGGGTTGGGTTAGGGTCCAGGTGGGTTGATGTCGGAGAGGTGCCGAGCTCAGGAAGTGAAAGGTGGCAGTGCTTGGCAAATGCCCTAGAATCATCTGCTGCCCTGAGGACCGTTTCTAGTGGATATTCCTTGCTAAGAGAAGCACTGAAAGGGTTAGGGTACAAGTCATTCGGCTAGGTAATCCATTCCATGTGCTCACCACTGTGTGTGTGAAGAACTGTCTCTTCCCTCTGTGCATGGTCTGTCTCCACCATTTCCAACCGTGTCCCCTGGTCCTGGTTTCTGCACTGCTCTTAAAGTATTGGGTTAACTATGCCAACTCCTTTTAAGATTTTAAAGACTCCTCAGAAATGTAGACACATTCTAAAAAGAAACAGACAAACACGTTGAAAGAGCTAGTAGGCCTACTTTTAATCCCTTTAGTATTTTAATATATTTTTAATTTTAATAGTACTGTATAACACTTTCTTGCTGAGAACTGAACTTTTTGAGCATGTATTGTGTCGAGAACTCTCATTGTACAGATAGGTTGGGATCTGTGTGAAAATGCTGAATGCGCTGAGCCGTTGGCAGCTATTCAAGGTTGTGTTATGGGACATTGAATGCTATGGGAATGTAAGTCACGAGAGATCATTGAAAGGTCAGCGCAACCAACTTCCGATTGTTACTTCTTCCCAGCCAGTATAGTGCCTGAGGGTGACGAAAGCTGGGAAAAAGAGCTAATGGAATAAAAAGGTGAATTAGCAAGCAGGACAGTGCAGCTCAGGTGCCCCCGGGAAACATCAGGATAGAGAGAGGCTCCAGCCACCCGACTTCCCAAGGAGAACGGGTAATATCGGTAACACTTTAAAATAAGTGTCTGTAATTCCAGTGTAACTAACACATGATTTCCTACTGATTTCAAATGAAATTCCTATTGAATTCAAAAGTCACAAGCATGACTTCATGACATACTTTTCATGACATCATAACATTTCCCTTAATACACATAAAATAATCATGAACAGACACTTATTTTAAAGTGTTACCGTAATATCTATTCTCTTTGACGCTCAGTGGTGCTGCTCTATTAGAAGCTGAGTAGTGAAACGTTTGTTGTTACCTGTACGATTGTGTTGGTGTCTGATTATTCCTAATACCTTTCGAGCACATTGTCAATACACATTGGTGAGGTTTGAATTTTTACATACCCTTGATCTAGTTTCATACAGTGATAAGAGATGATATTGACAACGGTGAGGCCAGGACAATTATGATACTGTTGAACGCAGAACATGTTACACAAGCTCTGACATTGCCTCCAAAATGTTTTGAAACAGTCTTCTGTCACGGGTGACCCCGAACCAGCTATTATGTGTAGTAAGACACTGGATCCCTTCACATGGAGAATTTCAGTGGCTAGAGTTCACGGTTCATTGATTGATTCAGATTCAGTTGTATTAAGTCTGCCCACTGATGATGCAGAGCAAAACAGATGCTGGGTGCCTGCTGATATGAAAAACAGTGAGTTTTGGCCTCCTACTGTGTTCTGGATGGATGGCATACCTCGTAAGGTGTCTCTATGTGAACAGCAGGAAATGCATGAAAGAAACATGTACAGGTCCAGGATGATTGTGAGAGGTACAGAGTTAGCCCTGGTTCATGAAATGAGAAGTAATCCTCTTGTTATGTGTGACTGTGACAGGTGCAGAGGTGAATCACCCCTGACTGGGCCCAAGCCATGTCCAGCCTGCAGTCATTTAGTAAGACACTGTCGGATCTTGTTTGAATGTGATGATTCTGAGGGACTCTCTTTCTCTCATTTGAATGTAAATCCCAGGGATGTAAAAAGAGTTGAATGTATGGATTGTGAAGGCAGTCACCTGGTGAAATGGGCACATCTGGGCAAATTAGAATGTGAGGAAGGTATCCCTATTAAGCGTGTACAAGTGTCTTGTAGGTATGAGGTCAAGGCCATGGTGACCCACACCTGTGACGCAAAACATTGGACCAAGGGACCTGTGGTGATATTTGCCGAGCCAACTCGAGATGAACCCAGAACAGAAGTGGAGTCCTGCTGGGAACAAGCTGAAACATTGGACATGGACTGGATGATTTAAATATATTGATGAAATGTATGTGCTGTAACCATTTGTAGTGTTTAATAATCTTTAGTCTGTAACAAATACTGTAAAGTGCTCTTTCTGTAAGACCGTATAACAGAAGCTGGTATAGCTTGATACACTAGCCGGCCTTAAGCAGTCTCTTATCAAAATAGGCACTGTTCCCAGAATTGAGTGCCAAAATCTCTGTTAACACTTTTCAGCTTGAATATAGAATAATGCTGTACTAATAGATGTATGTTAATATGTTTGCTTTAAGTAGTATAGATTGTTGTGGTAACATGTATTCATAAGTAGTGTTAATAATTGTTAGTTTATATAACAGTGTGAAATACTATGAACAATTTTTATGTATAAGATCATATGAAACTGTTTCTTATCAAGATGGGCATGGTTGAATACCGAGTCCCAATTCAACGAAAAGAATTGCTGTGTGCTTGTATTTAAGAATTATGCTTTCTGAATATAGAGAAAAAAGGGTTAGGAGTATTTATTTATTTATTTTTTTAAAAAAGAAAGAAAAACAGAAAAGGACTAAAAGATTTCACTTTGAGTCGGTTTTTGCTTGTTCACCTATTTTGTAATTTAGTTTTGGAATAGGTGGGCGGGTAAAACTGACTTAGAATGAAAAGCAGCCTCTGATTAAAAAAAAACAAGTATTTTAGAAGATACACCACAAAAAGGGAACAGAAAAATTAAATAAATTCCTATTTTAATATTGCTGCTATGTTGCTGCTAGTAGAGAGTAATATAGTTAACAACCATACCCTATAAGGAGTAAAATACTAGTTTGGCTCTGAGTTAAAAAAAAGATAATGCAGCATAGAAAGAAGTTGTGTTTAAAATACAAAATAAAAAGATTGAATAAATAATGAAAAATAACTTTAAAAGCAAAGGATAGGCTTTGGAAAAGTAAACTCTATGTAACCTGTTTTCTCGAACTTTCTACAAGCCTGCCCTTGGAGGGATCAGCCAAAACACTACAGCCTTACAACTCAGTAAAAATAATTTGATTTTCCACGGGGAGAAACTCTACACTAAAAAAGATATAGGATGGAAGTTCCCTATAATACCTGCTAAATACACACCTGTAAGGAGAGAAGGAAACCAATTCGAAAAATGAGATGACATGAGGGAATATATTTTTAGAAGCCAGGCACATATAATCAGTATAATCAAGACTGTTGGTGTTGTATATATTTACACAACACTCATATATTAAAAAAAAATGCTTTTATAAATACACATATAAAAAGTAGAAAGGTAGCAAGGACTTTGTGAACTCTGTTTCACCCAACTTTTTAGATAGAGGAGGGGGTCAAGGAATGAGTGGATGAAATCATGGTCAAGTGTTATCAACAGGTGTTGATGGCATATGACTCCCATTAATTGTGAAAAGTTAGTTACCTGCCAAAAAAGATAAGAACTGTCTTCCCATGTATTCCAATGGGGAGAGAATCTTATAAAAACCTAGATCTCTCACTATGAGGTACCACAATCAAGACTCAGCTTGACAGAGCAACGTGGTCCATCCTTTGCAGATCTTCACAAGACAGTCCTTCTCTTTTGTTCACGCTACTCACCCTTGTAATAGGAGGGAAGCATATTAATGGTAATATTGTATCTTGCATGTATTGGTTGTATTGCTATGAGGTGTTGAAACTATGTTTTAGTATTAAGAAAGTGTTATATTGAATGTGCTAAAATATAGCAGTGGGTGCTTGTAGGCTTTGTGCTTAGCTGGCCCAAGGGCTGCACTAAATACATACAGTATAATTGTATTATGTTATTGAAGTATTAATGCTGAGCTTGTAATAAACTTAGGACTGCTAATTGTTATTACATGTTTCTGGGTTTTGGATGCATGCGCAAACTACTAATCCAATATTAAAGGCATTTTAATAAACCGAAGGAGCGCTGATGTTGCTCTGATTCGTAAAACTTCAAATAAATGAGTCTGAGTGATTTTTCTTGGTTAAACAAAGGTTTCATGGACACACCGCTCGTCCAGTGCTCGAATATAAACTAGGAGTTTTAAACATCTCTGTCCTCCTCAACATCTCACCCGAGTTATGAGTGTGTACAGAGCAAATAATACAATAAAAAGAGAACATGAAAAGTGAAAATGTGACACTTCAAAACAAAAAATCCAGCTGAGAAGTAATTGTAAATGGAGCAAAGCCAGCTGGTAGACACACTAGACAGAGCAGTACAGACAGCTGTATTAGTAAGCAGAAAACCTCATGGTTTATTAAAGCAAACACCAACATGTTGGGACCCATCCTAGTTTGTTTTAATTTTTTTCATTATTATTATTATTATTATTATTATTATTATTATTATTATTATTATTATTATTATTATTATTATTATATTTATTATTATATTAAATAAGACGTGGCATGAAAATGTTCTTGTGTTTTTGTTTTTTGTTAAGAAAGTCTGCAGTTAATCGTCTTGTTTCAGAACACTAATGGGCAACATGTTTTTCTAGTATTAAGAATAATGCATTTTTTATGAGTGTCTGGGTGGTTTGAATTTTAACATGAAGCTTGGGGTGGGGTTGGCATGGTGTGAGAGCCAGGAGGCAGGGAGGCAGGCAGTTGCCCAAGGGGTACAGGAGCAAGCAACGAGGAACTTCAATTTTTCAGGAAGCTCCATTGCAGGGCACTAGATGACCTCAGAACATTCAAATGGAAGCAGAATGTAAGGAAAGCAAAACATTGAAAAGGTAAAAGAGAAAAAGGTAAACTAACAATAAAGGCACTGTTTACTGTTTGCTAATTACGGGACAGTATTGTTTTTCCTTGTCTGCACGGTAGTGGTAATGGTCAACTATCAGACAGTAATGCACTCTAATCAGGGTGCTATTGCTTTAATAAAGATGTTTCCAATTTGAACATGAGCTTCAGGTTGAATTTCATTGGTCACAAAAGCTGTCATGCTTGAGTTGCCTTGTATGTATAATCAAAGCACCTTTACCATGTTGCTGTCTTTTAAAAGGAAATCTCCAATGCAGAAAGAACCAACAAAAGACATGGTAGCACTTTAAAATAATGAATTCCGGCAGAATACACAGACATCAAAAGAGAGCATTCAAATTGTAAACCTGTACCGTAAGCAATATCTATGGAAGCAATGAAGAATAGCAACAGGGAGGAAATGGATCATTTACAAGGCTGATCATCTTTAAACCTGGTTAAACCAAGCGAAGCCTGGATGGTTTACTGCCACAGGGATCAGATCAGAAATAACCATTCATTTATTAGGTAACAATGGCACAGATCCAAACCCAACTGTGCAATTATTAGACTTCTGATATCCGTACAAGAATTCCACCTTGGAATTAAACTGCCAAACTGAGCGGCACATGTGGCACCATGTAATTATATCAGGCTATTACACTGACAAACAGAACTGCCCATTTCTTCCCATGTAATTATTGTGTGCGATTATATCAACAAAGCCCTAACTGTGAGGGCATCTCCTCACTGCAGTTCCGACACATGGAACTGTTCAATCTCCCGAATGCAAACTCAAATAAGAATGTGAGGAAGGACTGTGTTGTGTTTTTATTTAGCAGAGTTTTTACTGTGCTGTCAACAGAAATCACTCCTGAGGTAAACGTATGGCAAAAATAGCCTTGAATGAAAACACAACCCTTTAAGGTACAAAGGACACATGTGTCCCACAAAAAAATGAACTTTCTTATTTTTGCAACAAGGTGCACAAAACAGGGTTTACAATAACTGACAGGTTGCATCTGGTCATCCACATTCCTCCTTGTGATACTTAGTCACTCTCAAATGTATTTTAAGAAGAAGCCATTTGAACATCAAGTGCTCAATTCCTTGTGTCCCTGAACTTGGGTTTTACAACATGTCCTGAAGTGCACGTTATCACGGGCGTGAGGACAGCGAGAGGGAGTGATTTCAAACGATTCCATTATCCTCGACCCACTGAAAAAGTACAGGCCGGCTGGGAGCAACCAGACTAATCCCAGGGCTTAAAGCAATGCTATCCAGGCAGGTTGAGGTAACAGAATCGATTTAGCCTACAAGAAATAAGGATTAGGGTGGGGCCTGATTGAAAAAGTTGACAAAGTTAACCCTAACCAATAAGCACAGCAGAGAAACCAGGGCCACTGGTTAAAAGAGGAGATAGGAAAGTTATTTTTACATAAGAGTGTGGTGAGGGTATGGCATGGGTTACCTAGAAATACTGCCCTCAGCCACGCTCACAGGACTGACGTATGAATCAGCTATAGATTCTAGAAACACTGCCCTCAGCCATGGTCACATGACTGACTATGAATCAGCTTTGTTATGAAACTGTATCGATGTATTCCTTCCTACAACAGGGCATCGGTATCATCATTATTGATTAAGCCAATATAGGCTTGATAGCAAAATTGAGTCTTTGATATTCAGAATGTAACTTTAAGTACCCGCCCTGACCTTTGCCCCAAGTCTTTCACCCACAGAAGAACAGGAGTCTTGAGCAACAACACTGCAGCTTTGTGCAAAAGCACATTACAGTCTAGCGACTCATTTATGAAGTAGGGGTTGTAGCGTTCTGTGTCCTGTGGTCTATACCACTCAGCGGTTTGACGTCACAGTGTTCTAGTCTAGACCACAGGCCACAGAATGCTACCAACCCTTTCTCCATTTATTATTATTATTATTATTATTATTATTATTATTATTATTATTTATTTCTTAGCAGACGCCCTTATCCAGGGCGACTTACAATCGTAAGCAAATACATTTCAAGTGTTACAATACAAGTAATACAATAAGAGCAAGAAATACAATAACTTTTGTTCAAGCAAAGTACAAGTGTGACAAACCACAATTCAATAATACAGCAGATAATAGTGATAGTTACATCAGGATATGATTAAATAGTGATAGTTACATCAGGATATGATTAAATACAAAGTACTACAGGTTAAACACTTGGCAGATTACAGTACTCTAGGGCAGCAGTGTGGCGTAGTGGTTAGGGCTCTGGACTCTTGACCGGAGGGTTGTGGGTTCAATCCCTGGTAGGGGACACTGCTGCTGTACCCTTGAGCAAGGTACTTTACCTAAATTGCGCCAGTAAAAATATTTTCTGCATAATTTTTTCCTTATTTATATTAAGTTGTACACGTTGTCTTCATTTTTTTTTTTTTAGGCTGTACAACACTCGATAGGCTCAGTTATTAAAATGCTACCCAATGGATGCCCACGGTACCCTTCATGTGGAGATGCCTCGTCGCGCCCCTCGAGCAGACACCCGTCTGTAGGAAGTGCCCGCCTTCCTTCTGTGGGGGAGGAGTCCACACATCTCTTATTGGTAGCTGATGAACAAGAGAGGACACTCTGTAAATGCAAGGACTAATATCTGCCAATTGTCTTAATGCTTTGAACATTTCAATAGGGCAGCAGTGTGGAGTAGTGGTTAGGGCTCAAGACTCTTGACCGGAGGGTTGTGCGTTCAATCCCCGTTGGGGGACACTGCTGCTGTACCCTTGAGCAAGGTACTTTACCTAGATTGTTCCAGTAAAAACCCAACTGTATAAATGGGTAATTGTATGTAAAAATAATGTGATATCTTGTAACAATTGTAAGTCGCCCTGGATAAGTGCGTCTGCTAAGAAATAAATAAATAATAATAAATACAGGATTAAATGCAGTAAAATAGCAGATAAGAGCAAAATAAAGCACATTTACATGAAGGGTGATAGTGTCCCAGGATACAAACAGAGGAGTTCTACAGGTGCTGTTTGAAGAGGTGAGTCTTAAGGAGGCGCCGGAATGTGGTCAGGGATTGGGCAGTCCTGACATCTGTAGGAAGGTCATTCCACCACTGCGGAGCAAGGGTGGAGAAGGAGCGGGCTCTGGAGGCAGGGGAGCGTAGCGGAGGTAGAGCTAGCCTTCTAGTGCATTTATGAGGCAGTCTCCCGTGCCTAGGAAAGAGTTCCAACATCAGACAAGGAGAAGCAGAAGTCTTGTCTTGTTTACACCACCTACTGGACATTCCTTGTATTTATTTGATTATTGTATTTGATTATTCAGGCGAATAAACCCAATCTCTACCCCTAAACCTAACTATGTTACTATTAAACTAATTTACTATTATTTAAAAACCGCTTCTTTAGCACCCTCTAACGTCCATTAAAGCGCTTGATCTGGACCTAATCTACCTGTTGGTGGCTAGTAAGTACCTACTGGTCCATTCCTATGGGATGATTTTCCTTGCTAATGTCCCATTCAGTCGACTGATTCTAATCAGATTGGGTGGATTATTAATCAATTCATTATTTTTGTGAAGACTCCTTACACTGATCTGTCAGTATTTTAATTTTCTTTTTCCCCTTAATTAATCTGACCTACAGTAAATTATTAAAATTGCATTTTGAATAAATAAAAGAAAAAGAAAACAATAACGTTGGTTCATTTAAAATGACATAATTAGCAACTTGAATTAAGACCCCATCAATGAATGGAGTAGACATACAATCATATGTTGATAATGACAAACTTCAGTTTTTCAAATCACCCAAACAGTAATCTTACATTTACATTTTATTTTGCGGGTTGTACAATTGATGTCGCGGGTCTGACCCGCGAAATACGGGTGACTTGGGCGGTCCGGAACAATGGGGTAAGGTACGGGAGTCCATACATGTCAACAGTCCTGATTTCCTAGCAAATGTCCCGCGTCCGGATGCATAGAAAGAAAGTCCCGATATTTACACATTGAAAAAAAATCATTTATTCTGCACAGTAGAGTTAGTGAAAACCACACGCTGTGCTCTTCATGCGGCTGACACATCTGCTGATCACTAACTTACCGGTATACAAAGGTAAGAATGCTTACTGTCATGCTGGTCGTGCGGTGTTGAGTTGAGGGATACGTCTATGTGTATGATGCGTATAACATCCCTGCCCCGCCCCCTACCACCCACACCCCAGCCTAGAGGGTGACGAGCGTCCCGCTGAACAGTTTCCAAATATTGACAAGTATGCGGGAGAGCTCTCTCTCAAGTGAAAAGAACTCTCCCTGTAACTCGTATTGGTAAGGCATCATAATTTGAAGTCGGTCTACCCGTCCTGTTCCAGGGATCACGATCCAGAAGTGTCTGCACATTTTCAATTGGGTACATGGTATGGCAGTCGGGGGCGTGGGCGCGGACCACCGTGTGGTTTTAGTGAAGGTGCAGTACGGTCGGTAGTCGGGCGTCAGTTGTAGTTAGACTACTCACATAGCAGCACTTGAAACTTTAATTTTTTTTTTTATCATCAGATAAGCAATAGTGTTTGTCTTATCTCATGAAACCACCACTGTTACTGTGCGTAGCAATTGTAGTTCAAAATATGAGTTACCTTTAGTTAAAAAGATATTGGACGGTAATACAAAAAGCGCAGATTTGGTCTGATAGAAACACACATATACACACACACAAAGGTAAGACGCTATTTATACAGTATAAGACTATTTCGCCATACAGATTAGTGTAAAAACAACAGATTATGCATGATGTGTATGCATTATTATCTGAATTTAAACAGTTTAATAGTACTGTAGAGATGAGTGTAGCTACATCAGCTCTGGTAATGATGTTGTAAACCATACGATTATGCGTGACATCAAAAGTGTATCTATCTGCTGTAGGTTTTGCCACGTGAAAGATTATTATTATTATTATTATTATTATTATTATTATTATTATTATTATTATTATTATTATTAATAATGTATTTATGTATTTATGTATTTATGTATTTATGTATTTTTCATGTCTAGGGATATCCCATCTGGAGATGTTTTTTCGTACCGTCCTGCACTGTCTATGGATCGGATCCATGACTTCATGGGTTCGGGGTCTGGACTTTAATTTCCACGACAGCAAACACATAGAAGTATATTTGCAGTCCGTCAGCAAAAACTATTCGACCTTCACAAGCCTGTACAGTATTGGAAAATCGGTGCAAGGTAAGACCAATCCAGCATGCTCTATAATAACGATTCTGATTATTTCAGATACCTGTTTTTTGTGTCTGTGCTTGTTTTCAGGTTTGATCACAGTAGGTACAATCGCTTACTGTACAGTAAGGGCGATAGCTGGCTTAAAAAAAAAAAGTGTCACCTTTTAACTTTTTGTGAGCTTCTTGGCTTCAGTCTCCCATACAATGGTTAGCTTTAGTAGATAATTGACACGATTGAAATGAATCGTTAAGAAGGCGAGCTGCTAGATAAATAAATACGCGGCGAGTTCAGACTGGCAGCGCGCTTGAGTTCTGCGAGCGAGGGAGAAATGGGTCTGGCTACAAATATCTTGCCTCAGTTCAATCAAATAAAAAGATAATCCGTGCCTTACTGAATTAATTGTTTTGGGGGCTTCAGCAAGTAAAAACTGTAAATGAAAAAAGGGAACTAGGAGGGGTAAGACTAAAAAAAATCGTCTCTGTCATTCGTTTTGTCATTAAAAAAATACTTTTTGAAATTTTTGGATAAGCTCATGTTTTGGAGAAACAGATGGCTTCAAGTTAAAATAAAACAGACAAATAAGCACTGGTGTTATTTTCAGCTTTATTCCTTTTTAATGTTGAACTATATGAATACGGAAATGTGTCTGAAATATTGGCGTGACATATTACATTCACTTCTGCTTTTTCACTAGCTGTTAACTGAGCCCAGAACACGGCTATCAAAGTCCCTAACAATACCCTCTCGATGTCACGCTTTAGCAGAATACCTTATCAGTTCAACGAAACACAGAACCATTTAAACAGAAACGTCAAAAACCGCGAACAAACTCGCGGTGTTAGCAAGCAGAAACACCGTGTGGAATAGCGTTGCTATTATTAAACTTCGCGTAGTGCCTGTAATGCATTCTGAGGCGGGCCAGAAAGCAGGGGACAGCACATCCTGTCAGCAGAATGATCATTTAACAGTAGCATTAAGTTTCCCATACTGTACAGCAAACAGTAACACTTCATGCAGTTTCTCTCGTTTTGTTTGTAATTCCACTTGTAGATGCCTCTCCGTTGTAATGCATTTGCTCCTCTTTAAAGAGAATCAGTTTGCTTTTTCTTTGTGAGATTTGTATTAAAGCTACAGTGTTAGCCAGGGAAGGATAACGTGAGGCTGTTATGTCAGATCATGTTTTGTGTGAAGCGAGTGGATATATATATATATATATATATATATATATATATATATATATATATATATATATATATATATATATATATACAACGATCATTAAATAGGGAAGTTCTTTCTTTTTTTAAACTGAGGGGTTACAGGAAAGGAAAGTCAGCTTGTCCTTGCAGCCTGTCCTGTTGAAACTCCTCACTGTACTATAGTGATCAGAGGACAGCTGTATGTCCGGTGCCCAAACTCACCTGTTTAAACTAAACTGTTTCCCTGGATTTTTCCCAGCCATTAAAGACTTGATGGTTACTGGCTGGAGAACCCATTTTAAAAAGATCAGTATATTTAACTGAATGCTGGCCCCTGATCATTTCAGCAGTGTCTCAGCAAGGGGTTGATTATCAGAACCAGAGGCTGCACACACATAATCTTAGAAGTGTTATTAAAATGGGTATAAAGTCAGCAGTCTAGCAGATCATACCCATGCATAGATCCTGAGTTCATCAGCTGGAATGTTGGTACAGACTGCGGCTCTTATTTGAATGTTGAATTGCTCTGCACCTTATCAGTCTGTGATGTACAGCGATTTGTGATTCCTTAGTCCGATTATGTTGGACAACGTTGTGATTGAAATCATTGAAAGAGATGCTTAATATCATCTACATTGCCCTAATGTTTCATTTCTTACCTATGTCATAACCTAGTATACGAGTTCTGTATGATTCTCTATTGCTTCTGTTAGATTATTATCAATGCTAAAATGCTTCTCCACAATCAGCCTCAAGGAGTCTTTTCAGAAGCATGTGTTTGCTGTAAATAACCATGGTAGATAATGATCTACGCAGAAGCAGCCACAGAGAGTCACACAGAACAGCCACAATAGGATATTAAACAAGTAAGAAAGGAAATATCAGCAACATGAAGAGGATCCCTTTAAGCCAGCAGCAAAGGGTTAATACCTGTCTTAAAGGGCGATCAAGGTGTACAGGCAGTTCTTTCATGACAGATCAGATGTAGCGACACATTAACAATTCAAAGCTTTGACAATGGTGGAGTATGCCCCTATACAGCCCTTCTTGTGTAATCTCTGTAACCGAATGCTGGGCTATTGTAAAGGATATCAGGCCTCTCCTTCACCACACAGGGAGCTCCGTTCACATTTCCTTTATCTCGCTAAGCTGATTTGCAGCTTAGTATCATTGAATTGTTACACTGCCTCCCTCCCAATAATGACCTCTTAATCTCTGAGGGCTTCATACAGTAGCAACATGAAAATGACATCAACCAAGGTGTGGAACTGTTTCCTTCCATCATAGTACGGTATTTGTTAACGCGAACTGTCAACCAGACATAACAGTAGATAAAGATCCTGGTGGTGTTCATGCAGGGATGCATCTTATCACTTTTAATGTACGGTATCTTCTTTCATCAATGCGATAGCGCGATCACAGAAATGTGTTTAAACAGTACAGTACTGGTAGTTACAAACAGACCCCTGTTCTCCTGTTTTAAACACGGTTCCCAAGTACAGTGTGTTCCTTTGAAAGAAAAGGCTTTTTTTAGAAATGCCTTGGCAAGAGCCTCCTGCCTGTGTGTATCTGATATCCTGACAGAAGAGATCAGAGTAGCTCTGATTGTGCTAAACACAGCTGAGTTTGGGGTGTATCAATTCAAACTGCCTCGTCAGGCTGCATTGTCACTTGGAAGAGACCACTTCTGGATAACTGTTGTCAGATTATCTTGGCTCTGTTGCGCAATGCTGGCTTTATGACATCATTCCAGAGAGGTCATTTAACCCTGGAATGCACTGTATACAGTGTTTGCCTGGAAATGCTGTTATTTTCACTCTAAATGTGTAAATCGCAGTACTGGGATGAACGTGGGTTTATTGTCTTTGAATAATAGGTCAAAATTTAAACTAATAACTGAATATTGATTCAGCTGGAAAACAAAAGTATAATTCATACCATAAAATAAACCTGGTGCGACATCAAATGACCGGTTAAAGAGAGACGAGAACCCCTCTTCTCTACAGTGGAATGTGTGTTATTTATTACAGATACACAGCTGGTTTCTCAGACCACTATAACTAATCCTGTGCTACCTTCCCTAGCGCAACATCATGTAGTCCAGCATTAGTGCTGATCCGGGGTTATGAAACCAGCTGTTTGTATATTTGAATATTTCCCCCAGGATAGAATATTTGTTCCCCCTAGGAACCCCATTTTGCTTTGTAACAAAGTCATCTTTCTTTGCATATAAGTCTGTAACAGTGCACTTTCAACTAAAACCTTTATTTTAAGACCGCTTTCCCTAACCCTAAACTTGTACCATCCAGTCCCCTCTGACAGCTCCAGTCTCACCTACAATAGTACATGATAACAGCCTGCAAGCATTGCTCCCATTACTAGCATTACACATGAACACTGCTGCCATTACTAGCATTACACATGAACACTGCTCCCATTACTAGCATTACACATGAACACTGCTCCTATTACTAGCATTATCCCTGCATCATTTACATGCACGTATTCACTGGTGGGAACCAATATTAGTTCCTCTGGGGGTAAAAATATTTGCTGCCGCATATTTCTTCCTGGGGGAACAAATATTCGTTTACACCGGCACTAGTGCTTTTGGTGCTCATGAGAGATTCTTTTCACTTGTGATGTGGAGCTGTATTTGAACCCAGGCCTCCCCGAGGGGAATAGCTTAAGAAGCTATGGATTGTGAATCAGCCCTTGGCCCTTCCTAGCCCTGTCGCTTTTTAAAACATCGTTTCTCTGCATTGCAAAGGTTAAAACCAATCTAGTAAATCTTTACAACAGTGCTTTATGAATGATTCCTGCTCTGAATATCCTGTGTGCGTGGTTTAAAATTAGAAGGGCTATTCAGAAGCATGCGAGATTGACAAGAAGAACACAGCTTGTTTGAAGGTCAGGATTGGAGCGATTCTGACTTCAAGCCAAAATAGTTCCAAGTGCATGTGAATGAGTGTGTGTGTGTGTTTATAGTGCAAAAATAAACATGCTGCACAACGGGACTTTGTGAAGCCAAGCTGGGACACGTCCCATAGGAAGAAGCACTGCTGCTCCTGAGAAATAGTCACAGGAGACGTACAGTAAAAGCAGAAACAGTCTTTGCAGGCCTGTGACCGAGTCGTGTCAGCAATGAGACTCAGAGACCAGAACGCTGCAGATGAAGCGCTCACACACATGTATTCATATTTACAAATACAAACACAACAAAACAACCCAGCCCAGTCCAGCCAAGCCTATCTCACTATTCTAAACTAACACAACCGGGATCACCCTTCTATACACCTGAGGCTGGAGCCTAATTAATCATTTAGTCATTTATTTAATTTTCTGCTTCAGCCACATTCCCACGTGTTTTGACAGGGAGAAATGTAACCCTCTCTCTGCCAACCCAATATTCCCCACACATACAGACACACACACACTGGCAGGGCTTTCATCCTGCCACCCTGTCACACAGTGCAATTCACAAAGTGTTATTCAATGCGCATTGTTTGAAACTCAACAGACTTTGAAATAAACAGACGCTGAGGATATAATTGGAGCCTTTTTGTTTTCTCCTATGAAAACGATTGAGGTCAATTACACTTCAAACACAGAAATATTAGTGTTATAGTCTGACGCGCACAACCGAAACTCAATGTGTTTTTGCTTCATTTACCAAGTTGATTATAAGGTGCTGCTTGGCTGAGTGTGGAAATAACATGTACAGTATGTAGCTAACCCTTGTACACTACACTGATCTGTTATGAAACTGGTTAAACTACCAGACTGATTCAGGACAGCTTGTCACTGTTGTAGCTTTTTTGATAGAACACACATACTCCAGCAATCACTATGTAACACAATTTTTGTTCCTGGGTAGTAAGTGTTATTTCCTAATTGCTTATTCCTCAAAAGTATAGAAAATGGCTATTATTCCCCACAAACTTTGCTTTTGTGACCAGGACAGTGATATTTTGAAATGTACCTATTTCCAATGAGAAAACGGGCGAATTTGTGTCTTTTCGTTCACATAAAGTCAGAAAAAAACAACATATGAATCCAAATTAACATGTATTTATACTAAAGTAATAAAAAAATGACTACAAAAGATTTAGAAGTGAGTAGTTTTTCGAGATTTACGATTATACTGTAAATCACTTTCACGAATCAGCCCCCAAATGTAGTCTCCCATCATGTTCTCGTTATACTATCCTTGGTAGCGGCGTTCAAAGTCCAGTATATCCTGGTGGAAGCGCTCGCCTTGCTCCTCCGAGTACGCTCCCATGTTCTCCTTGAATTTATCAAGATGAGCATCAAGGATATGGACTTTGAGGGACATCCTACAGCCCATTGTGCCGTAGTTCTTCACCAGAGTCTCAACCAGCTCCACATAGTTTTCGGCCTTGTGATTGCCCAGGAAGCCCCGAATCACTGCGACAAAGCTGTTCCAAGCAGCTTTCTCCTTACTAGTGAGCTTCTTGGGGAATTCATTGCACTCCAGGATCTTCTTTATCTGTGGTCCGACGAAGACACCGGCTTTGACCTTTGCCTCAGACAGCTTAGGGAAGAAGTCTTGAAGGTACTTGAAGGCTGCCGACTCCTTATCTAGAGCTCTGACCAATTGTTTCATAAGGCCCAATTTGATGTGCAGTGGTTGCATCAGCACCTTCCGGGGGTCCACCAGTGGATCCCACTTGACGTTGTTCCTCCCCACAGAGAACTCGGTCCGCTGTGGCCAGTCCCGCCTGTGGTAGTGCGCCTTGGTGTCCCTGCTGTCCCAAAGGCAAAGATAGCAGGGAAACTTGGCAAAACCGCCTTGGAGACCCATCAGGAATGCCACCATTTTGAAGTCTCCTATGACCTTGATGCCATCTCAGAAACATTTTCTATACTTTTGAGGCATAAGCAATTAGGAAATAACACTTACTACCCAGGAACCAAAAAAAAAAATAAAACAATTTGTAACACGGTGTTATCATTACCAGCTTTTCACTGTATTTTTTACCACAGTATTTTTTGCATGGTGTTTTTTTGCAGTTTTCCCATGCTTTTCCCATGGTTATACTATGCATTTACCACAGTTTACCCTGGTCTGTCGTGTTTATCATATGCTTTACCTTACCTCACTAATCTTTATAATGCTTACTGTATGCTTTATCATGCTTTCACTGTGCTTGATTACGCTTTGCTGTGTTTTTACTATAGGAGATATGTGTAAGGGCAGGCGAGCTAATGGTACAGACCTTAAGGTAAAGTAGATTTGTATTTGGTAGGTTTGTATTGAGTTGCAGTATGACCACCCACCACTCTATAATGTTGTATACTGTTCTCTGAAGTGGCCTTCCTCGGCTCACAGAAATTAGTTATTTCTTAAAGTGCCAAGCCCCTTACTCATCCAGCCTAGTTACTCCTTGCATCATTTCATAAGCTCTTAGGAATCTGCGCTCAAGGTCGCTATGGGTGCCTAACATTAGAACTAAATATGGCAACATGTCTTGTGTTTTGGCCTCTTCTCAATCCTGGGATCCCCTGCGACCTAAAAAGACTCCCCTTATCCAGGCACCACTTCTTTCCCACTTAACACTTTGGCCCCAAATGAAGAAATGATGACATGTTGTTCCAACTGTCAGCTGACCTTTACGTTTAGACTCCTGGCACAATGCTGTGGAACAAGAATAAAGAACAGGTTATGTACTATAAATAATGTTTAAGGCAAAGCATAGCAGACCTGTCTCCAGGCTTATTAGTAAGAGCTGGAACCAGCAACGTGATGCAGGCTCAAACACATGAAATATCCAGGCAGTTATTTTCTTTTACAGGAGCCTAGGTACGGTGTGTAATCGATATGCACAAGCTGCACCCGTTTTAATCAGTACTGTATTCAGCACCACAATAAATATTGATAAGAAGAAAGCAGAAAACACCTCCAGGACACTGCAGGTGGAGCACACATTTCTTTATAGTGCTCGCTGTCAGGGACATCACGGACACTCTGCCCCTAGTGTATGTAAGAAATAACACGTGTTGTTCCATGTGTTATTTCTTCCTGATGTATTTCTTACACAAGAGGCTGTGTTGCAGGGGGAACAGGTTAAAGTTTGCACTCTGGTGTACCAGATCAGCTTGAGGGACATGATTCACTGAAACAGAAAAGGATACAAAGTGAATCTGGACAACAAGAAGGGTAACATAACTCTGATATTTAACACCCACACTGCATTTCTCTTAAGAAGTAAACTTTGCTCTGGTGCAAACTGAAAAACAAAAATCAGGCCCGATGGCTGTCCGCATTGGGACTTCCACAACAGGAGTTTGTTTTGGAAATGGTCCATGTACCACCCCCCTCCCCCAGGACACTGCCGTCACTGCTGTGAATCAGATATACAGACAGGATACTCAGATACAGCTTTGCCACATTATTGAACTCTGGAGCAGTGCTGTGAAGTGCAGCTGTGAGTTGAGCGTCTCTGAATATTAGAAATAACAACACACACACACAAAGACTTTCAACCTGCTGCTACTGTCATGAACCTAAGAGGGTTAACAGAATAGAGTTCAGCTAAGTGTGACACATTTAGTATTTTGCCTGAACATCTCCACCAAAGATGTTGCTGATGTTGTAGTAAGTGCACAGTGTAAACCATCTTACTTCATAGTCAACATTTCTGAACACAGACAGGATGCTCAGATACAGCTCTGCCATGTTTTGCAGGTTGCAACGATTTGTGAAAAGTGATATAGGGGTTTAAATGTTTAACAGGTTTGATACTGAAGTTGACAAGTAGGAAATTGAACGGCACCCCTAAATGAACACTCTCTGGGATGTGACTCAGTGCAGAAATGTGCAGATCTCACAATACAGGCATGCCACAGCATTCACAGCACGTGGTTATTTAATTACATCGCTGGAATAATGTTGCAACCGCAAGCAGAGTTTCCCATTATTCATCTGTTTTCTGTTTTGTTTTTATGAATTTTTTTAAGAAATCAAATCAGGCTGTATCATGCTTATAAACTAATTAAGCATCACAATGCTGCTTCATTAAATGGATATGGGAGTGTCTATTGAAACCTGCTCACACCATGGGAGACTGCTTGGCATGTTCATGGCATGGGTACCCAGCATTATTATTATTTATTTCTTAGCAGACACCCTTATCCAAGGCGACTTACATGATATCACATTATTTTTACATACAATTACCCATTTTATACAGTTGGGTTTTTACTGGAGCAATCTGGGTAAAGTACCTTGCTCAAGGGTACAGCAGCAGCATCCCCCACCTGGGATTGAACCCACAACCCTTTGGTCAAGAGTCCAAAGCCCTAACCACTACTCCACACTGCTGCAATATCTGCAATCTCAGACAAGGCGTTTAGCAGATTAATCTCAGCTTTACCTTGAGAACTGTGATTGGTGAAACATACATCTTGTCACTCAAATAGAGGTTCTCATTCTGTAGAATAACACCAATGTCAATGTTAACTTTAAAACTTCCTATGTAGTAATCATATCAGTCATTGTTAAATAGGGGTAATACATCCTTCTATTTTATTTATGTAGCAGCATCACTGCATATCTTGTGTGATTCCACACAATCCCAGCATAAACAAAAACTGGCTCCCCATGCCTGCAACAGGCACCTGTTTCCTCTGTAATACCTATATGAAAATAATCAAATGGATATTGTGGACCAGGTTTGGCCATCTGTCACATGTTGCTCTCTTTTTTATCATTGTCATATTTTACAGGTAGAGAGCTCTGGGTCTTGGTTCTGGGAAAGTACCCAATGGAACACAAAGTTGGGATTCCGGAATTCAAGTATGTTGGCAACATGCATGGTGATGAGGTGAGTCATTCGAGGAAGGACACACTGCATGAATGTGTGAGGTATTCTATTGTTCCAGAACCTGCATGGACATTTCAAAGTTAAATGTGGAGGGTTTTTTTTGTGCTTGTTTCTCAAGCGAGCACACTTATATCCGGCTCTCAGTGTCCCAGGGTCAGGTCAGTAAAATCCATCTCCAAACCCCAGCGCTGAAACCTCTCCTCAATGAGATGCATAACCGGAGGTCTTGCCTGCTTTAGGGGACATTAAAAATTCTGTCTCAGCAGTCAAGTTCTTTGCAGCCTGACCCCATTTCCTCCCTGCACATTCCCCGATTTCGCTCTCCCCATTTTCACAACAACGATGTGAGTGCTCAAAAGATTAGCATGTGTTGTGCTAGGGGTCAGAGAGTCTGTGTCACTGGGGTACAAACATACAAGAACGGAACCTCGCAGTCCCCTTCCTGTCTGTGCTCATCCGCCAGGCCTTTCTGTGCTTTACAAAAAGGATTTGAAATTAACCAAGTTAGTTAGCCAATTTTAAGTCACAATGTGGATTTGATGTTAACTGACACCTGTAACTGCAAATACTGTAGCATATTGGCGAAATGACTAAATAATAATAGTGGCTATATTTATTTGTTCTGTACTTATTTTTTATTGTTATTAAGTGCACATTATGCTGTTATAACAACATTGGCTATTGTTAGAACAGAAACAGAGGTAGCATGCTATGACTGTAAATCCACTTGGCCTGTCCTTTTTTATATGACATGGGTTTACAACAAACTTCTGAGTGGTGCTCCGGTGGGTGTAATTTTTTTTGGAAATTAAGGAGGGGCTATGCTAATATTTTGGATGCGACTCAAAAGAACACTGTACCTTTCATTAAACACAGTTTGTTGTTTAAGCTGACATCCTGGGATCCTTCAAGAAGCTGCTTGATGAGATTCTGGGATCAATAAGCTACTAACAACCAAACGAGCAAGATGGGCCGAATGGCCTCCTCTCGTTTGTAAACTTTCTTATGTTCTTATTGCATAAAAAAGGTTTTACAATGGCTTTGTAAGATTTTAGAATGATATTACAGAAACGTTCCAATGTTACTTACCTAATCGTGGCCATCTGTGTTTCAGCAGATGTAACTGGAGTGTGCTGCTTGTCTTGTTGTTTATATATATATATGATTCCCTCACAATAACACTGAGTTCATTGGAGTTTATTTGTATTTGTCACGCATGGGGGGATGACAGCAGCTTTGCAGTCTGATAGTGAATGTACAGTTAAGGTTAAGCTAAAGGTTTGGGGTAAAGGTTAGGACTGGCTTTATGTGGAGTAGCCCCTGGAAGTGTGTGCATTCCTGCTGCATTTGCCTCTGTATATGTATAGTTACTCATTTTCTATGAGAGAAGTTTGTAAGGGGTATATTGGAATATAAATTAGACATGCTGGGTTTAGTCAATTTGTCTCAACAGTGACGGATCTAAATACCGCAACCGTTTAAATATTAAAAAAGAGAACAAATCAAACGCTTCTTTTTAAACCCAGACATGCTCTACAGAATTAAACCATGGCGGTTTTTAGATCGGCCCCCATTTAGATCAACTCAATGGGCCCCACTGTTGCTGAACAGGAAATTGCTGTCTAAACCGAGTCAAAATGTTTTAATTTGCTTTTTCAAAAGAAATAAATAAAAGAGGTGGCTAGTAATGTGTGCATTTTATATAGAAAATCTTTACATACTATTCATACCATACCATATGCCATACCAATTTAATTTATATAACGTCCTTCATGTGCAAGCATCCCAGGGTGCTTTACAAAAATACACAGCAAGCCACAAGTGCTCCAAACTGCTCGCTAGTGAAAGGCTAAATCACAGAGATGCTTTGAGCTTAGATTTAAAAATAGTGACAGACTCAGCATTCCAGATAGAGTTCCAAACTGAAGGAGCTTGAAAACTAGAAGCCCTCGCTCCACAGGTTCTAGTCACATTCCTGGAATTACCAAGTGCCCATCGCTTGCCAATCTGAAAGTACGAGTCGGTTTATCGGGAATAAGTAACTCCCACAGACAGGCAGGGCCAGAGCCATGAGCAGCCTTGTAAGGGAGGAGCGGTTTGAAATCACTGCTTTAGCTGCTTCACGGGAAGCCAATCTACTGACCTTAAAATTGGGGAAATACGGCAAACAGACTTGAAAGTGTTCAACAGCAAGTTAAAAAGTCCAGATCCTTTCTTTTACCTCATGGTAACTTGGCTTATTCTCTAACGTAGAGGATGAACACACTCATTCAAAAAAAAAATTGCCCTAAACAACATCCAGATCCAGCTGCCCCTAGAAGCATAAATTTCACTTTGCTCATAGTAGTGGAGAGGAATGAGGCTTGTATTACTCGTGTGATTAGTACTCCTGAAATGAGTCAAAATTGAAGCCACTAGTTGCTGTCTGTTGAAAGAAGTTGTGGGCCTCTGAAGTTGCAGAATACTTTTGTTCAGTTCAGTATTCTTGTCTTGTTCTCAGAATAGCGGTAATGTGTTCCATGACCTGGGAAACTCCGTCCAGACACGACCTGTGCTTGTGCTTCACCAGCAGAGCACCTGCATAGTTTTGTACCTGTTGTTCAAATGGCCCCGCTGCATTGTGTTTTAGACCAGTATTCAACTATGCTGCCTGCTCACAGAAGGTTCTTGTTAACAAGATAGCGCTTGTGTTACTTTCCCAAATCATTAAACAAATACATGAAGAAGTAAAAAAAAAGACTTCTTTATAGCATTGATCAGGTATTTTCTGTTAGTTAGCTTATGCCCTGGAGTGTGGCACTGTTGTATTTTGTAGGGATGTATGGAACAGGCTACCCAGCCATGTTGTTGAGGCAGAAACACTTGGATCCTTTAAGACCCAACTTGATAAAAGTTCTGAGATCAATGAGCTACGAGGAACAGGATGAGACTGGATGGGCTGAAGGGCTTCCTCTCGTTTGTAAACTTTCTTATGTGGAATAGATGTTGTCAGTACTGTAAAATATATATATTTTCTCTTATAGGTAGTTCCGAAGCCCCATGGCATTTATAGATCAAGATGTGCTTTAAGTGTTTAACTGGAAACCGAGAGGATTGTTTCCATGTACGCGGTGGTGACAGCCACTTACAAGAAAGTAACCTTGACCAGCTCTTCCACATTCTTGCCTTTGTTTGTTTGCTTTTTTAGTTTCATCACTTTTGGATTTATTGACTGATCCACATCTGTTGAGCAGAAAAATTGCTCAATACCAAAACAAAACACACCAGCCAATTGATTTAGAAAGAACCCGGCTGGCTCCAGAAAGAGAGTGAGTAGTATATTGTGTGTATTATAAATACATATCATTGCAACACAATATCATTACTATTCAACAGCCAGTTGAAAAAGCCCATAGGTACAGATTAGATCACTGTTATATAGAGCATATGAATTGACTGGCTTCTCATAAAGTCAGCACAGCCTGCTGGTATGTCAGAGTCTTGGGTCTTTGCTGTGTCTCTTTGTGAAGAAGAAAGGGTTGAATGACTCCGGTTCACAGGTTTCTTGCTTTCTCATCTCCGTTCCAGTTCCACGCTTGTGTATCAGGTGGTGCCACCGAGGCCTTGTGCTCTAAGTAATCTCAGCAGGAGTTCCACTCTGAGAGGCTCCCAGGTTTGGTTCAGACTTCCGTGCTGACCAGGGCCTCTCAACAGCAGGCAAGAGGGGAGGGGGGGGCACTTCATGCAGTATTTACAGAGCTGCACTTCATGGAGTATTTACAGAGCTGCACTTCATGACAAATCAATCAATCAATCAATCTTTATTTTATATAGTGCCTTTCATAGTGGACCACCATCACAAAGCGTTTTACAAGATGCACCACAAAGCGCTTTACAAGATGCAGTAACAACAAGAAAATACATAATACTTTAAATACAGAAAAATGCATAATACATGATATACAGTAAAAAAAAAAAAAAAGCATAATACACTAAATACAGTGGAAAGTGCATAATACATGATAGTAACATAATACATGAAATAGTAGCAGCAACACAACAGCTAAAAGCAGCTATCAGGCTTAGAGCATGGAAAGCAAGAGAGAACAGGTGGGTCTTGAGAGTTGATTTAAAGCGAGCAACGGTGGGAGCATCACACACCAAAGCTGGGAGAGAGTTCCAAAGAGTCAGAGCCATGAAGCTAAATGAGCGTTCTCCAAGTGTGGTGCACTTTTGCTTGGGGATAACAAGCAGTCCAGAGTCAGAGGACCGCAGCTTGTGGGCAGGGACATAGCGGGTCAGCAGGTTGAGGAGGTACTTGGGACCTGTGTGATGAAGGGCATTGTAGGTGAGCAGGAGAGTTCTGAAAATAATCCTGAACTTCACAGGTAGCCAGTGCAGCTGGGTAAGATGGGGGGTGATGTGATCACGTTTTTTACATCTGGTAAGGATCCTGGCAGCGGCATTCTGAACTAGCTGCAGTCGGTTTATGGTGCGTGCCAGGAGACCACCATATAGAGAGTTGCAGTAGTCGAGTCAAGAGGAGACAAATGCATGACAAAGTATCTCTGCATCCGGGAGGGAAAGGTAGGGACGGACTTTGGAGATGTTTCGAAGATGGTAGAAGGAGGATTTGACCACGGAGGAGATGTGGGCATCAAAGGAGAGGTTGCTGTCAAGAAGTACATCAAGGCTTCATACTGTGGGGGAAGGCAGCAGCAGACAGTTTCCGAGATTCAGGGCAGCTATATTGAGATTCCTAAGTTGAGTTTTAGATCCTACTAGAAGGAGTTCAGATTTGCTAGTGTTCAGCTGAAGAAAATTGGCAGACATCCAAGCCTCAATGTCTTGAATGCAAGCCGAGAGCTGGACCATGGCAGAGGGGCTACCAGGGTTGAATTTTAAGTAGAGCTGGGTGTCGTCAGCGTAGGAGTGAAACATGAGGCTGTGTTGAAGGATGAGGTGACCCAAGGGAAGCATGTAGATAGTGAAGAGAAGGGGCCCAAGAGACACCACAAGTGACTGGGTTTGCAACACCACTGCGCCCAGCATAGAAAACAGACTGCATGCAACCAGTTAGGTAAGAGGACATCCAGGAGAGACATGTTCCAGAGATTCCAGCATATTTCTGAAGACAGTCAAGAAGAATGCCATGATCTATGGTGTCAAAAGCAGCTGTTAGGTCAAGGAGAACAAGCACAGAGGGAGCACCAACATCAGCATTGAGCAGGAGATCATTCACAATCTGGAGCAGAGCAGTTTCTGTACTGTGATGCGGCCAGAAACCAGACTGTAGAGATTCAAGCAGATTGTTGTCTGTGAGATGTTTCATCAGCTGGCTACAGCCCTTTCAAGAGTTTTTGAGAGAAAAGGGAGAGTGGATATGGGTTGAAAATTAGATAAGTCAGCCGGGTCAAGGGAGGGTTTTTTGAGTACCGGCGTAACTCGGGCTTAAGTGCAGCAGGAACCGAGCCCAGGGACAGGTTCAGAGTGTGCATAATGGAAGGAGCAAGATCAGAAGCACAGAGACGGACAAGGTTAGTCGGCCATGGGTCCAGGGGGCACGTGGCAGTAGTTGATTTCAACAGTAAGCCGGAAACATCAGCAATGGAGAGAGGAGAGATGGAGGAGAGGGCAGGAGGGATAACCGGAGGAGCATTAAGGTGGTCAAGTAGCAAACTGGGTTTGTGGTGGGAGAAAAGATTTTATCGATTTTGTTCCGAAAGAAAGAAGAGAAATCATGACAGGTAAGAGAGGAGGATGGATGGGAGTTGGATCTGTCGGTGGCTGGATGTAGGATTTGGTCAATGGTCTTAAAGAGAACATTGGGTTTACTGTGTCCCATAGTTATGATTTCAGAGTACTTCACCTGGGCAGCGGCAAGCGCATGCCTGTAGCTGCCGTTAGTCCAGACGACCTCCACTTGCGCTTAAGCTTGCAGCAGGCAGACTTAAGCAATTGAAGTTCGAGGGTGTACCATGGGCAGTTTTGATCTTTCTTGACAGTTCTGGTTGTAAGCGGGGCAACAGTGTCGATGATATGAGTAAGGGTGCTGTTGTAGAGGGTCACTGCATCATCAGCTGAGGACGGGAGAGTACCAGTTAGAGGGCATGCAGAGACAAATTCTGAGAGTTTCAGAGGATTCAGCAGATTCTTGGGACGAAAGGAGACAACAGTATCAGTAGCGGAGGAAGGAGCAGGGAGATTAATATTAGCAGTGATTAAGAAATGGTCATCAAGGCCCCTGGTGATGAGCAGATCCAGGGTGTGTCCTCGGGTGTGAGTGGGGACGTTGACAGATTGAGAGAGTCCAAGACAGTCCAGAAGCGTGTTGAAGTCGGTCACTAGGGGGGAGAAAGGCAAGTCAACATGAATGTTAAAGTTACCTAGGAGTAGCAATGGTGAGGGACACGGGAGAGGGGAGCTTGATGGCGAGATGCTCAAATGAAGAAAAGGCAGGCAAAGAAAGAACTGAGGAAGCAAGCACAGAATTTGCAATAACAGCAGTGCCCCTGCCTCGGCCAGTGAGGCAAGGTTTGTTAAAGAGGGAATAGCCCTTTGGAGTGGCTAGATGCAGCGCGTGCATGTCGTTTACAGAGTGCCAGGTTTCAACTAGACAGAGAAGATCAAGATTGGTATTGGTTAGAAGTTCAGTGAGAAGCAGAGATTTGTTAGTCAGAGAGTGACGATTGAAAAATGAGATTTTCAAGTTTGTAGCAAGCAGCGTAGGGGGAGAAGGAGTTTAAGGGTATGTGCAGCAGGTACTTACCAGTGTTCATTGTGGAAGTGGTGAACAAGTGAGCACGCTGTGTCCAGGGGATTCAGACGTTAGGTGTTAAGGTAGGAATGAGGCCTCTAGTAGCCATTGGGAGGGATTTGGAAAAGGTCCTCACTCCACCTGTCCTCGCTTGGACTGCCACAGCTCAGACTGCCCTTGGACTTAGACTGGCTGGTGCTTAGAACGGCTGGCGTTCTAAGACACTGATTGCCAATTTATACTATCCTGTTGGCCTGGAGCCGTATACTAAACACTACATTTGCATCAACCTCACAATTCAACACGCCCCAAACACAGTTTGAATAACTTAATTCCTTTTTCTAATTTTTTATTTAAGTGCAGGCTGCTGATCTGAGCTAGCAACGATTATAACAAATAAACTACAATCCAGTTACCTATTTCAACGTTGATTCAAACAGCAACGCGAATTCCAGCAAGGGGAAGAAGCAGATACCACACGTGTCAGAGTGCTTTTTCAAAAATGAAAAAAGTGTTCTTTGGCTTTGTCTGTCCTGACATGCCAGGAACAGTAAGGGTGTAATAAATTGCTATTGCTGCACATTTTGGCAGTGTAGTAGTTTGCACTTAGTCACACATGCATGTTGAAGCATTTGTATTAAATGGTAAAAACCATACTAAACGTTCGTCCTGCCTTTTAAATGCCCCTGTTTGGAATACAGGGAATGCTCTGTGCAATGGACTTGTATTCTTCCATTTATCTGCACATTATCTCTTCTATTTGGGGTATGAAGTAGTTTTTTTTTCATCCTGTTAAGGATGCAGATGTCATTAGGGATACAGCAATGGTCCCTGTCTTGTTTAATTGTGATTCAACTTGGTATTAACATTATTTAGCATCAGTCATTGGGAGTATGAGATTCTGTGGCTCTACGGAGGTGTCTGTCTGTACATGTATACACCTGTATGTCACACTTATTACATTTTTACAAGAAGCTATTAGAAATCACTCATTTTAATATATTGTACCATGATTTATTTCTTTTTTTTATTTATTTCTTAGCAGACGCCCTTATCCAGGGCGACTTACAATTGTTACAAGGTATCACATTATACATTATTTTACATTATACAGATATCACATTATTTTTACATACAATTACCCTTTTATACAGTTGTGTTTTTACTGGAGCAATCTAGGTAAAGTACCTTGCTCAAGGGTACAACAGCAGTGTCCCCCACTGGGGATTGAACCCACGACCCTCCGGTCAAGAGTCCAGAGCCCTAACCACTACTCCACACTGCTGCCCTATGATGCTACTAACACTTAATTTGTGTACCTAATGACATCTGTGTCTTAATAATACCACATTAATTTCATTTTCATGAAGCTGTTCTGTACACAACGTTGCTGTACATCACGGTCCTTGGTTTTCATGAAGCTGTTCTGTACGTCATGGTGCTTGGTTTTCATGAAGCTGTTCTGTACATCATTGTGCTTGGTTTTCATGAAGCTGTTCTGTACATCATGGTGCTTGGTTTTCATGAAGCTGTTCTGTACAGCATGGTGCTTGGTTTTCATGAAGCTGTTCTGTACATCATGGTGCTTGGTTTTCATGAAGCTGTTCTGTACATCATGGTGCTTGGTTTTCATGAAGCTGTTCTGTACATCATGGTGCTTGGTTTTCATGAAGCTGTTCTGTACATCATGGTGCTTGGTTTTCATGAAGCTGTTCTGTACGTCATGGTGCTTGGTTTTCATGAAGCTGTTCTGTACATCATGGTGCTTGGTTTTCATGAAGCTGTTCTGTACATCATGGTGCTTGGTTTTCATGAAGCTGTTCTGTACATCATGGTGCTTGGTTTTCATGAAGCTGTTCTGTACATCATGGTGCTTGGTTTTCATGAAGCTGTTCTGTACATCATGGTGCTTGGTTTTCATGAAGCTGTTCTGTACATCATGGTGCTTGGTTTTCATGAAGCTGTTCTGTACATCATGGTGCTTGGTTTTCATGAAGCTGTTCTGTACATCATGGTGCTTGGTTTTCATGAAGCTGTTCTGTACATCATGGTGCTTGGTTTTCATGAAGCTGTTCTGTACATCACGGTCCTTGGTTTTCATGAAGCTGTTCTGTACGTCACGGTGCTTGGTTTTCATGAAGCTGTTCTGTACATCATGGTGCTTGGTTTTCATGAAGCTGTTCTGTACATCATGGTGCTTGGTTTTCATGAAGCTGTTCTGTACATCATGGTGCTTGGTTTTCATGAAGCTGTTCTGTACATCATGGTGCTTGGTTTTCATGAAGCTGTTCTGTACATCATGGTGCTTGGTTTTCATGAAGCTGTTCTGTACGTCATGGTGCTTGGTTTTCATGAAGCTGTTCTGTACATCACGGTGCTTGGTTTTCATGAAGCTGTTCTGTACATCATGGTGCTTGGTTTTCATGAAGCTGTTCTGTACATCATGGTGCTTGGTTTTCATGAAGCTGTTCTGTACGTCATGGTGCTTGGTTTTCATGAAGCTGTTCTGTACATCATGGTGCTTGGTTTTCATGAAGCTGTTCTGTACGTCATGGTGCTTGGTTTTCATGAAGCTGTTCTGTACGTCATGGTGCTTGGTTTTCATGAAGCTGTTCTGTACGTCATGGTGCTTGGTTTTCATGAAGCTGTTCTGTACGTCATGGTGCTTGGTTTTCATGAAGCTGTTCTGTACATCATGGTGCTTGGTTTTCATGAAGCTGTTCTGTACATCATGGTGCTTGGTTTTCATGAAGCTGTTCTGTACATCATGGTGCTTGGTTTTCATGAAGCTGTTCTGTACATCATGGTGCTTGGTTTTCATGAAGCTGTTCTGTACACACCGTTGCTGTACATCACGGTGCTTGGTTTTTCATCATACTGATGGCTCTTGTTTTGAATTTACGGCCGTGACAGAAGATTTGTGTTCCTTACACTCTTGATGAATATGAGAAATGACTATAGTTCAGGTAGTAATGTGTACTGAATTGCTTAGAAGGATGTGACACCTTAATGCATTTTAAACTAAACAGTTCCCTGGCTGCAGTGAACATGATTTACCTCCTGAATAAACATAGTGGGGCATTTCTAATAGTTATAGTTGCTGGAGTGGCTTCAATGCATCCCTTATAACAGTTTCCCATGGTTTTCCCATGATTATACTATGCATTCACCATGGTTTACCTGGTTATTTATATATTTAGTATCCTTCTACTGCGCTTTATTACACTTTGCTATGCTTTTACTGTGGGAAACTTTCTGAAGGGATTACTGGGTTATATAGTCATCATGACTGACCGGGTAGGATTTTACAGTAAACAAATTGTTCAACATTTGAGCTTATTTAAATTGCTTGACGGTTAGTTAGTTATTCAGAGGACTATTTCAGTAATTTTTCAATAAAAATTTTACACATAGTGCATATCCATATGCATAGATATTGTAGTGCCAAGGCCTTATCCCATCAACAGTACCCGTAACACTGTAATCTTATAGATGAATACCACCCCCTGTGTGCTGCACATACCCCTGGTAGGGTTAACTGTATGTATTGGACTCAATGGAAACATAATGGAAGTCCATTCAGTTTTCTGTAAGGCAAGTCCCCTTTCTTTAAGTGCAGTCTGTAAGTATAATCAAGCCAGCATATGCAGCAATAACACCACAAACTCACTTCCTGTGCAACAGGTGTAGCATTAAAGTCCCACCCTACTATACCACCTAGGCTGGGGTCATAATACCTGCTGCACAGGAAGTGAATTTGTTAAAATGATAGTGTGGCTGCAAAATACATTGCTATTTGAGTCCAAAAAAAGTGGTGCTTTTGAGAAAGCTAATGTTATACAAAAGAGTGGTAAAAAGAGGGTTTAGAAATGCTGGTTATTACATTTTCTTTAATGTCAGCAGTTTTAAAAAACAGTTGGGATTAGAAACGATTAATGGATAATATTATATATACAGTATTACATATTTTGTTTGATTTCCAGGTGGTTGGCAGAGAAATGCTTTTGCATTTGATAGACTACCTGGTGAAAAACTACGGGGCAGATTCCACCGTCACCAGGCTGATTGACAGCTCTCGCCTTCATGTCCTGCCTTCGATGAACCCAGACGGGTTCGAGGCTTCCGCGCCCCCTGACTGCGTTTTCTCCAATGGAAGGTGAGACCTCCTCTGACATGAAGACAAATGGAGCTGCTGAGATACAGCGGGGCAGTGGATCCGAGTACCGCTGCCGTCAATTAATAACGGGACGAATGTACTGAAAATCAAACATCAGCAAGCGCACGCTAGTCTCTAGTTTATTTCTGCCTGGATTTCAATGATGTAAATGGCAGTGGTGAATTCCAGAGCTCCTCTTTCACCCCAGCCCATTTGAACTGCCATTTTGGAATCAGCAGTAGGTCAGTGCTCTGTGGTCTCGGTGCAGTGCAGACAGGGAACCAGTTGGTCATGTGACATGTGACATGTTGGAATCATAGAGCATGAGTAAGTATTCTGGAAGCAGCATTGTGAACCAGCTGAAGCCTATTTAATTTAACATCTAGAAGGCCAGCAAACAAGTTATTACAGCAATCTATCACAGAAGAAATAAAAGCCTGTATCAACATTACAACATCTTTCTTAGTTAACATGAGCCTTGGCTTATACTGAGTAACAGATTGTAAATGAAGTAAAATGAAGTCATATGTTTTCAAAGTAAAATGATAACTCATACAAGCCTTACAGTGCATTGCGAAGACAGCATGGGAAATGGACCAGGCACGGGAGAGCGTGTGGACTCGCCATCATCAGCTTGGAATACACTGGCAATGAAACCCATTCCCCAAGCTGGCTTTTCATATTCTGCAGTTTACTGACATTAGCCTTCCCTTTTAAACACCCAGAGTAAACAGGGGAACTCTTCTTGTATTGACCTGCCAGGCTTTCTTTAATCCAGCACTGCTTTGGGCTTTATTGTCAAGATCAGCACAAGGGAACTGTGGAGCTGGTAATCATGGGGGCTCTTTATATGATAACACCACCCTGTCTTAAAATAGGACGATATTCATATTTGTCTTTGTCTGTTTGAATCCCAGTACCACTGGTGGTACAAACCTGTTTTAATCCAGTAGGCGTGCATTTCCATGCCAGGTTGGAAGTATTTTGGTTATAGCATTGTGGGTGTCACTAGGGGACAGTGTTGTGCCTGCCTTCTAATACAAACATGCTTTAAATTAAACATTTAAAACCCAGACAGATTCCACTGCCACAGACTCAAGGGGGAAAAACAGGTGGACAGGCTACGCAGTGGATGGCCTGTATGAAGTTCTTGATTTTTTGCGATCTTGGCCCCATAGTTTTATTTCCTGGACTCCCAACAGTACAGGATTACACAAACTCCCCCCGTTCTCATAACACACTGCATCACTATCCCAGCACAAACTCCCCCGTTCTCATAACACACTGCATCACTATGCAGCACAAACTCCCCCGTTCTCATAACACACTGCATCACTATCCAGCACAAACTCCCCCGTTCTCATAACACATCACATCACTATCCAGCACAAACTCCCCCCGTTCTCATAACACACTGCATCACTATCCCAGCACAAACTCCCCCCGTTCTCATAACACACTGCATCACTATCCAGCACAAACTCCCCCCGTTCTCATAACACACTGCATCACTATCCAGTACAAACTCCCCCGTTCTCATAACACATCGCATCACTATCCCAGCACAAACTCCCCCCGTTCTCATAACACACTTCATCACTATCCAGCACAAACTCCCCCCGTTCTCATAACACATCGCATCACTATCCAGCACAAACTCCCCCGTTCTCATAACACACTGCATCACTATCCCAGCACAAACTCCCCCCGTTCTCATAACACACTGCATCACTATCCAGCACAAACTCCCCCCGTTCTCATAACACACTGCATCACTATCCAGTACAAACTCCCCCGTTCTCATAACACATCGCATCACTATCCCAGCACAAACTCCCCCGTTCTCATAACACACTGCATCACTATCCCAGCACAAACTCCCCCCGTTCTCATAACACACTGCATCACTATCCCAGCACAAACTCCCCCCGTTCTCATAACACACTGCATCACTATCCAGCACAAACTCCCCCGTTCTCATAACACACTGCATCACTATCCCAGCACAAACTCCCCCGTTCTCATAACACACTGCATCACTATCCCAGCACAAACTCCCCCGTTCTCATAACACACTGCATCACTATCCAGTACAAACTCCCCCGTTCTCATAACACACTGCATCACTATCCCAGCACAAACTCCCCCGTTCTCATAACACATCGCATCACTATCCAGCACAAACTCCCCCCGTTCTCATAACACACTGCATCACTATCCCAGCACAAACTCCCCCGTTCTCATAACACACTGCATCACTATCCCAGCACAAACTCCCCCCGTTCTCATAACACACTGCATCACTATCCCAGCACAAACTCCCCCCGTTCTCATAACACACTGCATCACTATCCAGTACAAACTCCCCCGTTCTCATAACACACTGCATCACTATCCAGCACAAACTCCCCCGTTCTCATAACACATTGCATCACTATCCAGCACAAACTCCCCCGTTCTCATAACACACTGCATCACTATCCCAGCACAAACTCCCCCCGTTCTCATAACACACTGCATCACTATCCAGTACAAACTCCCCCGTTCTCATAACACACTGCATCACTATCCCAGCACAAACTCCCCCCGTTCTCATAACACACTGCATCACTATCCAGTACAAACTCCCCCGTTCTCATAACACACTGCATCACTATCCAGCACAAACTCCCCCGTTCTCATAACACATCGCATCACTATCCCAGCACAAACTCCCCCCGTTCTCATAACACACTGCATCACTATCCAGCACAAACTCCCCCGTTCTCATAACACACTGCATGACTATCCAGCACAAACTCCCCCGTTCTCATAACACACTGCATCACTATCCAGCACAAACTCCCCCGTTCTCATAACACACTGCATGACTATCCAGCACAAACTCCCCCGTTCTCATAACACACTGCTTCACTATCCAGCACAAACTCCCCCGTTCTCATAACACACTGCTTCACTATCCAGCACAAACTCCCCCGTTCTCATAACACACTGCATCACTATCCAGCACAAACTCCCCCGTTCTCATAACACACTGCATCACTATCCCAGCACAAACTCCCCCCGTTCTCATAACACACTGCATCACTATGCAGCACAAACTCCCCCGTTCTCATAACACATCGCATCACTATCCAGCACAAACTCCCCCCGTTCTCATAACACACTGCATCACTATCCCAGCACAAACTCCCCCCGTTCTCATAACACATCGCATCACTATCCCAGCACAAACTCCCCCGTTCTCATAACACATCGCATCACTATCCAGCACAAACTCCCCCCGTTCTCATAACACACTGCATCACTATCCAGCACAAACTCCCCCGTTCTCATAACACATCGCATCACTATCCCAGCACAAACTCCCCCGTTCTCATAACACATCGCATCACTATCCCAGCACAAACTCCCCCGTTCTCATAACACATCGCATCACTATCCCAGCACAAACTCCCCTGTTCTCATAACGCACCGAGTTTGGGATTTGCTAGTTTAACACTGTAAGGGGGTTGCGGTGAGCTAGCTGTTGACCACACGCCCGCTGACCACCTTGGTTTGTGTTCAGAACACTAGGAGAGTGATTATCAAGGGTCTTCCCGTCTGGCGCTGCAGTCCCTGGTCCCCTGATCCCCTGACGTCTCATTTACAGGTACAACAGAAACAACGTGGACCTGAACAGAAACTTTCCAGACACCTTCTCAACGGCTGCTTCCTCCAGCGTGCAGCCCGAGACGCAGGCAGTGATGAGCTGGATCCAGAGAGAGAGCTTCGTGCTCTCTGCCAATCTACATGGCGGGACCGTCGTAGCCAGCTATCCGTACGACAACAGCAACGGAGGTGCCGTGTATAAACTGTTAGCACTACAGCCAGTGGGGCACACTTCACTAGGATAAGCCTTGCATTTGCAATAGTTTTTTTATCTGAACTACTGCCTCTAAGAGGAACTTTGTTTGCCATCAGTTTCCACTTTTCACCCAAAGAAGAGCGCTCAGTCCAGTGTGTTTGTATTCTGTACGCATTTCAGATGGTTTGAAGTGTTTTTAAGGAAGAAGAGAGCTCAGTCCAGTGTGTTTGTATTCTGTACGCATTTCAGATGGTTTGAAGTGTTTTTAAGGAAGAAGAGAGCTCAGTCCAGTGTGTTTGTATTCTGTACGCATTTCAGATGGTTCGAAGTGTTTTTAAGCACAAGTGCTACAGCCGTTGTTGTAGAATTGTTGTTACTGTCTGTTAAATGCAAACCCGAGGCTGACTGCTTTGTCTTGCGTTTGTAACAGGAAGCGAGCTGGTTAATGGAGTGAGTCGCTCCCCAGATCATGACGTTTATGTACATCTTGCTAAAACCTACTCCTATAACCACACTACAATGCACACAGGCACTCAGTGTGGCTCTTTAACTTTCCCAGACGGAATAACAAACGGATACCAGTGGTACACTTTAATAGGTAAGTCACTGGGGGGGTGGGGCTGTTTCTTACCTTTTAAACCACACCATAAAACCACCATGCAATTCAGGACAACAGGCATGAGGTCAGCGTTGAGGTGAGAGTAGCCACATCCCTTCATCATGAAAGGTAATTGATTTGATAACACTGATACAAGGTTATTTTGATCAACTGCGAAATACAGTCATTACTAGCAATAAAGACTTTTTTAGTTTTAATGCTGATTGTAAACCTTCTCTGCGCTTAGGGAGTGTGTTGAAACACAAGAATAAATTTTACATCCACTATCGGAACTGTTTACAAAACCTAGATAAGAACTAGGCTTTAAAAAAGTGTGAGTTTGAGTATTTGAGACTGTTCCTCAGCTTTTGTTAAACAATTGCAAAATGTAATTACTAAAGTATGTTTTATTTTTTGTGCTATGGTTTTTACCAGTTAACAGCATCACACTGTATGTGGGGCCTTCAATGCACAGGTTACAGCATGCATTACTGTACAGAATGCAGTGTCACACAGCAGGAGAGTACCAAACCATTCCACACACTGGCACACGTGTTTAACTTGCTTTTGAAATCTTGCATGGTGTTTTTTAACAAAATATTTCTTCAGTAAGAGAAATGTTCAAAGCCAGGCAGAGACTGTTTGTTTTATGATGTTTATCATGACAGAAATAAGTATAAAATGTCTTATCACAGGCTTTGAAGCATACCAAGGAACCAGTTTGAAAGCCAGCGAATGAATTACCTCTCATTGACCTAAAATATTAAGACGCGCTGTTAAGTAAACAGGACTGGAATGCAATCTGGTGCTCTCTGGAGCTCACGTCATACCAGAACAAACTTGATTTGGTTTGAAAGTTTTGGGGTTTGTTTGCATTTCGTTTCAGGTGGCATGCAGGATTATAACTACGTCTGGGGGCAGTGCTTTGAAATAACACTGGAGCTGTCTTGCTGCAAATACCCTCCCGCAGATCAGCTCGCAGACTTCTGGCAGGAGAACAGAGCCGCCCTGCTGGCGTACATGCAGCAGGTCCACCTGGGTGAGAGTCACTTCATTGAACTAATAAAATATAGGAGGAGGGCGGGCAGACTCGTGCAGATGGGAATGGAAGCAAGCCAGGCAGCTGTACGGAACCACCCCAGTCTTAAGTGCCTAGATATGGTCTTATGTTTTTTTTATTAATTGTTTGAAGATGTTTAAACAGGATACGTTCACTTTTTATTTGTCACTGGATTACGGAAATGTAAGCCTTTTTTTGCCAGGCTGGATTTTTGACTCATGAAACGTTTTATACCTGGTTAGAAAAAGAAAAAAACCCCACCAATTTAAAGTGTAGCTTCAAATATGATTTTTATTATTATCATTAAGTGCAACACCCTTCCTCATTCCATTCAGATCATGTGATAATACGAGCGAGAGACGCAGAGAGTAGGTGGGGTGACAGTGTTGACGGGTGACATTGTCACATGGCTGGAATGGAATGGGAATGTCTGCTTAGTTCACACACTTGAGATGTTGCTGACGAGCGCTGAGCAGTTCGAAGCCATGGAAAGGCAGATCTAGAGAACAATGGGGACAAAAGAACCCAGAACAACGCCATGAAATAGTAATAGAAATGAGTAAAAGCAAAAATGAAGCTAGAAACTGTTTAAGAAGTTGCATAGCCTACATTAAAAACACTGATCCTGGATAGAACTGAGTACATACTTTTACACAATGTGAAAACTGAGCATGCCACTCATTTAAAAGGTGTACATAAGAACATAAGAAAGTTTACAAACAAGAGGAGGCCATTCAGCCCATTTGGCTTGTTTGGTTGTTAGTAGCTTATTGATCCCAGAATCTCATCAAGCAGCTTCTTGAAGGATCCCAGGGTGTCAGCTTCAACAACATTACTGGGGAGTTGGTTCCAGATCCTCACAATTCTCTGTGTAAAAAAGTGCCTCCTATTTTCTGTTCTGAATGCCCCTTTATCTAATCTCCATTTGTGACCCCTGGTCCTTGTTTCTTTTTTTAGGTCAAAAAAGTCCACTGGGTCGACAATGTCAATACCTTTTAGGATTTTGAATGTTTGAATCAGATCACCGCGTAGTCTTCTTTGTTCAAGACTGAATAGATTCAATTCTTTTAGCCTGTCTGCATACGACATGCCTTTTAAACCAGGAATAATTCTGGTTGCTTTTCTTTGCACTCTTTCTACAGCAGCAATACATTTTTTGTAACGAGGTGACCAGAACTGAACACAATATTCTAGATGTGGTCTTACTAATGCATTGTAGAGTTTTAACATTACTTCCCTTGATTTAAATTCAACACTTCTCACAATATAAGCATCTTGTTAGCCTTTTTTATAGCTTCCCCACATTGTCTAGATGAAGACATTTCTGAGTCAACATAAACTCCTAGGTCTTTTTCATAGATTCCTTCTTCAATTTCAGTATCTCCCATATGATATTTATAATGCACATTTTTATTGCCTGCGTGCAGTACTTTACACTTTTCTCTATTAAATGTAATTTGCCATGTGTCTGCCCAGTTCTAGTTCTTTAATCATTAATAATGACACCAGCTGCTGCTAAGATTCCATTGATTGTGCTTGTTCTGAGTGAGCGAACGCAGTCTGGGGTGTCGGAATTAGGCGTGAAAGCTCTGTTCAGATAGGGACAGCTGGCAGCCGCGACGTACCCGGGCCAGGGAGTACTGACCCACAGCTCCAGACTTAATTACAGTAATGTTTTCTAATCCCATTGGCAGGTGTCAAGGGCCAGGTTTTAGATGTTGATGGAAATCCGATCCCAAGCGCTGTGGTGGAAGTTCAAGGGAGGAACAACATTTGCCCGTACAAAACCAACAAGCACGGGGAATACTACAGACTCCTGCTACCCGGGACGTACACATTTGTGGTAAGGAGAGAGCTACAGATACACACTGGTCTTATGTATTTAAACACTAGAAGTCTGCTGAATTTGCCAGGCTGGATTTTTCTTACCAGTTTTATAATTTTAGTACATCCTTCCAGAACTTTCGGAAAACGTAATTTCCCTCGTGAAAAAATGGTTGTAGTTTTCACTTTGTCAGAAAGACTCTTCTCTGATGTCTTGAAAACAACACCATTGCACTGCATGTGTCTGATGTGACAAACAGGTAAAGGTTATTCTTCCCAGGAAGTGCTGGTGAAACCACTTGAAATGAATCACAATTGAGATAGACCTCCACTGAGACTTGACTAACACTCAGCTATGCATGAGAGACTGGGAGTACCCTCCCGATGTGCTTTGCACAGTTCAGTTATTCATGTACCCAGCATGCCCTGCAGAGCATAGTGGTGGGCCCTGCATGCATGGCATGTTAGAGATGTGTAGGAAGAGCAGCCCATGCTGTAAGGAGACTTGGTACAGACATTCTTCCTTAGCACAGGTCCCTGAGGGCACGATGGGCTGCTTGCGATTGGTTGGGCTGATGATTGCCTGAACTCTGATTTTAGTGGCAGAGTTGTTGACGGGTCTTGCTTGTCCCACTCGTTCTCAGTCTGTTTGTTTCCTGTGGTGAGTTCACTGCGTTCTGTGGAGTTTAATTTGCCATTGAAAGAAACAGAGCAGAACTACAAACACTATTTAATTGACTGCTTTCATGCTTTAGTTAGAAAACTGGATGAAAAACATCAAACATGGTATTTACACATGGTCTTAAATGTAAAATATAAAATATATATATTTTTTTACTGTGACCTTTAGATACAAGTTTTCCAAAGACATAAAACATTCACTGCCTATTTTTTTTGTATTATCTGTGTTATTAAATATATAAAACACTATGTTTCCATATGCCACTGGCATTAAATAGATTTAAAACCCATGACTGCAGAAAGAATATATCTATCTATCTACATATATATATATATATATATATATATATAGGCAGAACATGTGAAAATATGATACTGTCAGGGAAGTATTAGAGGTGAGTGAATTCATTGGTAAACAGCAATTATACAAAAAAAACCCCAGTTTAATACTGGAGCAGGATGAGTTTTACACACTGTCATGGTACACATGGAAATGAGGCAGTTGATTTAGCCTGATTTCACAGTGAAGTACAGAAGCACCAGGGGGGCGAGAGATGCTCTGCACATTTGAACCCCTCAGCAGTTTCTGGGCTGGTGAGTGGGGATTGTTTCAAACACCGACGTGTCCTTCCTGTTTTCTTTCAGGTGACCGTTCCTGGAAGAGAACCGATGAAAAAGACGCTGCAAATCCCAAATGGGCCGGCGAGCTTCTCTGCCTTGAAATACGACTTTGTTTTCCAAAGCAACTCCCCTACCTCAGACTCTGTTGCTGCAGAATCCTGCACCACCGCAAACCACAACAGCAACAACGCAGCAGCCTCCCTTCAGGCTCCTCACTTCGCTATCCTGCTAGCCCTAGCTGGGGCTACGGCAATGAGTGGACTAGTCCACAGCTAGCTGATAGGAGGGCTAGTCGATTTGCAAAATCAGTAGTGGACTAGTTGGCTTTGTTTATAAAGCCATGCCACAGAGCCATGTTGCAGTGATCCTTTTTCACCGCTGTCCTGGTACCGTTTATCACAATCCAGTGTGGTTTAAACTAAGGTCCATGTTAGTAAACAAATACAAAGTCTGTACCCTTACCTTCGTTTAATCCTCCGCATCTGTATTTATCAACTGGTTCAGAAAAGAAATGTCGTCTCAGCGCTGTCCCTTTTCCGTGTTTGTTACTTTCGGAAGTCTCACTGCATGATGTGTTGGGGATTCTCCTTCTGGAATCCAAGCCTGCACAATGTGCTCATGTTTATCTACATATAAATAGCATTATATATAAAGGATGTGTATCTTTAATAATAATAATAATAATAACAGTAGGCTTCAGCAATACAGTGAGCATGTAACTAATGCATTTATAATGACACAAAGCTTTACAATAGTGATATTAAAATGTTATTTTATGGTAGTAATCATCAAAAACCTTTCATAACATGTTAATAAATGTTCTAGAAATGTATCTTTTAAACTGACGTGTGGACCTTAACTCCAGGAAGGTCTGTCAGCCTGTTCGTGGTTTAGCTTTGTAGGATCTTTCTATGGCTGCTAATCAGCTAACCACAATCCCACAATAATGACAGTAAATGAGATTTGGGATGGCCATAAGGTTGAGTTTGAGCATTGCGTGTCTGTTCCAGCAGGGATCAGATTAGCTCTTCTTAAGACTGCACATTCACACATCTTGTGTTCCACGCAGTTGCTCCAGTTACCTGAGAAGCGTTGGCAGACAAATGCTTTATTTATTTATTTTTTTATTTTTTTAGCAAAATCTTGACTTCTAGAAAGGGTAGCACAGCTAGGAAAAAAGTTATAAAGGAACAGCAGACTGTGTCGATTGCAGGTGTGCAGTGACATAGAGGTTTGGTCAGTGTGAATCAGACATTCTGGTTTTACTTTCCCTTTTTGTACTGTTTTTAATATATTTTTATACAGATAGCTAATTTGTACGTTGTATTTTAATGCCACAAATGTTAAGAGTGTGCAAGTTAAACGAGGCTGCGTATGTTCTTCACACTTTAGTAAAATGATTTGCTTTTGTACTACCTCACAGCAATATTAATTGAAATGCAAGGAAAACTTGCAGCGTGCATTTTTCAACACTTGATCTAAATAAACATGATCCAAAATGCAGCTGTTTTGAGTGTTTCTGTTCCACACATCACAGTTCCTCTAATTCAGATGATAATCTTATTGTCTGAAAAGCAAAAGCATTCCGGCCCTCAGATGAATCGTTCCCCTCACCCTCTCAACACAAAAGAAAAGGGAACGCACACCCAGTCAGGATGAGGCAACAAGTTACACCCGTACCTGATTAACGCAATCTCCAATTAAACCATTTCAAACCAGACTCTCAAAGCAATCACCCCTTAAAAACCAAACAGAAAGGAATCAGACAAACAGTTGCGTTTGTTTTCTTTGCATCTCATCACCACCACCCAGTCGCTTTTACCGAACAAGTTCATACTGAGTTTATAACAAGGGGACATCAAGCCGCAAAGATGCAGTCACAGTTCAGGCTTGACAAGCAGGCTTACTGTTTTACTTGTGTCGAGAGGCTGAGAGGAATGCTATTGCTTTAGGAAGATGAGATCATCTTCTGAACTAGAGAGGCACTGTAAGAGAGATGTACCTCTGCACGTACTGTAGCTTCAGATTTCTACTGCATTGTCTACGTCTGTGTGGAGCTCCTCTTCGGTTCTGGATGCCTGCCGTAGATACATGTAACACAGGCTAGATTAGCCCTAGTGTCTTTATAGCAGTTAGCGCCAGCGCCCTCTAGTGATGTGCCACTCTGGATCAGGTTTCCTTCTGTTTTGATGGAAATACACACCAGTTTGGCAGTTGCCGCTGTAGCTTACTAATATAAAGCCACTGGCTGATCTAGCCTTTATTACAAATGTCTAAAACCAGAACAGAAGAGCAGTTCATGAACTCCCAGTCACAGCAGCTGAACACACATTTCTATACGTATGCTGTATTTAAAAAGAACGATAAACGTGTTGCCTTTTACACAACGCATGAAGAAATCACCTCCAGATTGAACTCCACACCATATTGTTTTCTTCCAGACCTTCTCATCATCCTCTTTTTATATATGCACTTCCTCGTTAGCACTGACCCCTCGCTTTCAGAAAGCCAAAGTAGTGAACAGGAAATCCAGAGCTGCATTTAAACTGCAATTAAATGACATGCTATGAAAAGAAAATATATGCAATACCCTTGATTTTCATCTTTCAGAACAGGCTATTAAACTGTTAAATTTGGCTTGACTTGTAATAACAGCAATGTTTCTGAATGCTTTTAAAATCAGGAGCCATCTGAGTCCATGCTAAAACCGTCAATTATTTCAGAACCTAAATAAAAAACAGCTTTATTAACATCATTATGGCTGTGCTTTTATTGTGCCGCTGAGAGTCTTTTGGTTGTTTGCTTGCTTTTCATTGTCAGATCTGGTTTGGTTTTCTCTGATGACATGGTTTTGTTACAGTGGTCCTCAGCCCCAGTACTTTGCTACACTTATCAGGCAGTGTTTCTTATTATTCACACTCACAGACAGCACCCGAGACCCCAGCTTGTATGGAGTGACAGCGATTGATCTACAGGGTTGGACACACCTCAGAAACACAATCAAGTGCAATCACAGACAGACAAAAAATATAGCGAACCATTCAAACACACAAACAGTAGATCAAAATCAGCCTGTTAAAGATTCTATTGTCCTATTTTAAGACAGTGTGGTGTTATCATATAAAGAGCCCCCATGATTACCAGCTCCATTGCTCCCTTGTACTGATCCTAAAGCCCAAAGCAGTGCTGGATTAAAGAAAGCCTGCCAGGTCAATACAATAAGAGTTCCTCGGTTTACTTTGGGTGAAGATGTGTTTATGAAAGAAGGCTAATGTCAGTAAACTGCAGCGCGAGCAGTGTCAACATGGAACCCTCACTTTGTTAACTGTATTGAGCTATTAGTTTAGATATGCTGGGGGTTATACAGTTTTTAGGCTGACAGTTGTTTGTTTTTTGTGGGCCCTACTTATCCTGGATTATTTTCTTGGATGCATGGATAAAAAGACTGATATAGTTGTGAAAGCACTTGAGAAGTCTGGCTGAAGTTGCACCCTGTCAGTGATTGCAATATCTAACTCAGGACAGTAAATCCTTCCTTGACACATATCTATGCCTACCGTTAAAACTGTAATGCACAATGACTGGTTAATTGTTAGTTGTGTGTTGCATGTTGTAAGAGTAGATGATATTGCTGTATTTACCACAAGAATCCTGTTGGGAACTTACCATTAGTTAACTGCCGCAAAACTAAGAATTATTAAGGGATCATGATGAATAGGAATTATTAAAACTTTAATTAATCTGCAGCTTAATTAACCTTGTTTTTCAGCCCAATAAAATACTGTACATGTCAAGTTTCTGCATTTTGTTTTCACTCATACCAGCAGGTGAGCGCGAGTATGCCCTCTTGTGTTCGTGCACAGTCTCTGCATGCACACTCCGTTCCTCCCAGCTCCTACACAGCCAGGTCTGCAGATCCAAGAATCTTTTCTTCAGGAGTCGGTACACAGAGACTACAACACAAAGTGGGATAGCAGCCAGTAATGAAGCAAGGCATTTCAGGTGATAATCCAAGTACAGCACTGCAGTAGCAAAATTGTGACACGTTCGGCTATATGAATCCTGGTCATTTTGGCACTATGGCACTGTATGTTAATGTTAATCCATTCTTTTGTGATGCATTATTGTAATGTGTTATATAAAAGCTATTTTTTCAGTGTGGAGGTCTACACCGTTCAAAACACTGATACACATTCTTACAGAAGAAAAAAATGAAGGTTTAGTTTGTCACGCCTGCTTATTGTTAAAGTCTGCCCCCTGGTGGAAAAGCGTGGCTATTGAGGCTCTGGATATCCCCCTCAACCAGAACCTGCCAAACGTGTTATGATGTAAACTTAAGCATTTGCACAAATAAGAAATTCTCCATTCGTATATTTGTATTCTTAACATGTATCTGCAAGCCCAGATACTCAGAAACCTATGTGTTACGGCAATTCTTTTTTCAAAAAAGTTTAAAAACCCTTTTGGAGCTGAAATAAGGCTGAAATAATCACCTCTGTAATAATATAACAAAGTTGCACAAGTAGGAACATGATACAAATAGATTAGCGAGGTGCAATTTACCAAACAGTTATTACTTTGTTATATATACCACTTAGTGCCATGATTCAGTGTAACAACCATTAATGTAATAACTAACCGATAATGTAATAATACTCTAATGTATAATCACAGGATAATGTAATAAACTTAAATAATGTAATACATTTTTTTTGCCCTGTGTAATAATTTTGGTCTAATTGATCTCTCATTGAAGGCACACATAATATTACAGATCCCCTAGTGGTTGCTCTTGTCTTATTCAGCAAACACCTCAATAGATTTCCAGGCAAGAGTAGTAAGTTATTGACAACCATTTGCAAAGTATGAAAGAAGCTACCCCTTTCATGTGGCGTTTCCTCATTTACTAGTATATACTAGGAACCTTCACCCATCCCTGTGAATTATTTGGTTTTTTCTTCAGCTGTATTGTAAACGGACATTTTGCATGATGGTTTATTATATAGGCTATAACAATGCTGTGTAAAAAAAACAGTTGTGTTGGACCAGTATATATTAGCTGTTAAGTATATTAAAGGGATGAAATGGATGGCCATAGATAGACAACTGAAACTGAAGAAGCAGAACAGCTTAGGTGGTATTTTTCATTTATAAACCTTCAACATGTGTTTCATGAAAACAGAAAAAAAAAAAAACCTTAACTCAATGTATATTTTGAAAAAAACATTATTGACCAGAATTTTAATGGATCAATCAATAGTCTCCATGAAGCTTGATTGAAAATACATAACAAATATTTAAGAACAATCCCCAAAAATGATAACGGACATCATGATGTACATAATTCATGTACTCGATAACCGTTCTATATAAATGGACAGAAAAACATCTGACTTGATTTTTCTTTTCACCATCAGAGGATTTGTACCTTTTTGTATTTTTGCCCATATGCCTACATAAGGAAGGCATATAGCAGTCACAGATCACCAGATTTACATGGGCCAATTCCTGGAGATCACGGATGACTCATCGGGGCAGGTTTGCAATGGTGGCATGGCAGTTATTACATTATTTGTTGGCCGGTTATTACATTATCAGGCAATCCAAGTTATTACATTATGCATAAAATGATTACATTATAGGGCAGACATTTGTATTACATTATTTGTTAAGTCATTACATTATCCAGTGATTATTAGATTATAGGCAAATAATGATTACATTAATGGTTGTTATATACAGTCAGTAAATATGAATGATATATCCTAATAGAATATTTATAGCACCAAAGCTTGCACTTTGATCATTGAAAGTCCCCAAGCAAACTTAACTGCTTTCAACTATATTGTAAAATAGGATTTTTTTGCGGCAACTTAATTTTGCTAATGGCCTTCAAGGTCCATTTTTGCTGCAATAAATGTTTGCGCTTCATTTTCTTTGAATGTACGGCACATGTATGAATAATATATTTCATGGCACATTCATTTTACGTATTTTTAAATAAACGCGAAATTAGCAAACATTTCTTACTGGCGAAATGTTTTTGTTTTACAGTACTTCAAATCTCTCCCCATTCTTTATTAGGAGTTCTGTGGGCAGAAAATAAAGCAGTACCTGACTTACATTTGAGTCATTAGTTAGCCATACAAATGATGAACCCGTTTGGGTGTGATTTTCCCGTAACTGCAGTTGTGCGCGTCAAGCAACGCATCCAAATCTCACACTTCCAAGCAAAATGAGAATCTTGGGATGACTCTGGAAAAATTCAACAGGTGCATTTTATATAAAGGCTCCAATACATGCACATTCTGCTCCCCCCCAGCCCCCAGCCTCCATGCACATTCTGCTCCCCCCCAGCCCCCAGCCCCAGCCCCAGCCCCAGCCTCAGCCTCCATGCACATTCTGCTCCCCCCCCAGCCCCCAGCCTCCATGCACATTCTGCTCCCCCCCAGCCCCCAGCCTCCATGCACATTCTGCTCCCCGCCAGCCCCAGCCTCCATGCACATTCTGCTCCCCCCCAGCCCCCAGCCTCCATGCACATTCTGCTCCCCCCCAGCCCCCAGCCTCCATGCACATTCTGCTCCCCCCCAGCCCCCAGCCTCCATGCACATTCTGCTCCCCCCCCCATCCCCCTCCCCCGAATATATTTTTTAAAAGACCATGCATTCTTATGGTTTGCATTAATCATTTTTAAACATACATTGCCATCCCACTGTCCCACTCAAAACAAGAACTGAGACTATTTGATAGAGATTAACTAAAGTGTCAGGTAGTTCTGAAACCTAATCCATTCCTTTAACACACTCAATCAGAAAATATACAGCACTGTAGTACTGGAGAGAAACCTGGACAGACATTTCAACAATAATCTTCATGAATTTGTTAGAAATGTTATGTTTGGTTCTACTACTGATGACCACAATATGCAAACAGAATGTTCTACTTCACTATATATATATAAAGAAACATGCCAATTGAGTCAGTGTTTAAGGTTTATACTTAAATTTACCCCCCCCCCCCCCTTTTTTGTCAAAGTTAATGTTATTTTCTATATCAGATTGCACTATATTGAGGACTGTTCTAGGGGGTTAATTTAATCCTAGGGATTATTATTATTATTATTTATTTCTTAGCAGACGCCCTTATCCAGGGCGACTTACAATCGTAGGCTGGAAGCCCTGGATAAGGGCAGATCCTGGAAGCCTGTTATTAACAACAGAGTTAACATGCACTCGGGAAGCCTGTAGCTTTCTAGGTTAATAGCTTAGCTACAATACCCGCTGCCATGGAAGGGTAACTGATATACTGGAGTTCAATATCTGGGCAGAAAAATGCTTTGCAAAAGAAACTTGATTACCCTATATAGATTTTCTAATCCTTAAAAAAATATATTCTTAGCAATGCTTTGCACTTTAAATTCACATAAATTTAAGTATGTTAGCATCAAACACAAACTTTATATACATTTTAACTGCATAACCACAACAAAACTACTGTATTTAACATATTTACAAGTTTTAAATTCAGGTGTTCTAATTATCCAAGGGCCACCTATAAATCATACTATACCTAAATAATAAATTATGTAAGTAATGCATTTAATGTGCCATTCAAACAACATATGAACACAAATAATAAATTAAATCAGTGAAAATGTAAACCAACTTAAAATAAAACAATAGTTAAAACCCACCACTTTAGGTGTGGTATTCTCCAAATGCGTCACAAATAATTAGAAAGTAAACACCTGTAAAGGCCTTGCTTGTTCTCACACCTTGAACCCTTAAGAACTAGAACACCTGCTGACTCCCCTTTCCTTTTCCACACAGCACTGCTGTGCACGCTGACTCCTCAAACAGCACTATGCACACTTTATGGAACTCTAGAACTCTGATGTCAGCAGCTATTCCAGGATCTCCAACAGTGGTAAGTACTTGTGCCTCTTTCACTTCATTCCAACCAAGTTATTTACTTGAACACCTAGCTTTAGTACAATTAAAATAGCTGGGGGCCGCTTCCCAAAAGCTAGTTTAACCAAGCCTACACTGAAACAGAGTCCCAAACCTCCAAGTGTTTCCAGAGGTTCCTGGACTTGTACTGATGTCAATGGAGGTTAAGAATCGGGATAAGACAATAGTGTATTGCTGCTTTAAAAAGAATAGTTTTATTTGAATCTTCAGAAACCTAGCACTTAGTCATCGTTGTAGATTTCAAACAAAAATGACTAAACTTGTTCCCCCACCATTACACCCTTGAGTGATACTTGAAAACCAAATGGATGCTTGTGAGAATCTCGAGAGGTTTGGGAAATACACAGAAAGATGGTTATAATCTTATAAGCGGAATAATCTTAGAGTCACAAGTACTGCTGTTATAGGGGAAGCACCCCCCAGGTCCGAAGCAAGGCTCTAGACGGCTCAGTTCAATAATTAAAGACATGGATGGTAGGTCCTGGAATGGAACTGAATTGAACGAAAGAGCCATAAATGAGAACCACTGATCATAGCTATCAGAACTGCTTTATGAACTCACAGGTTGAGGCATGTTCACTAAAGGCACATTTTAGAATGGTCCCCGACTTCAAGTATTCTCAAAAGTGTATACATGCAAAGAAATGCAGTACCACTTTCACAAAATGATGACATTTATGTGTTACCATAGACAACCTTTGGTCCAAAACCAGATTTAAATTTTTTTTTCAAATAATCTTTTCTGAGCGACATTAAACTTGAGATCGCAACCTGTCAAAAAGGCATCTATGTTATTAACAATACAATTTTCCTAAAATATTTAAATTTTATGGATTTAAAAAAAACAATATACAAAAAATCTCTTCAAACATATGCATATAATTCTAATAATATTTGCTTATATTAAATAGCCATCAGCTGAAATAGGTTAACACCACCATCTGTATCGGCTGTCTGCAGACCGGACATAACTTATTGCGCTTCTTGAGCTTCTTGGCGCACGTGTAGCATGCCATGAGGTGGCCCGTCCTGCCGTGAACGATACAGCCGTTCTTGGGCCGGCTCTGGCAGATGACGCAGGGCTCCACGCTGCTCTGGGGGAGGCAGGGCTCCAGACTGCTCTCCCTCTCCAGCTCTGGGGTATCCTCTTGGCTGTTACTGGTGCTCGAGGTGGATGGCTGCAAGGACAAGGTCTCCTGAGATTCGGAAGCAAACGTTTCGCAGCCCTCCGAGGAGCAAACATCTTTGCTTTTGTTCACGTCCAACGTCGATCCGCAAGAGGGATCTGAAATGGCTCTCTTGCCATCTGGAACATCAATGCCTTCCTCTAGACCTGGCTTGTCCAGGGCAGCTGACTTTGAGTTCCAGGATTTGGGATTGTTGAATTCTGGAAACCAGTCTTTACGGAGTGACCAACATCGATGGCATCGGCCAGGAAGAGGTGGGTTGAGTTCGTCGCACTTTGAGCACTTCCAGTAATCCTAAAAATAAAAAAGGAAGGTTTGCAACGAATACAGTCTCTGCCAAGGATATAAAAGATACTTTAGAGATGCCATGAAAACGTACTTGCGCCACTCTAACACCCCCCCCCCCCTTATCACTGGAAGCGACTGATAACATGCTGGAGGCACTTTAAACATGACAACTTACCGCTTCTGAAATTTCTGTGTCCTCATCAAAGGAGTCATCGTCTTCAGCCTCGATGATGGTGACTTCATAAACCTGTGAAAGATACACGGGTTTGAGTTTCATCTTTCCCAATGGCATGCTGGGTAATCCCTGATTAATGCTGTACTGAAAAGAGGTAAAACCTCGTCATCTTCATCGGTCAGATCCTGCGCCTCTTCGTTCTGACTGTAAGTATCCGAGTGAATGGATTCCACTTCAAACTCCACACTGAAATGGTCCGAGTCGGAATCTTGGCTGAACCAAGTTTCGTCCGAGTCTTCGCTGCCGGAAACAATGTCAGCATCCTACAAGCATACACAGAAGATTCTTTCAAAACTACATTGGCTTTTGGGGGGGGGGGTGTTTCTTAGATACCTTGCCAGATAACCTGTAGAAAATAAGTGAATCACTTGACTACTGGTACACATACTGTCAAAGGGCTGGGATTGTTTAACACAGCTGCAAGTACATTTCTTATTCCAGTTGGTTAACTGTGTTTTTTTTTTGCTATTTATTTATTTAAATTGGCAACAAACAAATCCAAGATTACAATTTTCCAATTCACTTACAGGATTAGTGGGAGAATCCGAGGACGACTCACTGCTCCCGTGCTCCCGACACAATCCGCCAATCACACACCACGACAAGCTATCGTCAAAAGTGAGCGAGATGCTGTCAGATTTGTGCCTTTTCCTACGTCGCCCACTCTCCTCCTTCTCATCATTATCATCATCTGCAGATGTGTTGTCTGTGAAGGAGATGTTGCAAAGTTCATTATTGCAATCTTCCTACATGCAGGCTTCACACTTCCTTATCCTCCTGGACAATTTGTCCACTCTGTTTTTTTTTTTTCTATTTTTATTAAACCAACACCCTGGTTCTTGGGTATTCATATAAAATACTCATTTACCAGGTTACCACTAAGAACCTCTTAATGTCTGTTTATATGAGTGTGTTACTGGATTCTCTGTTTTATAGATGGGGAGTTGTTTTTTTTTATTATACTAAAATAAATAACCACTTGCAATACCAAAAAACTTAATGAATTCAATTAGAAAATTCCATTAAATAAGGGTCTGGGAAATCAGGTTCTACTACCAGTCTTGCCAAAACATTTTTTCATCTCTGTTATGCAGATAGGCATGGTCACAAGCACAACCTGCTGATTTAAAACAAAAACACCCTACATGCTCATACCAGATTCGTTACTTTTCCGACGTCTCCTTCCAGCGGTAGTTAGACTACATGCAGCACCATTCTCTTCACTGGAATCACAGCCCGATACCTAGAAGATATTTCATTAAAAATGTTTTTTAGAAATGTGACTTTTTTTTTACAAACAAAATGCAGTAGAATCTACATGTTGTAAATTTCAATACACCTTGCTTGTTGGCTTTGTCCTACACAGCCTTGGGAAACCACCTGGTTGCACAGGACTGAACTCTGAAAAATAAGGTTTATCTAGAAATACTGGTGAGGAACTGCTGGATCAGTAGTACCCAAATGCCTTCAGGTCCATTCCAATCCAGGACTGTTCCAATCAAGTGGTAAATTGGTTCACTGATCCTTAGCCATTAACTCATTCAATTAGTGAGCAAGAGTTGGGAACCACTGTGTCAGATATATTATTGCAGCTAGTTAAAATGTAACACATGATTTGCTGTTCTGGAATCTGAACTCCCAATAAAACTTAACTGGAATTTTCCATAGCAGTGGCTAAAGGGACAGGGAGCTCTTCTGTGGGGCTATTTGGTGCAGAGCAAAATATCACATGAGACCTTATGCACCGTTTATGGATATACATTTCTATATTCCTTAAAACTAGACAAAAATTATTTAATGTTGGACTTCATGCTTTGGGTCATTTGTAGGCTACATCTGACGATTTACAGACTTAATTCTTCTAATTTGAGTGGAAAATGCATCACAGCATATACAGATAATGATTTTACCATTAGACAAAACTGAGATTAATTTCTTGAAACAAAAAAACAACTAAGTTTCACCCTTTTTGTCGAAGTCCTGCACATCTGCAATTGTATTAAATATAATCAGAAAGAAAACTTACGACTTATGCAAAATTATGAGCTTTCATGAAGTATTCTCACCTCTGGGCCTCTATCTGTTTCACTCTGACACCTGGGTTCTGTTAAGGCTGTGTGGAGATCTGTAAGAACCAAACATAAAAGACAGAGAAAACATTCATCTAAAAATCATTCAATTTAACTAACATCAGCTTGTCAGTGGAAGCCCTATTATAATATAAACAATTGGTTAAATCCAAATTTAGCCCAGACCTTTAGACATGGTATTTCTGATTAAAAACATGTCTGAATTTTCTATGAATGCTTACCTGGATTTTTGACAGCTATCAGGTTTTTGGAGATCATTGCATACAATACCCTGGAAAACGAAAACATAAGACACGTTGATAAACGTTCGGGCACGTTTGTTAAACAAGACATGCAATAAGCTTTGGCCCTGAAAGCTGTGCTAAGTCAGTCATGTCTGTAATCTCAGTAACTCCTTGTGTCAGCTAGAGGTCTCCCTGAACCATTTGGAATAAGTGGGCTCAACAGCATAAAGTATTTTGATCTTCGTGGCACTGTTTGGGAAACCAATTACAGACTTGCATTGGTACGGCATTACACGTACCGTGGTTCTTTCACAGAAAAGCTGTGTACTCCCAAAACGTCTCCTAGAAGATCACTAGAACAGTGGACTATGTGTTGCTGTTTCTTGTCATACAGCTCTTTATCCATGATGTATTGCCCCAGGTAAAACATGACCTAAAATGCAAATAACAATAAAAATACAGTTTTAAAGAAAACTACTACAAAAAGGACTGTGTTAATAAAGCACACTGTCATCCCTGTAAATGCACTGCAGTCTATTTTGTACCCCGGATGTAATATTAAAAGTCTCAAATGAAAGGTCTGCCACTCTTTTCAAACCTGTTTTCAGTCATCAGTTTTGAAATCCTGCTAAGAGTTAAGTTAGTAATCAAACCATCAAAGAAAAAAAAAAGTTATTAAAGGATACATCTTGGTGTCTTTTCTGTAAAATGATTCAGATTTAAAAAATATTATATATATTCAGTTTTACATAATTAAATAAAAAAACAAGGTCATTGGTAATGCACAATACTTTGTGAAAGTACTATTACAAAGGATGGATTTTTATTTTTTCTTAGAGATATAATTAAAGTAAATGTTATACATTTTAACAACCAACACATCTGCATATTATTGCAAATCAGAAACTAAAAAAAATATTTGTTAGTAAAATATGTTGCGGTGCAAATTCACATAACCAACATACCAAGGCTAAACATTCGAAATTCACATAACCAACATACCAAGGCTAAACATTCGAAATTCACATAACCAACATACCAAGGCTAAACATTCGAAATTCACATAACCAACATACCAAGGCTAAACATTCGAAATTCACATAACCAAACCAAGGCTATACATTTAATTTTGTCAGGCTTAGTCTGAGTGAGAGAGTCCTTGAGCACCTGGTTTTCAGTGATTTTAGCATCCTGTTACATTGCTGCTTACCTCTTTCATTGTGAAAATGAGTGAGAGAGTCCTTGAGCACCTGGTTTTCAGTGATTTTAGCATCCTGTTACATTGCTGCTTACCTCTTTCATTGTGAAAATGAGTGAGAGAGTCCTTGAGCACCTGGTTTTCAGTGATTTTAGCATCCTGTTACATTGCTGCTTACCTTTCATTGTGAAAATGAGTGAGAGAGTCCTTGAGCACCTGGTTTTCAGTGATTTTAGCATCCTGTTACATTGCTGCTTACCTCTTTCATTGTGAAAATGAGTGAGAGAGTCCTTGAGCACCTGGTTTTCAGTGATTTTAGCATCCTGTTACATTGCTGCTTACCTCTTTCATTGTGAAAATGAGTGAGAGAGTCCTTGAGCACCTGGTTTTCAGTAATTTTAGCATCCTGTTACATTGCTGCTTACCTCTTTCATTGTGAAAATGAGTGAGAGAGTCCTTGAGCACCTGGTTTTCAGTGATTTTAGCATCCTGTTACATTGCTGCTTACCTCTTTCATTGTGAAAATGAGTGAGAGAGTCCTTGAGCACCTGGTTTTCAGTGATTTTAGCATCCTGTTACATTGCTGCTTACCTCTTTCATTGTGAAAATGAGTGAGAGAGTCCTTGAGCACCTGGTTTTCAGTGATTTTAGCATCCTGTTACATTGCTGCTTACCTCTTTCATTGTGAAAATGAGTGAGAGAGTCCTTGAGCACCTGGTTTTCAGTGATTTTAGCATCCTGTTACATTGCTGCTTACCTCTTTCATTGTGAAAATGAGTGAGAGAGTCCTTGAGCACCTGGTTTTCAGTGATTTTAGCATCCTGTTACATTGCTGCTTACCTCTTTCATTGTGAAAATGAGTCAGAGAGTCCTTGAGCACCTGGTTTTCAGTGATTTTAGCATCCTGTTACATTGCTGCTTACCTCTTTCATTGTGAAAATGAGTGAGAGAGTCCTTGAGCACCTGGTTTTCAGTGATTTTAGCATCCTGTTACATTGCTGCTTACCTCTTTCATTGTGAAAATGAGTGAGAGAGTCCTTGAGCACCTGGTTTTCAGTGATTTTAGCATCCTGTTACATTGCTGCTTACCTCTTTCATTGTGAAAATGAGTGAGAGAGTCCTTGAGCACCTGGTTTTCAGTGATTTTAGCATCCTGTTACATTGCTGCTTACCTCTTTCATTGTGAAAATGAGTGAGAGAGTCCTTGAGCACCTGGTTTTCAGTGATTTTAGCATCCTGTTACATTGCTGCTTACCTCTTTCATTGTGAAAATGAGTGAGAGAGTCCTTGAGCACCTGGTTTTCAGTGATTTTAGCATCCTGTTACATTGCTGCTTACCTCTTTCATTGTGAAAATGAGTGAGAGAGTCCTTGAGCACCTGGTTTTCAGTAATTTTAGCATCCTGTTACATTGCTGCTTACCTCTTTCATTGTGAAAATGAGTGAGAGAGTCCTTGAGCACCTGGTTTTCAGTAATTTTAGCATCCTGTTACATTGCTGCTTACCTCTTTCATTGTGAAAATGAGTGAGAGAGTCCTTGAGCACCTGGTTTTCAGTGATTTTAGCATCCTGTTACATTGCTGCTTACCTCTTTCATTGTGAAAATGAGTGAGAGAGTCCTTGAGCACCTGGTTTTCAGTAATTTTAGCATCCTGTTACATTGCTGCTTACCTCTTTCATTGTGAAAATGAGTGAGAGAGTCCTTGAGCACCTGGTTTTCAGTAATTTTAGCATCCTGTTACATTGCTGCTTACCTCTTTCATTGTGAAAATGAGTGAGAGAGTCCTTGAGCACCTGGTTTTCAGTAATTTTAGCATCCTGTTACATTGCTGCTTACCTCTTTCATTGTGAAAATGAGTGAGAGAGTCCTTGAGCACCTGGTTTTCAGTGATTTTAGCATCCTGTTACATTGCTGCTTACCTCTTTCATTGTGAAAATGAGTGAGAGAGTCCTTGAGCACCTGGTTTTCAGTGATTTTAGCATCCTGTTACATTGCTGCTTACCTCTTTCATTGTGAAAATGTCCTTTTCTGCACCGCCACAGCGCAGCAATGTAAGCAGCTGTGCTTTCGGTTTCACCTGCAACCAAAACATGGAGAACTACGTTAAATAACATGTCAAAAAACAAACAGCAACACCACATTCACAGGACATGAAACATCAAAACTTACCAGTTTTTCATTATCTGGTGTATTTATTAGTGAATTGCTTAAGCAGTTTTCTGTAGAGGCTGCCATTGTGATACCTGTCAACAGAAAACAAATGTCAAAAAATACTGTCAGAAAACACACCATCCCTGCTAATTATACATATGTTCATGCAGTCATGTTGTTAAACAGTTAACGCACACACAAATCACAAAATACACAGAACACTTGCATTTTTTTTATTAAAAAAAAGATTTACACTTAGTAATAAATCAAAACTGTACATACTGCATTGCATCTTTCAAAATAATAAAAAAAAAACATGATTTTTAATAATAAAAGCACAGATCCTTACCTTTAAATTAGAACATACGATAACAATTATATATATATTAATGTATAAATTACTCTGAACTGTACATAAAGTGCTTCTCCTATACGTTCCTTGGCAATGCAGACCTATTCCCTGCGTTTGCTCGGGTTTAAATAGCCGTGCTTGGACATGCCCGGGCTAGACTCTCCCTGCTGGTTTCTATATTGAATGCAGGGCTTTGGGAGTTGGAGGTGTAACATGTTTGAACATGACTGGAGTCTGAGTGCTGACTAACCTACCACTGGAGCCGCGACACAGCCACGCATGAACTCAGTGGTGGAGTGGGAGCGCTGGTGCAGCTCACGATGTGCCCCGACATGCCCAAACACCACACGCGTAATAAATCGCAATATACAACATCGTAATGGCTATGGTAATGCACAACACACCGCTCTCTTATTATTACTAATCAAATGGGCGTTAGCCTTCTTAAATGAACTGTAAAAAGCCACGTCCCTTTTTAAAGTAATTGCGCGCCACTGCTATGTTATTGATACATGTAAATATGATAGTTGGAGAAAGTATTGCGAAGCGGAATGGATTAGTACAGTACATCACTACACGCAGTCGTCAATGCGTTTCCCTGCAAAGTTTTCATAAGTGATGAGAACTAGTTTTGTATTTAGTCACATTATTGATATCAAGTTTCAGTGAGATTTTGTTACCGTACGTGTGACATTTTCGTTGCACTTACTATACTTGTATTCAAGTTGATTCAAGTTTTTTTTTAAATCTTCACAAAACTGTTTACTTTATATATTGATCACTTATTGCAGTCACCATATATAAAATAATTTTATAGGCCTGGTTTCTTTTTCATTCTACGGAGATCCTGCATCGCTAAACCCAAACTACTAGTAACCGCGTTCACGAATTGAGTTTATCTGCATTGTTTTTTGTAATATAACAATAGATCATATTCAAATGTGTTTTAAAATTAAATTAAGAAAAAAGCTGAACATGTGATTTATGTTAAGTGCGGACCTGTGTTAACATACATTCAAACAATGACAACAGCACGCTTTGTTTACAACCTAGTTATTTCATATCTAAAAAATAATAGCGGCAAAATGTATTCAAAATATTGTTGACGTACATAAATGCTACGTGTTGCTGCCTTTAAAACGCCTGGATTGTACATAAACATGCATTTTAAAGGACCCGAGGTTTGTCTTACCTCAACGTGCCGAGCTTCCCTGCGCCTGTCTGGGTTGTACTTGCAGGAAAATTCTACCCTAATAGGCCTTCTTTGTGAGGCCTGGGGCGGTATAATTTGTTTAGCTTATAAATGTAAAATAAATACTCAAAGCAGTCTGCTAAATCCTATCTGCTCTAAATGTGAAACATGTAGAAAAAAAATTATAATTGGAGAACAAACAAACAAAAAAAAAAAAAACCACAAGTACCCGAATTTTGAGTAACGAGATGAAAACCACTTTTACATACGAAGCAGTTTCCTGGCTGGCATTCGCTCCCTCTAGTGGCCGTAATAAAAACTTCACTTACAGAGCTTGATGCAAATTGACGGGTGATTAAGGTTACCAGCATTTTTGTGTACTCATTTTAATAGTCTACAAATAAACACTTATCGTTATCATTTGTAGCACACAAACCATACACATTATTACACGGGGCATTCAAAATATGAGTATTCTGTAAATAAATGTGTTGAATGTCTTGTGCTCTTATACCACGCATGCAAGTCCATTTGTATTTCGTCAATGCTTTACCAGACCTGCAATTCACAGGTTATTGTAATAATGAGTTTGAAGCCTGCATACGGCATTCTTATCTGCAATGTGTAACTGTATGACATGTCCCCGTGTCAATCATCTGTGGAAGTCGGGAAACGTCGTGAAGCGGCTGTGAATGGACAGCTGGCAGCTGCGTGCTTTACACGCATTAGCGCTTCTCAACACCTGCTGCCTTCCCTTCACTAACTGCCCAAAACTTAAATCCTGTCACTGAAACACGGGCACGTGTTACCCCCAGAACTAACTCTTTCTATTGAGCTGGTTTAGATCAGTTTAGCCCCCTTCCCCCCCAGTGGGCATGAGTCCACATTACAAACACACAGAAACACACAGCACCACCCTGAACTGTGTGTGGCACAATTGTCAATCTCTGTTTGAGAGGGAGGCCCAGGGCTGAAAAAACTTTATCCCTCACCCTAGGTGCAGTTCGGTTCAACCAGCAGCAGCAGCTATACTCTGTGCCAGGGCTTAAGGGGTGAAACACGACTTCATTCCACTCTGCTATCCATGAAAGGATGTATGAATATTTGGTTCATATAAACAGGTAAACTTTTGTATAAAATATTTATTCCATAATGTGTTTATAGTTGGGTGACGATGCAAAATGATGCTTTATTACTCGGTGTGTTTCCATGGTCTATATCTGAAATTGATGAATTCAGAACGTATTTATCTAAAAATAACTTCTAGTAAACTAAAAAAAAAAACAGTTTGGTGTTTAATAAGAAACAAATGTGATTCAAAATAGCATTTGAGTATTTGTTTGGGCTCCTAGAGACACTCCAGTTAAGACAATGTAAACAAACGGGCTGGTGAAGGGGGTGCCCAGAACAGTTAACAATGAAACAAAGCAATTCATACGGCAGTCAGCAAGGAATTGTATTATAGTACAGAACTGAACACTGCCACGCCCATTTAACTCACAAGATCCTGCAGGAATACTGGCAGTGGTAGCTATTGAATACTAAATGAGGTATCAGCCATCTGTAATCTCTCCCAGATGTGTTCCAGTTCTACAGGGCAGAGGAGCAGCAGCTGTCAATCACACTGCACTGTCTTCACAATGTCAGGCTCCCTCTCACAATGTGTTGAAATGTGACACCACCTTGAGTAGTTATTGCAGGTGCGGCAGGTCATCATTGATAGGTCTGGAATACAGAAACAATCTATTAAAAAGGGAATGCCCTTGTAATATGAGAATGAACATGCAAACAGGGGACTACTAGTGGACATTTCAGGGAAATGTGGTGCATTTTAGCAAGCTTCAGTCTGTCCAGTGCCTCTGCTAAGACTCAATTGACAGCTAGTCCTTGTAGAGATGACTTAGGCGTTTATGTGTGACTCAGCTCCACAGCCTGTGCATTAGGCATGGTTTCTGAGGCATGTTGCGACTTGTTCAAACAACTTGCCAATGTTACTTTCTTGTTTGGCTTTTTTTAAACACAATATATTGAAAAAGAAGTTTTCAAAAATGCAACCCTGTCAGGTGAAATGGAATAGGTCTATTTATAATTGTATCACTTGACATTGATCATACTGAAAGGTTTTAGAAACTAGAAATTCTACATGAAGTGTACAGTAAATTGTTATTCCATCCATAACTAGAAAACAACTCCATGATGGTATATGTAGTAATGAAACAAATAATGGTGCCGAGGTTGATAAAACAATTGAAATAATGTACTTTGTTTTTTGAACACCTTCACAGACCCTGATTAGCACTAGCCTTGAACAACCTAATGTTACTTTAAGTAAGGAAGTCCAGGAGCTGTGCTAATCATGAAACCAGCCGTTTGTGTTTTATAACTAGATCTGTCTTTACTTCGTGTAGAACTCCTAATTATACTGCAGGGATGGAAACAAGACTCCTATTGCATAGCAGTTTCCCCCATTCGGGTTTTACTAGGAGCTTGATTAGCTGCAGTGTGTAGGTGTGTCTGATTAAACTCATAGTAAAACCAGGAATGGATCACACTGCTATGCAATGGGAGACTTATTTCCATCCCTGGTATTTTATGCCCTGCAGTATTTGTTGAGGTGACTATGCCACATATGCTTGCTCCTAGTTCAGGTACTGAACTTATGACCAAAGCCAAAAGTGGCAATGTTAATATAATATTACAGAATAATTAAAGGGTGATTAGAAAGTATGTTAACCACATCAGCGCACCATGCACCATGCACCATGCACCATGCACCATGCCCGTGCACCGTGCACCATGCACCATGCACCGTGCCCCATGCACCATGCACCGATGTGGTGATCTTACTTTCTAATCACCCTGTATATTACTTGGAGAATAGGAATATTCTGTCAAGACTTACCACAATTAATAGATATTACATAATGTGACAATGCCTTCCTTTCATTGCCCCTACATTGTGTAAGGGTATATTGTAACATGATGTAATAGTACACACTGAAGGGACTGTGGTTATAGTTGAGGGTGGGTCACATTCAGCACAGGGAAAGCGCTGCACAAATCATAAAATAACTGTTATTAACTTGTTGACAGGCCACTGTGAAAAAAACAAAAAAACAGATCAGTTTCTCTAACCTGCTCCCAAAACCACCACATTCCATAAACCTCTGGTGAGAATCAGCAAGCAGCCAGACAGGGTTAGTGAAAGAGAACAGTCTGTTCATTCTGAGTGACGGCTTCACAAACACTGCTGCCTCTGTGCACTGTCATCAGCTCCTGTTGTCCCAATCCACTCAGCGGCTTACAGCATTAATGAAGAGTTGCAAAGTATCGTTTCAATACATTCTACTACACCTCCCACAGTTGTTTAAGTTTGCACCTATATTGTTTTAGGGAGAAAGATGTTTGAAAACTTTTTTTCTTAAGTGGAAGACAAAATCTTAGCTGAAAAGTGTCTACTTCATCTATATGATTATACAGATTCACTTCTTTCACATATGATGAGTGTTTAAAGTTACACACCCATTTTTAAACTTTTACAGCCCTCATCCCCTCTTTAAAAAGAACAATCATTTTTTAAAGTGATCATTAATAGAAGATAAAGGGGGATAGTGCTTGTGCTAATAACTTGGTTAACACTTCTTTAACCCTTTGCTGCCCAGTATCCAAAATATTTGACATTGAGAAAACAGGCATTCAATAGGTATGGGAACATACCCAGGGCAGAAAGGGTTAAACAAACTTATCAATTACTAGCAAGTTCATTTAGCAGAGGAACATGATTTAAGCAGCCTGTTACAGGTGTAGGTCCCCATGACCCACACACTCAGAATGTACAGGAGCAGCAACTCATAACAAACGCCCAGGCACAGACTCCTCAGGAGAGAGCATTCTACAGTTCAGCCAGCAGGGGTCAGTATGGAATCTCAGGTCACGTGCAAGGTTGCCTCACAGTCCCTCAGTACGTACTCTCATCTGTCCCCAGCGCCTGGGATATTCACAGTGACCGGCACAGCTGATCTCAACACCTCTTTTGGTCCCACATCTCCAGGATTGTCTGTTAAATTAACCAGCAAAAAAAAAAAAAAGAGTTGTGAGATTCCTGTACCCAGCAGGCTAACTCAGCCTCGGGCATCACCATACAAGTGTAGTACTAATAAAGAATATGCTTGTGTGTGGAGCATTATTAAAGTGTACAGCAATCCTACAGGCTTGGGTCCCCCTAACCGTTAAACTGAGGTTCCAGATTGGAATGTGCAATCCGACTCTGGATGTGCCGTCTGAATCCTATCTGTGTATCAGGGTAGTAAAGCGAATGCATTTCTAAGTAGCTTTCTCTTTTAAACTCTGCTAGGTTTGTGTATCGGTAGTAAAGCGAATGCATTTCTAAATAGCTTCCTCTTTTAAACTCTGCTAGGTTTGTGTATCAGGGCAGTAAAGCGAATGCATTTCTAAATAGCTTCCTCTTTTAAACTCTGCTAGGTTTGTGTATCAGGGTAGTAAAGCGAATGCATTTCTAAATAGCTTCCTCTTTTAAACTCTGCTAGGTTTGTGTATCAGGGCAGTAAAGCTAATGCATTTCTAAATAGCTTCCTCTTTTAAACTCTGCTAGGTTTGTGTATCGGTAGTAAAGCGAATGCATTTCTAAATAGCTTCCTCTTTTAAACTCTGCTAGGTTTGTGTATTTGGTTAAAAAAGCACATTACGTGTCAATCGCTGGTACAAAGCCTCCATTCAACAGCCATCATTTGACAGCGTGGATCTGTTTGAATAACTGAAAGACTGAATAGTTCCAGAAACGTTAAAGAATTCTCATTGTTTATGTGGGACGCTTTCTCAGACCAAACCGAAAGAAAATGCCCAATCTCATTGGGTGTTAATAAAAAAAAACTTTCATTTATTGCATAAAGCGCCATATAAAAACAGTTTTTTCAATTCAGTTTAATATTCAATGTTTCAGTTCAATTTGAACATTTGAATCAATGTATTAGAGCACATATTAGTATATATATATATATGTAGGTAATGTAAGCATCATAATCATTTTGTAAGACCTACAAGCACACTATTGGTTAAATAGACTCCTTACACTCCTAGGTCCCCCTTACAGTCTCTGTAAACACAATCATTTTCTATAAAATTTCCATTTTACACATTGCTCACTCATCCGACACACTGCCAATTTCAGCAAATCATGTTCTCGTAAAGTAGCGTGTCACGGTTTGCTTGGACTGTAGATTGTAGACCAGCTCCCCACTGCCAGTCCGTTTGGGTTATGAGACAATGTGATGACACCCCCCTGTTCAGACTCTTCCACTCTTCCACTCCTCCTCCTCCTGTGCTGGTGACACAGGCATTCCCGTGAGCTGTTAAAGCCACACTGAGCTCAGGGCCTCTGCACTAGCTTGCTCTTGCCTTCCTCTTGCTCGCTCAGCTTGAAATGGGTGTAAGACAGAATCCCAGCCAGCGTGCACAGGATCCCCACGCTCTGATTGAGGGTCAGCTGGTCCTGGAACAGGGCATAGCCGCCCAGCAGGGTGATGCAGAACTTGAAATGTCCAAACATGTTGTACCTGAAAACCAGTGTTAAGGAACAGGAACAGCAGCAGCAGCAGCAGCAGCCGCCACCCGGGGAGAAACCGGACTCAAGAATAATATCACACTTTTAGAATCAGTCAGGTGCTTCTTTTATTTAACCAGATTGCCAGTTACTGTGGCTAAAGTAGACAAACTTATGCTAGTGATAACAGAGAAACCACCTGCAGTAGCAAGGCTGTTTCTGTACTGTGTTGATTCGTTGCTTTGTCAGGGTGACAGGAGCACAGTCAGGTTATAACATGAATTTTCTGAGTAGCACAGTGGTCTTCACAGCGCAACACATTGAAAGAGCTCCAGTATTAACAACTCTTAGGAAGAAGGAACCCCCCCCCCCCCCAAAAAAAAGGATACGTGACTGGGGAGGTGTTTCCGATGATCCAGTAAATGGACAAGTTCACTAGGAATGCTATCAGTCCCGACAGCAGCACCATGCCCTACAAACGAAAAGGAAGAGCAGCTGTTACACACACTCTTATTGTACAGCAACACATTGGAAAGATTACTTACCTGCCTATTTTACTAGCTGTGAGCCATTTAATGAACAAAAAAACAAAACAAAAAAAACATACCTTCACTGACTAAGTTTCAGTTAAAACCTTTTAATAAATCATTAAGTTTGGAACAACTGACCCTGTTCCTTGACCCCCCCAATGGTGCCCTCTATAGGTGATCAAATGCTGGTAGCCCTGTGACGTGTAATACTTCTACTCTTCACATTTCCAGTAATAAAACAGGACTGCTGCATTTTATTGCCAGGAGAAAACGAGTATATGGGTTTATGTGCCGCACAGGGTCAACTTCAAACCATAAGATCCAGATTCACATGTGACACTGTGTAGCAATGGTGATGTCATTTCCATCCGATACAAACCAATACAAACTATCTGATACAAAGACATTTTATTCAGTCTACCTCAGCTGAGAAGAGGCGATTTCATTTACTCCTTCATTCTAATCTGTTATACAGGACGGTGCGGACCACTGCAGCTGCAATGAACTCACCTCTCACACAAAGACAGAGCTTATGAAAAGGTTAAACGCTGTATTTAAACAGGACACAGCCCCTGTAGCATTGAGATCATTATGCAAAGCTGCTTGAGCAGAGAGCAGTGACACAGGAGGACTTAACTACATTATAAGCAGAAGTGCTGAATCTGCAGTGAACATTTCAATACAGGTCCTGAACAAGGGTACTGCTGAACAGAGCACAACAGTACAGAGTTACTCTGCAACTGAGCCCCAGTCTGGTATCTGTAGGAATGCTTGTGGGCACAATGCCCAGCTCTAGCAGACAAGGTTGAGGAGTTGTCGTGCCATAATTCATCTGAGCAGCGTGGCAGGTCTTTAGCCTTACCCTGAGAACCCCTGAATGAGCCACCTCTCTGAATTCACCTTGTGTGCCCCGACTCAGTCACTAACCCTTTAACAAGCGAAACACTGGCTAAGCTCAGTGAATGGCATTGAACAGTCCATACCATGTGTTTACTAAATGTCACCACGAGCATCTACAACATTCAATCACGTTGGGTTTGTTTTTTACAAATGGACTTGAGTTAGGGGTGGATTTGATCAACCTGAAACATTTCACTACACTGACCAATCTCCCTGTATCCGTGGTTGTCCCGGGAGTACCACTGAAAACAAGGGAGTTGTCTAGTACTGTAAAATGCTCCAAAGAAATCCAGCTGTTGCTTATCCCAGAGGGGCCTGGTTTATCAAATCAACACCTTTGTCAAGGAGAAGCGAGATTCTAAACATCCAAAAAAATCACAACCCCACATTCACTTCAGCTCTGTGTGGAATAGCGCAAGCTCAGCTTCCATCGCAACAGCCTATCCTCCTGAGGTGAAATATGGTTCCCATCAGCCCACCGATGAGAAGGAAGGCTCCTAGTTCAGTGGTATTAACCCTGGACACCACATGCAGTGCTATTCACACACAGTCAGTCTGTCACATATGCAAGGATTCCAACAACCAGCAGTGGTGCAAGATGACCCTCCATTGCAAAGCAGTGTGAGCCATTCCAGGCTTTCCTGTGAGCCATTCCAGGCTTTCCTGTGAGCCTAATTAGACACGCCTGAGCTAGGACAGATAAGCTACTGGGAGTTCACAGGCTCGTGCAGATCTCATTAAGCTCAAACTGGGAGGCAATTGGAGCTTCCGATTTTCTCCATTTCCCAGCGCTCACTCACAGTGAAGCACATCACTGCTGTAACTTGGATTAGTGTCCCGAGGGATTCAGTTTCCAAAATGTTTTAAAAAGACAAGCTGTAAGCTTGGATGTTTCTGTGAAAGCTGTGCGACTCAACTGCCGACGGCTTTGCTGGATTGATCTGAAACTGTGTGCAGATGCATAAGGGTGGGGGAATGAACCAGGCACAGCAGGGATTGCATAGCAGTTTCACCCATTCCAGGTTCTACTACGAGCTTGATTAGTCACAGTGTAGAAGTAACAAGCTCAGGTGTGTCGTCATAAACTCACAGTGAAAGCAGGAATGGATCAAACTGCTATGCAACAGGAGTCATATTTCCATCCCTGCACAGATTCTGAAAACAAAGGGTTACTCAAAAAAAAAATTAAATAAATAAATAAATAAATAAATAAATAAATAAGTAAGTAAATAAAACCTCCCTCTGGCTACTAATAGGTTCCTTTGCAGAGCACAGTCTAGTGTGACACACGCAGAAGCCTTACCAGGGCGGGGACAGACCACGGCCCGAATACCCCCCCCTCCCCAGTGAAGGGCTCAAAGAAAGGCACGCAGGGCAGCAGGATGGCGGAGGACATGGGCGCCTGGTAATACAGCAGCTGCATGGAGTTCACCTGCAACTCGTGCTGCTTGGCTCCCACCCACTGGAAAGACAGGAGGACACAGACACAGGCATTACTCCTTACCCTGCCAGGGGGGAGTGAGACACCAACACAACCAGACAACACTCATCACGAAATACGATCCGTGCTGTAGCTGTGCAAAAAGATCAAATGATCATTCAAAGAAATCATTTGTTCAAAGGCAAATATGGAATGTGATAGAGTACATGTATGTATTCATATCAACTATAAATCACTTATTATTATTATTATTCAAAAATCATTTAGTGGACTACATGGAGCTATGTTGTGCTGTTGGTTCAGCATCACAGCAGAACGATACACACCTCCAGTACAAAACTACTGTATAAATATCATGTAAAGAAGGTGAATCGTTACACCCAAACTCTATCACTTCTGCCTGGTGCTGAGACTTCGGATTTTAAAAGCACCCTGTGCTGCACGGTCTAGGAACACTGCAGTGGGTTATGGTTTTAGGTTGTGACCTACACTTAAAGATCAAAATGTTCCCTTCTTATTACAGTTCCATTGATTAAGAACAAATATGCCCTTAATGGTTATGAGACATTCCTGAATGGTATAACAAATAAATCTGTCAACTTGAATAGTTCTTATAAAAAGAATCCATTAGGGGGTAGAAATTGGGCTATGCTGGATAAAACCTAAGATCATCACAACTAATTATATATTATATACATATACATTATATATATATATATATATATATATATATATATATATATACACACACACACACACACACACACACACACACAAATATAGTCAGGCCCACTAGGCTGGGTCTACAGCAGTATACACTCATTCCACAATCAGTGCTTTACTTCACCACTCACCACTTGATACAGGGAGGTGACAAAGACACCCAGGGTAGCAAAGAGAATTCCCAGGAAGTTGAACTTCACGTCATAGTAAGAGTTCAGCAGTACACCCAGTGTAATAGGAATCTGCAAGACAGAACACACACCTCTGAAGGGAAGTGCAAAACATGACATATACAATCTAAGACAGAACACACACCTCTGAAGGGAAGTGCAAAACATTCAACATACAATCTGCAAGACAGAACACACACCTCTGAAGGGAAGTGCAAAACATTCAACATACAATCTGCAAGACAGAACACACACCTCTGAAGGGAAGTGCAAAACATTCAATATACAATCTAAGACAGAACACACACCTCTTAAGGGAAGTGCAAAACATTCAATATACCCCAGGGTCCTGGTAGCCAATCACTTCCTGTGCTGCAGGTGACACAGTCCAATTGCAGCAGGACTATTGGCAGGACATTGACCCACAGCGCAGGAAGTGGTTAGGTAGCAGAAGTAGGCAGTTCAACATTTAATCCAGCAAAACAACTTCAACACAATTCCATCTGGGGAGAGGCCAAGTGTGGCAACGTGGGGAATGTGCCCCACTACACCCAAGTCACGGGTCTTGTTTTAGCCGACGTTTTTTTTTTTAAATTTTAATAATTATTATTTTTGTTTTGACAGATGTCAGTAGAGGCCAAGGACAGGTCTAGTATTGAAGAGATTGGACTGCTCCCTCACACTAGCCTATATACTTAAACTCCCTCTATAGTACAAACTATGACCGTACTTCCTGCCTTACACAATGTACAGTAAGTAAAAGGTCATTATTTTAAGAACGCTGTGACTGAATGCCCTTAACTTTATCATGAAGACATTTTAATACATAACTTTTTTTTTTTTTTTTTTTCACTTACCAGCGTCAGCTTAATCTTGGTCGAGAAGGTCTTCTTGTAGTAGGCGGTCTGGATCACAATGATCACGGGGGTTGTCATCGCTTTGGCAAGCTGGTACGTGCCTATCGTGTTGTTCTGAAGGGAGAGGTTGGTAAAAACGACAAACCCACAGAAACTCAACGCCAGTAAGATAATTTTGGTGGGCTGGAGTCTTTTCGGGGCAAAGACGTCCAACTTCTGGCACACGTAGAGACCCAGCCAGGTCACCACGAAATGTATCAGGGTGAGGCTCATGTTTGGGAAGCCGTAATGCACATAGATCCATTTGTTAATAAACACGATGCAGATGGAAGACAGCAAATTCGCTACAAGCCCAGTCACGATACGGCTGTTGGATACAATATTAGAAATACGATATGCCATAGTTAAGCAGACTTCTCTGTGATCCGATTTTTGTGCAGCAGAATTCTGTTTCTAAAAAAAAAAATAAAACGAAAAAATCACAACCACCACAAAAAGTCTTTTTTCAACACGTCCACCTATGCCGAGCTGATCAACTTGCCTGTGCGTTTATGTGGTGGTTAAACTTGCCCGCTACATACAACGGTATCCATTCTGTCTGAATATGGGGGCCCCTTGCAAGCCGGTAGTCATACTCAGCTAGTGTTTCAATCATACACACAGTAACACACTGTGCAGCGCTCGTCTGGTGACGTCATACAGAGCGCAGCCCCTCGGGCAAGACTCTGTTCGCCACGTCAATGAACTCGATCGCCGTCCAGAGGCTGCACCAGGTACTAAATAACACACTTTACTACATGGCTTTAGAAAATGGGCTTTTTATTCCTGGCATCTCATTGGCAAATACCCTTGGCAGGGGGGTACATTAACTTTCAATAGACGACCAGGAAATAAAAGGTGCCTGCAGAAGTGCCTTTTCACCTGGACAGATATCCTTGAGCCACCTAATCATCAAAATCTCTGTTCGAGTTTTAAACTTGTTTTTGTCTTTTATTTTTCATAACAGTTGCACATTTTCTAAGCGCAATAAGACCCTCCAGCGTGGGAGGTATTGGGAAAATTGCCCAATACCACCCACCCTGTCGGGACTTATTGCTTACTTTGATGCCGCTATGTAAAATGCATAGTTAGAAGTACACAAACAGGGCTGCCCAAGGATGACATGAGTTAGGGTTAGGGCTGGGGCTCACTGTGTGTTCTGGTATTGCATATGCAAAGCCATTTTTCAGACATGATAGAGCTCCATCCCTGACGGAATGCTCACTGATGAACGTTCTGTTGATGATGCGGATGGAATGCGAGTGGCCAATATGGAAGAGACTGGCCTTCAGATTGTAAAGATTACATTTAATTTACAGGTCAATACACATGATTTTGATCATTTTTTTTTCTGATTATGTATTGCTATCCAGGACAAGTCCAAAATAAAGTTGGTACTTTGTTTTGTTCAGGAACAACACTAGACCTTCATAGATTTGGTACTTGAACAAAAATGTATGATTTTTTCAGAATTATAAAATTATGTTCAGAAATAGCAATGGAAATCCAAGTATCCTCCCACCCCTCTAAAATGTACTCCTGTAATACCGATAACACATTTTACTGAAAAACGTATTGTTTTAACAAGCATGGAATCGTTTCTTTAGCTTCAGCACTCCAGTGCCACGGCTGCAGGGCAAGGAGGGCTGCCTGCGTTATTGTTTCTGTATTTCTCTCTTAGCACAACCCACATTCGTACATGTCCCTTAACACTTTGCTAAAGGGTTTATCCTTCCACCACTCTGTAAATGCACTTCCTGTCCAGCAAATATTAGGAATCCACCTGAGCTGGGGAAAGCCCTATTCCCTGCTGCACAGCAAGTGAGTTTATTGTGTGGTGGAAGGAAAACTAAACAAAATATCAACATCAAAATGATAAAGGAGAAAGGTCCCGTCCTAAAGGCTCCACATAGATTTGGCAATGTTTTTTTTGCATATAGATTTTCTATATACAAAAATAAGAATATCTGATTCACTGGGATACAGGGCTGGATAAAGAAAACCACACACACACTTTTTTTTCCCCCCAATGATGAGCCTTTATTAAACACAAAATTAGTTTTGACAGATGCTTTACATTGTCATCTGCTATGCAGTACAAAAACAAAGTTAAGAAAAAAAACTAAACTAAGACTGAATTTCATATCCCAGTGGATCCAGGTCTTTATCCAGCAGCAGGAGTGAAGATTCCCTCAGCTTCCGCAGAAACTTCCTCAGCTCTTCCTTTGAAAACACCTGGAAAGAGGAAGCAGCAGCAGCAGCATGCGTTGAATTTCCATGTCAATCTGCTTGTGAGTGTACAGTATGGCAGTCAACACATGCTCTCCCCATGCAACTGCAATGAGCAGCAGGGTGCAGGTGGTTTCTGCTTTTGATAGGATGTTATAGCACTGTATAGCGCTGCTGGGTTTTGCCATGCAAAGCACCAATATGATTGGCAGCGGGGGGGCGTACGTTACGTATGTGTGGAAACGCTTCGTATTTACCTGGTAGAGCTTCTGCTGCTCGGAGGAGACGATGTCGGCGAGCCGGAGACACTCCTGGTGCTGCTCAGTGTTGTGCAGGACGCTGTGCAGCAGGAAAGCCATCATGGGCAGACACAGCCTCCGCAGCAGGGTCATCTGATGGGAGCGCTCAGGGTCCGCCTCCGCGTCCTGCACACAACACAGGAAAGAAACTGTCATCTTCCTGCAGCGGCTCAACACCAAAGGAACCCATGCGATTAGCTGCAGCAGAGTGTGACCCCCTTTGCTCTTATCTGACCTCACAACCCTTAGCGATGACCTTGTAAAACAGTCCCTGTCCGGACTAGTCAGGTACTCGGTTTGTTTGGAGCATTCAAATTCAATATGCTTTCACACAAACCAAACTGCACCCTGTTTTGAAATACACTACCCAAACCAGCCACGTGTGTATGTACTGTACTGTACTGTACTACACCCTCCAGACAGGTCCGGCCAGGCAGCCTCACCTCTCTGACATCCACCATCCAGCCTCCGTCAACAAACAGCAGCACGTTGTAGATCCGGTCTCTGACGTCGTCGGTCAGCGCTTCCAAACGCCCTTTCCAGTTCCTACAGTCCAGCTGTGGAGGAGATTTTCACGTAAAACACAACAGGACTAGAATTCAATCACTGATATGCACAATCATTTATTTTACATTTATTTATTTTTATTTATTTATTTATTTATTTTTTTTGCAATGTCCAAAAAAAAAAAAAAAAAAGGCCAAGTTGTTCACCTCTTTGGACCCAGGAGGTGACAACAGAGGTCAGTGAGCTGCCGGCTACGGACAGACAGATACACTGGGCTGTCCGGCTGAGCTAATATTTCATACCATAGAATTTCCAGATAATACTGTGTCAATTGAGCACTTAAAACATATGGCCGTGGCAAGAGGAAAGGGAACCCTTGATGTCATTCAAACTCATGTACCCCATCATTTTTAAAGTACAGAACTGCAATTCCCGCTGTGCCCAGAAAATGCACTGACCTCGTATTCCTTCTCCTTCATCTCGTGCGCCACAGTCTCTGTGAACTTGGCCTGGGAGGAGAGGGTGGGCTTCTGGGGAGGGCTGTTCATGTGCTTGAACCACTCGTTGAAAGCTTCATGGGCCTCCTGGAGCAACAACACAGGACATGAACAGAATCAAATCAGGACTCCCATACCTGTCACCAGAACATCACTCAAAATACAGAAACACAGAGTCCACCAATAAAGAGGCGTGTCAGTGACAACCATCCATCCCCATGTCTGTAAATACAGTGTTCAAGAGCCAGTAATAACATCATGACAAAGTAAATCACGAAGACCTACATACACCAGACATGGACATGATAAACAAGAAGTAAGTTGTGCAAAAGAATGTTTCAGCATTACTGTATAAGCACTTCTTTAGATATAAATAAACTCTGACATACAGTACTTAGACAGACAAACAGGGTGCCTCCATATAATTATCTATATAAAACCAGATTCTAGAACACACTCAATAACTTGTGCCATGGTATGTTTCATCTCAATTGTTTAAGCTGAAGACATAAGGTAGGAGAAACTTTTTTTTTTTTTTTTTTTTTTTTTTTACAGAGAGAGTGCTGAGGGTATGCAATGGGTTACCTAGCCAAGTTGCTGCTGCTGAATTATTGAGGTCCTTTAAGACCTGACTTGACAAAGTTTTGAGATCAACCAGTTACTAAGAACCAGACGAACACCAACGGGCCCTACGAGCTTGTTGGTACATTTTCTTGTGTTCTTCTGCATTTAAAACTGTGGCGTGTTTGTGAAGCCCTGCACTCTCTCCCTGTCGCAGGTAATGAACTCCTCAGACACGAGCTGCTCACCAGGTAGGCTCGGATACACAGGTGCTCTCGAATGGCATTCTGGTCCTCAGCAGGCAGAGGGATGTCCATTCCTTGCGCCTCCCACTGCTTGTAAATTTCTCGCATGGAGTCCTCTGGGATCTTGGCGAAGACCTCCTTGGCTGCTTCATGCTTCTTAGAACCTTTACAAGGAAAAATACAGCAGATAAAGAAGTGTCTTTGAAAAACTGCCACTCTGTTTACCCAGTGTGATCCCTTTAGGGAACCCCAGTCGTCTCGCTGCTAGCTCACTCCAGCTCAAGTGGAGTTGTACTTAACACAGTAGTGTTTTACATCAGTCTGTCTGATCCTTGACTCATAATAATTACAAAACACAACCACAGCATTCAGAAATGTTTTTAGTGATTTTACAAGCACAAATAAGTGAATAGTACAAAATAACCACCAATACAAATTACATTTTAGCAGACCTGAAGTCAGTTCCATTTGTAATTGTGTAATTCGTAATGAATTGCAGTTACAATGTAATTGTAATTGTAGCTGAACCTTGGTACACCCGCGTAATAGTTATCCCATATAATTGATCAATTCCAGTTCAATTACACACCTTTCCAAGCTTAATCATTCACATTTCCATGTTTTGTTTTTACACTGAGCAATCATTATTCTCTTATTTTCAAAACCTTTTTGGTGACCCCATTTGTTTGAAAAAATGAATTACATGGTATGTGTCTATATTTGTACCTGCGATTATTGCTTGGTTATTTAGAATAAACAGAGTCAATCTGTTGATGTGAGCAGTTTATGTAACTTTTTAGTATAACCAATTATAATTGTAATTACTGCAGCATAACTGTAATTGAACTAAATATCACTGTAATTGTAATTTCAGCAAACAACGCTGCTGTAATTATGATTGTTATTACAACTGACCCCCAGGTGTGCTTTTTAGAAAGAGAAATCAACTTAATTTCCCAGTGGTGAACAGGTCCTGGCCAGGTTCACAGAGAAGTGGAGAGAGACAGCCAGACCCCCCTGCCCCTCAGCCACACTCCTGAGTCCGAGTCTCAATCAGAACTCACCCAAGAACTTCCTCATGATGGCGTTGCTCTGCTTCAGCGCCTCAGCCCTCTGGGAGGGGTCGAACACCAGCCAGTCAATCACATCGATCTTCCGAAGGTCCTCCTGGAAACAACACCACCACACAGATTTACACATCTCTCTCAACCACTGCCTGCCCTAAATGATCAACTTTGCAGGAGGTATTTTGGAACATTTGGGCTGGTTCCATAGACCTTGAAGAGCACTAGTCTCGGACCATCCTTCCTACTGCGGGGTTACATTAGGCAGTCCAGGACAGTGCTAATTTGGGGTCTGCAAAACCAGAGAATATCTTACGATGTGTTAGCAACGTTTGGAAGAGCATCTGTCAGAAAAAGATTAAAAAAAAAAAAAAAAAAGAAAATCCAACCTACTATAAAATAAGTGATAATAATTCTCTTGTCTAGCCCCCTTGCAGTTTTAAACCGCAGGCAGGTCTTGTACTGAACACCCTGTGTAATACACATATCTAGCGCTGATCCACTCGTACTGTACCTCGGAGGTGCCACTATCCAGAGCCAGGTCGTGATGAGAAAAGTCGTCCGCATCTCTCTTGCGGATATTCTCCACCACCGTTTTTGTTACTGCAGCAACATCTAGCCCTGTACATGGGAACAAGCAAACAAAACATACTGGCTAAAGTTACTGTACTTCAGCCACTGGTGTTACTAAATTTTATACAATAATTCAATGTGTTAACACTAGGGTCCCCATGTACAGCTTAGGTTAGGTCTTGTTTAATTACCGTATTCCTTTGAATTTATGAAGCACTTTTTAAACCAAATTATTCTTCTCAAACATGTCCTACGTCTTAAATTTGAGTTTAGTGACGCGTGTTTTACAAATCAAAAACGTTACTGTCCGATCATGAATCCTCCATGACATACAGGCAGCCATTTTCACTTGACATCTCCCAGACTCATTGTCTGGGAGATGTCAAGTGATAAAGAGGACTCTTCCAACTCAGATGAGGAGGACTAGGAGAGAGTCGCTGTTGTTACAGGCATGTTCATTTACCAATATACAATATGCATTACCAACATGCCTAATAGATGAGTGTTCCTTTGTATAAATTGGTCTTATATGTGTTGTATCTTATTAAATGCATCTTTATTTGATGTTTTATTTTTTTCCTCAAATTGAGGGTGGGAAATTTGGGCTGTGTCTTAAATTCGATGGAATACGATACTTGGTATTATCATCACTAAAATCCAAATGATAAAGAACGGCAGTGTTGATATTTCGCCGCTGTGTAAAGCAGCGATCATGCTCCAATTGAAACCCTCAGAGGTTGTTTTGAGGCGGCTTCTTACCTGCTTCCTTGGCCAGTTCCAGACAGTGTTTCCGTTGATCGGTCTCTGTGACACACTCCAGAAACTCAGAGTACTGAGCGATCGCCATGTCTGCAGGCAAGTGGCTCACATAAAAGGCAATCAGGTCTGTGTGCTTCTTGTTTACCAAAACCTACAGAAAAAAAAAGATCATCTATTGCTACAGCACAAGGGTGATGGTGCCACGGTATAATGACCGATTCCTGTCAACCAGGACCCATGAATAACAAGACAAGCTGAAACTGTGTTTAAACACAGGAATGTATTTCCAAAGAAGATACCTGGATATAGGTCTTCAGAATGTCCACAGAAACCTCCTCCTGTAAAAGAAACACAATTAAATTATGTTTAACAGATATTATTATTATTTTTTTTTTTATGCATCTAGCCTCCCTCCCTCAACATCAACCCTTTAGACGGGTGTTTAAAGGCACCTATGCAATAAGCATGGGCAACAGAAGGACCTAACATGCATGCTCCGCCCACCTTGATCTGCATCAGAAGGATCTTACATGCACGCTCCACCCACCTTGATCTGCATCAGAAGGACCTAACATGCACGCTCCGCCCACCTTGATCTGCAACAGAAGGACCTAACATGCATGCTCCGCCCACCTTGATCTGCATCAGAAGGACCTAACATGCATGCTCCGCCCACCTTGATCTGCAGCAGAAGGACCTAACTTGCATGCTCCGCCCACCTTGATCTGCAACAGAAGGACCTAACATGCACGCTCCGCCCACCTTGGTCTGCATCCCCAGACTGCGGAAGAACAGGATCAGGTGAGTCATGAAGCGCAGCAGGTGAGAGGGGAGGGCAGGCTTTCCATGGGACAGCCAGTCACTGAACTCCTCCATCAAACCTAAAGCACAACAAACAAAATCACACAATGCCAGAGAATGAGAAGAGCTGGTAAAACTCATCTTCCGCGGCACACATGTCCGGAAACACTTTATCTACTGCATGATTTCACAGCTAAAATGCAACACCTCATCTCAATAGGACGGAGCACCAGGCTCTGTGCTGGGATGCAAACACAGCCCTACTTGGCTCTTGTATCACCTCCCCTAACCCTAACCCTAACCCTAACCCTAACCCTAACCCTAACCCTAACCCTAACCCTATTAAAAAAACAACCACCACCACGGCTTGTTTTCTTTCTTCCTTTCTTGGCATATGAAGCTAACAAATAAATAAATACCTAAATGCTAAATGTATATCCTGGCAGCAAACGTCTTTCCTTACCATCGAGATCTCCCAGGATGATGAATTTTTGAATGACGTGGTAATGCTCCGTTGTTTCCTCCAATACCCTCTTAATAAAACAGGATGTTAAATTGAAGATCAGTGTCAGTTATCTCAAGTCAGATGATACAGTTTACAACATGTTATTTTTTTTTTGGTGGGGGGGGGGGGGGGGGCACAAATCTTGGCCCAGGTTGTTTTTTTTGCAATGATTGTAGTATTTTTCTAAATCAGACACCAACAACAGCATTAGGAATTCAGTAAGACTGCACGTTAAGGATGACATTACCTCTTATATAAAAAACCATACAGTAAATCATATTTGCGGCAAACAAACAAACTAAAAATAAAAATAAATACTGTGTACTTGTTTTACTGTCGTCTTGCTAATCTGTTTAGCAACACGATCATTTTAAGTATACCTTTAAAAACCTTTAGAAATCAACACGTACCTTTTTCTCTGTTGCTTTTAGTTCTTCAAATACCCTTTCCAGTGTCCAACTAAAAAGAAAAACACGAGCAGGACTAGTTATTCAAGGGTCTTTGTTGGAAGTAATCTCTTAAACAGACACACACATACACAAACAACTGACTGAAAACTTTGCAAAGCTATAATGTCAAAGGAAGTCTTCGCTAAGGAAATAAAACTAATAAAAAAAAAAATTATAAAAGAATAATAGAAAACAAAGGATGACTGTTAGTTGTGCCCTGCGGCTCACTCACTCACTTTGCTTCCCTACCCTGCGGCTCACTCACTCACTTTGCTTCCCTGCCCTGCGGCTCACTCACTCGCTTTGCTTCCCTGCCCTGCGGCTCACTCACTCACTCGCTTTGCTTCCCTACCCTGCGGCTCACTCACTCACTTTGCTTCCCTGCCCTGCGGCTCACTCACTCACTCACTTTGCTTCCCTGCCCTGCAGCTCACTCACTCACTCGCTTTGCTTCCCTACCCTGCGGCTCACTCACTCACTTTGCTTCCCTGCCCTGCGGCTCACTCACTCGCTTTGCTTCCCTACCCTGCGGCTCACTCACTCGCTTTGCTTCCCTGCCCTGCGGCTCACTCACTCACTTTGCTTCCCTACCCTGCGGCTCACTCACTCACTTTGCTTCCCTGCCCTGCGGCTCACTCACTCACTTTGCTTCCCTACCCTGCGGCTCACTCACTCACTTTGCTTCCCTACCCTGCGGCTCACTCACTCACTCACTTTGCTTCCCTACCCTGCGGCTCACTCACTCACTTTGCTTCCCTACCCTGCGGCTCACTCACTCACTTTGCTTCCCTGCCCTGCGGCTCACTCACTCACTTTGCTTCCCTGCCCTGCGGCTCACTCACTCGCTTTGCTTCCCTGCCCTGCGGCTCACTCACTCACTTTGCTTCCCTACCCTGCGGCTCACTCACTCACTTTGCTTCCCTGCCCTGCGGCTCACTCACTCACTCACTTTGCTTCCCTGCCCTGCGGCTCACTCACTCACTCGCTTTGCTTCCCTACCCTGCGGCTCACTCACTCACTCACTTTGCTTCCCTACCCTGCGGCTCACTCACTCACTTTGCTTCCCTGCCCTGCGGCTCACTCACTCACTTTGCTTCCCTGCCCTGCGGCTCACTCACTCGCTTTGCTTCCCTGCCCTGCGGCTCACTCACTCACTTTGCTTCCCTACCCTGCGGCTCACTCACTCACTTTGCTTCCCTGCCCTGCGGCTCACTCACTCACTTTGCTTCCCTACCCTGCGGCTCACTCACTCACTTTGCTTCCCTACCCTGCGGCTCACTCACTCACTCACTTTGCTTCCCTACCCTGCGGCTCACTCACTCACTTTGCTTCCCTACCCTGCGGCTCACTCACTCACTTTGCTTCCCTGCCCTGCGGCTCACTCACTCACTTTGCTTCCCTGCCCTGCGGCTCACTCACTCACTCGCTTTGCTTCCCTGCCCTGCGGCTCACTCACTCACTTTGCTTCCCTGCCCTGCGGCTCACTCACTCACTCACTTTGCTTCCCTGCCCTGCGGCTCACTCACTCACTCACTTTGCTTCCCTACCCTGCGGCTCACTCACTCACTTTGCTTCCCTGCCCTGCGGCTCACTCACTCACTCACTTTGCTTCCCTACCCTGCGGCTCACTCACTCACTTTGCTTCCCTACCCTGCGGCTCACTCACTCACTTTGCTTCCCTACCCTGCGGCTCACTCACTCACTTTGCTTCCCTGCCCTGCGGCTCACTCACTCACTCACTTTGCTTCCCTGCCCTGCGGCTCACTCACTCACTTTGCTTCCCTACCCTGCGGCTCACTCACTCACTTTGCTTCCCTGCCCTGCGGCTCACTCACTCACTCACTTTGCTTCCCTGCCCTGCGGCTCACTCACTCACTCACTTTGCTTCCCTGCCCTGCGGCTCACTCACTCACTTTGCTTCCCTACCCTGCGGCTCACTCACTCACTTTGCTCCCCTACCCTGCGGCTCACTCACTCACTTTGCTTCCCTGCCCTGCGGCTCACTCACTCACTCGCTTTGCTTCCCTGCCCTGCGGCTCACTCACTCACTCACTTTGCTTCCCTGCCCTGCAGCTCACTCACTCACTTTGCTTCCCTACCCTGCGGCTCACTCACTCACTTTGCTTCCCTACCCTGCGGCTCACTCACTCACTTTGCTTCCCTACCCTGCGGCTCACTCACTCACTCACTTTGCTTCCCTGCCCTGCAGCTCACTCACTCACTTTGCTTCCCTACCCTGCGGCTCACTCACTCACTTTGCTTCCCTACCCTGCGGCTCACTCACTCACTTTGCTTCCCTGCCCTGCGGCTCACTCACTCACTCACTTTGCTTCCCTGCCCTGCAGCTCACTCACTCACTTTGCTTCCCTGCCCTGCGGCTCACTCACTCACTCGCTTTGCTTCCCTGCCCTGCGGCTCACTCACTCACTTTGCTTCCCTGCCCTGCAGCTCACTCACTTTGCTTCCCTGCCCTGCGGCTCACTCACTCACTTTGCTTCCCTGCCCTACGGCTCACTCACTCACTTTGCTTCCAGGTACTCTCGGGGCAGCTCCTCCAGCTGATGCAGCGCGGTTCCCGAGGAGCAGATCTCCTGCTCCACCAGCGTGTCCACCAGCACCCGGAAGTACGCCCACACCGTGTCCTCCCATGAGTCACACACTGGGAGCAGCTGTACCAGAGCAAGAGAGAACATTCAAACACCTGCCTTGTGAGAACCAGCTCCCTCTGCTCTGTTAAATTAAACACCTGCCTCTGTGAGAACCAGCTCCCTCTGCTCTGTTAAACACCTGCCTCTGTGAGAACCAGCTCCCTCTGCTCTGTTAAACACCTGCCTCTGTGAGAACCAGCTCCCTCTGCTCTGTTAAACACCTGCCTTGTGAGAACCAGCTCTCTCTGCTCTGTTAAACACCTGCCTTGTGAGAACCAGCTCTCTCTGCTCTGTTAAACACCTGCCTCTGTGAGAACCAGCTCCCTCTGCTCTGTTAAACACCTGCCCTGTGAGAACCAGCTCCCTCTGCTCTGTTAAACACCTGCCCTGTGAGAACCAGCTCCCTCTGCTCTGTTAAACACCTGCCTCTGTGAGAACCAGCTCCCTCTGCTCTGTTAAACACCTGCCTCTGTGAGAACCAGCTCCCTCTGCTCTGTTAAACACCTGCCTCTGTGAGAACCAGCTCCCTCTGCTCTGTTAAACACCTGCCTCTGTGAGAACCAGCTCCCTCTGCTCTGTTAAACACCTGCCTCTGTGAGAACCAGCTCCCTCTGCTCTGTTAAACACCTGCCTCTGTGAGAACCAGCTCCCTCTGCTCTGTTAAACACCTGCCTTGTGAGAACCAGCTCCCTCTGCTCTGTTAAACACCTGCCTCTGCGAGAACCAGCTCCCTCTGCTCTGTTAAATTAAACACCTGGGATGGAAATAAGACCCCCATTGCACAGTAGTTTGATCCATTCCTGGTTTTACTATGAGTTTAATCAGATGCACATGAGCTTGTTACCTATTCACTGTGGCTAATCAGGCTTGTAGTGAAACCTGAAATGTGAAACTGTAGTGAAACTGCTATGCAATGGGAGTCTTATTTCCATCCCGACGTGTTAACAAGGGCTAGATCACTGAAATAATCAATATGCCCAACTAAGACATGAAATAAAATGAGTAACAGAATTGTGATGTGTCAGTAATACCTGTTTAAGATTTCCGCTGAGGGCTGCGTAGATGGCTCGTTCATACCGGTTGAACTGCTCCTGCAATACGAACATGTATTAAACGCAGAAATGCTTTTAAAACAATGCTCATCACCACAGCTTAGGAAATGTAAGTGCAAAAAAATACATACAACAACCTAGACAATAAAATACAATTACAATTCTCTAGAAATAAAATGCAATACTCAAATAGTTAAGAAGATTCTTTGTTATTATTATTCATGTTTTAAAGCCATCTTTAAAACTGTACCATCTACTAGATTAGATTGTTTTTAACACTGTGATTCTCTGAACAAGACCAAATAAAAGGACTATATTTCCAAAGCGTTTACTCCACTTGAATTAACTCCTATTTTTTGGAATGGAGAAAAACAACATAATAATAATAATAATAATAATAATAATAATAATATGAATAATAATAATATGAATAATAATAATAATAATAATAATAATAATATGACAAAGCCAGACCCAAAACAACTAGGTAATAGCGCTGTCAGGTTGTTTGCTTCTCATTCGGTAACATTAACATTGTTGTTGTTAAAAAAAATAGTAGTTTAAAGATTCGAGTAAACGCTTTGAAAAGATGGCCCAGTGTCTCTTACATCCTCCGCCATCCTCCAACAACAGGTTTTCCAAACACAGCGATGAGGGTTCCCCTCCACGGGCTGCAGCTCCACCCCTGCAATGACATGCAAACAGAGGCTCTTACACGCCTTACAGTCTTTGTTGAACACTTTAAAAAAGTACATATGTGTCCCACAAATAAAAATGGTGCTAACTTCCTTACTTTTGCAACGAGGTGAACAAAACAGGATTTACAATTTACTGACACGTTGGATCTGCTCATCCACATTGTCAGATTCCTCCTCGCGATACTCGAGTCACTCTCAAATGTATTTTAAGTAGAAACGGTTTGAACAGCCATTCAATTCTTTCTACCTTAAGGGGTTAAAGGACTAGGGTCTAAAAGATGAGTATTTCACCTACATGTGACGGCAAAAAATGTAATATTTACTATGGTAGTTTCACCTTTAATGAAACTACCATCGGGGTGAATTTGCAGAACTTGTATTACTGCATTCTAATAGTTTCCATGCGTATTAAATCCTATGTAGGCCCACTCTGCTATTCCTAATCTACATTAATGACTTAGATTCTGGTATAGTAAGCAAACTTGTTAAATTTGCAGACGACACAAAAATGGGAGGAGTAGCAAACACTTGCAGCAGCAAAGGTCATTCAAAATGATCTAGACAGCATTCAGAACTGGGCAGATATATGGCAAATGAATTTTAATAGAGAAAAGTGCAAGGTACTGCACGCAGGCAATAAAAATGTGCATTATAAATACCATATGGGAGATACTGAAATTGAAGAAGGAATGTATGAAAAGAACCTAGGAGTTTATGTTGACTCAGAAACGTCTTCATCTAGACAATGTTGGGAAGCTATAAAAAAGGCCAACAAGATACTCGGCTATATAGTGAAAAATGTTGAATTTAAAATCAAGGGAAGTAATGTTAAAACTTTATAATGCATTAGTAAGACCTCATCTAGAATATTGTGTTCAGTTCTGGTCACCTCGCTACAAAAAGGATATTGCTGCTCTAGAAGGAGTGCAAAGAAGAGCGACCAGAATTATTCCTGGTTTAAAAGGCATGTCGTATGCAGACAGGCTAAAATAATTAGTCTAAAAGAAGACTACGCGGCGATCTGATTCAAACATTCAAAATCCTAAAAGGTACAGACAATGTCAACCCGGAGGACTTTTTTGACCTGAAAAAAGAAATAAAGACCAGGGGTCACGAATGGAGATTAGATAAAGGGGCATTCAGAACAGAAAATAGGAGGCACTTTTTTACACAGAGAATCGTGGGAGTCTGGAACCAACTCCCCAGTAATGTTGTTGAAGCTGACACCCTGGGATCCTTCAAGAAGCTGCTTGATGAGATTCTGGGATCAATAAGCTACTAACAACCAAATGAGCAAGATGGGCTGAATGGCCTCCTCTCGTTTGTAAACTTTATGTTCTTATGTTCATATGTTCAATTTTACTCATTTATAAACTTCCATGTAAATATTTAATACTCGTTGGCAAAATTCTCATTATAGACCCTCGTCATTTAAAACATCAAAAAACAAAAAACAAATCTTGTCATAATTCACACATTTCATACACTCGATCACTGAAATAGTGAACTACAACACATATTCACCTCCGCTGATGTTTGGGTCATGGTATAGCTTCCACCCCTCCAGTGTCGCTGCTCTCCAAGCTTGACCACAGCGCTTACAAAGACGCTGAGCCTTCAAATAGAGCAAATGTGTCAGATAGCTGCAATTTTATTGAAGCCATGTCAATGCTAACCAGTTGGAGAATATTGAACATTGCAGAAGTTCTACTTCAAAGGGTATTCGAACAGTGAATAAGCAAACTAAATAATAATCAATTTGACAGTTATTCAAACCAGGTCTGACCTCATTCACCAAGGCGAGACAAAAAAACCCAGTACTTGCATGAATCCTAGTCATTTTTAACACAGATTCCCCCCAGAAAGTCCCACTGATCAGGCAGCCATGTGTAACTTGTAAAGATTACTTTTGAATGACAAGCGAAGTGCAAGGAATCAGTGAGAGTAGGGAGTCAGTGTTTCCTTGAGAAGAAAGCAAGTGGCTTTGTATATTAAAGTACTGATGGCTTATCATCTACAAACAGTCAGTGAATTGATGCTGAACAGCTGCATTGCTGGACCCTGACTAAAGGCACCTTGTCCAAGATGGTCAAGTGTTTTCGCCCACAGGAAGCCCTGGAGCGGCTCAGATGAGAGCTGCACTCACCTCCTCTGTCATGCCGGCTCGGATGAGGGTGAAGAGGTATTTGAGCATCCTGATATCGTCCTCCCTGTCCAGATCAGCCAGAGGCAGCTTCTGCCTGACCGGAGCATCGGGGTCCTGCATACAAACACAGCTCAGCCTGTATCCACTGGAGACAGCATGCAGGGCTATTCCCACTGGAGAAGACTTGTGCAAATGTTCTCATCTCTTATTTGCAACAGCATTCTCACTGGTCCTTATTGGTGGGCTTAAGATGCTTTTATGATCTTCGCTGCTTGATATTATTTATTCTATAAAGTGAGGCTGGAACCATGTAATTGAGCCCATGTAAGGAAAACTCAGGAACAAATGGCAGGTTACACAAGACTGTCAGCACAAAGATAAAGAGAACAGTGAAAATGTTGCAAATACTAATTGGAAATAGCAGTTTGCTACATGTATAGTTCAGAATGGATACTATACAAAATAAATGGCATATAATCTGTATTTTGAACATTAAAACATTAGTGTCAAGCCTTTCGATTGAATCTAGGAAAGGGTACAATAAAGCAGATGTCTTTCTGAATTGATACCAGTTCAGTGACCAGCGGGCGGCTGAACCCTGCGTGCGACGGGGTTCTTCTCTGCTTCAGGGTGTGCAGCGTATTCTCCCTGCAATAAAACAAACGCAGGAGAGTTGCAATGAGTGTGCAGCGTATTCTCCCTGCAATAAAACACACGCAGGAGAGTTGCAATGAGTGTGCAGCGTATTCTCCCTGCAATAAAACACACGCAGGAGAGTTGCAATGACTGATTTAGTATCTGAAACCCAGGGTGCACAGAGACTGTTCAGGACATACAGTTCACATTCAAAGCTGCTGAAAATAATTTTACATACGCAATTGTAGCAAAGGTTATTTACCAATAGACCGATTTGGCATAGAACTCGATGTTATCAGAAAAATCCCCGATTTCATCTTTGGCGATGGTTTCCAGCCAGTCTACAACAATCTGCAAAAAAAGAAATAATAATAAATGCAACTGAAGCAAGCCAGCCCTCCTACATCACCCTGGCAGTGTGGGTAGGAGTGAACAGAGAGCCATACTAATTCAAACAGGGAGTTATTGTCACATGCAAAGTTATGCATGCACTGTCACAGAGTGACAGACAGGTGGTGCTAACAGGATAGTAATGCATGCACTTTCATTTTTATAATTTGATGATTTTCCTGATGTACAGAGAAGCTCATTTTATTTTACCAGGGTATTGGAAACATTTTCTTATAATGACCTGTAGCTTTATTTAGACTGCTGCTTCTGCTGTTCATAAACTGGTTAACCTCAGTTTGGGACTGCCTTCACTACTAATACTACACATGCATATAGTATACCATTAGATTGAATACAATCACTACCTGGCTCTGACGAACCAGAGAGTCTCTTTGAAACAGATTTTCCACGATCACCTTTTCACTCTCACTTGGTGCCTAAAACCAAAACCAAATGCAACAATCAATAAACAATAACAATAATTCACACATATGAACAGCACTTCCTAACACTCCCTTCTTAGGTTAACAGTATCCCAGGTGCAGCGACGCACTACACATACACTCCAGTATCCTGCTACAACAGCTACATGTTCTGTGCACACACATTCCTTCCTTCCTTCATTGGCTGTTGATTCCCTTGTGAGGAGATGGACAGCTGACATGCCCAGGCAAGTATAAGCAAGAGTTGCAATGAAAGGCTTTTGGGTTGACTTACAGCAGCATCAATCATTACGTCATCTTCGAGAGCAGACTGGATTCTGTCCCTGGAAGAGAAATCAGGAGCCTAATGTAATTCAGCTCAGGCATGTTTCAAGTAATAAATGGACATGTCCTTAAATATACATACATTGAAAGTTATATTACAGCAAACTATCACCACTAGGCTTATTAGATTAGATTAGTTACAGAACACCCTGCATTGTTCACAACAAATGCAAAACTTTACCGGTGTCCTGTGTATCACAGAGTTATATTTTATTGAATAAAAATCCCAGTCATTTTCTTATTTTTTGTTCACACATCCTAGGTAAACCAGCAGGAGAATGAAACCCAACATTATTCACAAATTCCACCCCCCGTTCCCACCACAGCCATGTGATGTGAGCACCAGCTTTGTTGCGCGGATTTGGACACAGACAGGTTTCAGAGAGGGACAGGAGAGGTCTGTCCTGATGAAGGCTGGTATTAATTTGGATACAGACAGGTTTCAGAGAGGGACAGGAGAGGTCTGTCCTGATGAAGGCTGGTATTAATTTGGATACAGACAGGTTTCAGAGAGGGACAGGAGAGGTCTGTCCTGATGAAGGCTGGTATTAATTTGGATACAGACAGGTTTCAGAGAAGGACAGGAGAGGTCTGTCCTGATGAAGGCTGGTATTAATTTGGATACAGACAGGTTTCAGAGAGGGACAGGAGAGGTCTGTCCTGATGAAGGCTGGTATTAATTTGGATACAGACAGGTTTCAGAGAGGGACAGGAGAGGTCTGTCCTGATGAAGGCTGGTATTAATTTGGATACAGACAGGTTTCAGAGAAGGACAGGAGAGGTCTGTCCTGATGAAGGCTGGTATTAATTTGGATACAGACAGGTTTCAGAGAGGGACAGGAGAGGTCTGTCCTGATGAAGGCTGGTATTAATTTGGATACAGACAGGTTTCAGAGAGGGACAGGAGAGGTCTGTCCTGATGAAGGCTGGTATTAATTTGGATACAGACAGGTTTCAGAGAGGGACAGGAGAGGTCTGTCCTGATGAAGGCTGGTATTAATTTGGATACAGACAGGTTTCAGAGAAGGACAGGAGAGGTCTGTCCTGATGAAGGCTGGTATTAATTTGGATACAGACAGGTTTCAGAGAAGGACAGGAGAGGTCTGTCCTGATGAAGGCTGGTATTAATTTGGATACAGACAGGTTTCAGAGAGGGACAGGAGAGGTCTGTCCTGATGAAGGCTGGTATTAATTTGGATACAGACAGGTTTCAGAGAAGGACAGGAGAGGTCTGTCCTGATGAAGGCTGGTATTAATTTGGATACAGACAGGTTTCAGAGAGGGACAGGAGAGGTCTGTCCTGATGAAGGCTGGTATTAATTTGGATACAGACAGGTTTCAGAGAAGGACAGGAGAGGTCTGTCCTGATGAAGGCTGGTATTAATTAGTAAAATACGTTTGGTTTCATCCCCTAGGCTGTGTGAATATAAATATCAAAAACAGTTGCTGTGATGTTGAAAAATGCACAGCAAAGTAATGCATCTGTTGTAAACACTAACTAACCCTTTCAGCTCAAGGTGAACTCAACACAGCACCTCAACAGATAAGAATATCATGAACACCAAGAGTCATCTAATGCGGAAGAAAACAACATGTTTTCTCTCTGAAATGTTTTTTATGTAATGTTCATTCATGTGATGTCACAGTAGATAGACAGACCTGTACAGTGAAGTTAGCAGCCTCCATGTCACCATTTCCTGCTGTAGCAACCACAGCATGCTGGCGGTTTGGGAGAATTTCTGTTGCCCTGGCGTCGCTCTCGTAACGATTTTTTTCAGCATGCCCACCTAAAACAAACCCATTGTTAAAAGAAAGTCTTACAAAATGCCTTGAAAAGAGAAACTTGGCACAGTAGTGGTTGACTGGTTCTAACACTGATGATCCAATCATCATAAAGGATCTATTTTTTGATATCCTTAACCTTATGGTTCATATTGTCTTGACCTTCGACAGACGCACACACAGTAATCCCCGATGGGCCCGTCTCTGTACCTGTTCTTCACAGATTGTCTCGTACTCTTCTATCAGATCAAAGATCGCACTGGAGGAATGCCTCAGATAAGACTGTAAGAATTCAGGAAACATGCTGAAGGAAGCTGAAATGGACAGAAAAAGCAGGGGAACGAATGAGTAATTCAACACGGTCGATGGCTTCTTTAACTGCATGCATCTTTATTCAATTCATAAAAACAGACTTAAAGCCAACCTGTGCTAAAGGTCCTCAGCAACTTTAATTACAATGGATGAAGCAATGATCTACTGCAGATATACTGTAAACCATGACATATGCGCCCAAACGTAGCAGGGACAGAAATACGACTCCCACTGCTGAGCAGTTTGATCCACTCCTAGTTTTACTAGGAATTTCATGAAACACCCCTGTGCTTGTAACCTATAGACTGGGGCTAATCAAGCTCCTAGTAAACAGAATGCAACAGGAGTGTTATTTCCATCCCTGCTTATGCACTACACCCTCTGTTGTAGGTGTCGCTGCAGATTCTTTTGCACAACACAGGCTATTATTGGCACATACTGTACTCCTGCATTAGGAACACCGCTGCCACATAAAAGCAGGGGTGTAAATACAGCAAAGGCAATAAGGAAGCATGTGGAAGGAGGACTCACCAGCCTCCCCAGGGTCATCCTCTTTCAGCATCACTGCACTCATGGTGACGTCCTCAGTGAAGCTGGAGTCCACCAGGCCGCTCTGCTGGGGGGACAGGTACAGCGTATTGGTCCAGTCGCTGTCATCCAGATTCTGCACCCAGGGAAAGACCATTTTTAAATAATAAGTCACTACCACGACACACTTACCAAGATATTAAAAACCTGTGATGCTGGAGGGTGTTGCCTGTTTTTTTGGTTTTTTTGCCTTTATTCAGATCACCTGCTTACTAGCTGGAGGTATCCCTGAATAAATAATCCTCTACAGATTTATCCAAAGGATTTCGACACAAGCAAGCCATCTCACCAATTCAGACACGCCTCAAATGCGATCCCTTTACTGCCAGTGACTGCGTGGGATATGTGCTGTTCATTTCACCTCAGCAAACCTGGTATTGTATCATTTTTATAACGTGAAGTAGACTGGGTCTCTCCGCGCAGACTGGCGTGCTTACAGTGTTGAACATTCCCTCAGAGACTGCACTGCTGTTGAGAGCGCTGCTCAGGAGGCACTGCTGTTAATACAGCTGGTATTAGTCTTGCGTACCGTAGACAGGTTTCCAAGGCGAGCTGGTGTCTGAGAGTATCGAGGAGACTTCCCTCCCGTTGACAGAATAGCCGATACATCAGGGTGCCTCTTAATAAGAGGGGTAACTGAAAGAGAGAGAGAGAGAGAGAACCAGCAGAGACGGTCAGCTCGAATATAACCAGTTAAAAACCATTAACTGAAGAGCTATTAAACAAAACTTGAATCTATACTGGAAACAGTCCAGCAGGAGCCATTTAACCAGTTTGTAAAGTGCCATTGCTTTTGTTATTGAAATATTTAGACATTTATAATAACTGTTTCCAGTTCATTAACCAATGTACATTTCACAGTGTAAATAGAATACAATATTGCTCATATTTATAAGCATGCATTTGAATGACAGCTTTGGATATCACTTCAAAGCACATTAACTACTTGCACTGTACGTACACGTCTATCACAGAATGTACTTGCAACAAAAATCACTACAAATCAAGAAAATAACTTCAAGCACATGTCGCTATTGTCTAGAGTTCCATGCTCACAACCCCAGAAATGTGTGCATGCTGTAAATGGCAGTAAAAGGTCCCTGTTTGCTGTCAGGTTGAATGGCTGTACATACAGGAGTGTTTGAGAAGTGAGCCTGGAGTTCGGTTCAGTAGCTGCGGCCTGGCAGGGGTTGTGGATGCGCCGGAGACTTCGCATGGCGAGGAGGGAACTGGACTAGGAGTCAAGAAATACAACAAGGTCTCGAGGCACAGTAACAGCATCGATCAACTACTGTGCCGACAGGAATGAGCTGGGTGCTTTATTCCCCCACCACATGACCATCACCATAGAATGAGATCTCTGTCTGGTTTACAATAGAGAAATATTACATTTAGAAAATAAGTTAGGTTCAATACTGCTGGCAAACTTGGTCATTTCAGGCAGCGTTTGTTTGAATATTTGAATACATTGCAGGGATGGAACTACAACTCCTATTGCATAGCAGTTTCACCCATTCCTGGTTTTACTATCAGCTTGATTAGCCACATTGTAGAGGTAACAAGCTCAGGTGTGTGCTTAAACTCATAGTAAAACCAGTAATGGATCAAACTGCTGTGCAATAGGAGACTTATTTCCATCCCTGCACTCAGCTCTAGAGACCTAGGGCAATCAAAGCTCAGTGTCTGTATGGCCGTCAGTTTCAGAACCTGCGGGAAAACAACCGACAGGATGTGTGGAAAACACACAGCAATCACAAGTCATGTTTTTTTCATTATTAGTTTTCAACAATAAGATTATTTTAGTGCCAAGAAAGGGAATGAAAAACTGTAGGGAAGCTGGGAATTTAGTGTGTAGGCATGGAAATAAGGTGTGTCTTATTAAAACGCATAGTAAAACCAGGAATGGATCAAACTGCTATGCAATGGGGTCCTATTTCCATCCCTGGTGTGTGTGTGTGTGTGTGTGTGTGTGTGTGATTTGTCCACAGCTTCAGATTTCCAGACCCAGTAAAGGATACAGAAGACCTTCTTATTGGTACTTCTTCTTCGGGCTGCTCTGGTGACCTCTGTGTCCCTAACGACAGGAGACAGCAACTCATCACACCTGTGAAATACAAACAGGAGACAGCAACTCATCACACTGTGAAATACAAACAGGAGACAGCAACTCATCACACCTGTGAAATACAAACAGGAGACAGCAACTCATCACACCTGTGAAATACAAACAGGAGACAGCAACTCATCACACCTGTGAAATACAAACAGGAGACAGCAACTCATCACACCTGTGAAATACAAACAGGAGACAGCAACTCATCACACCTGTGAAACACAAACAGGAGACAGCAACTCATCACACCTGTGAAATACAAACAGGAGACAGCAACTCATCACACCTGTGAAATACAAACAGGAGACAGCAACTCATCACACCTGTGAAACACAAACAGGAGACAGCAACTCATCACACCTGTGAAACACAAACAGGAGACAGCAACTCATCACACCTGTGAAATACAAACAGGAGACAGCAACTCATCACACCTGTGAAATACAAACAGGAGACAGCAACTCATCACACTGTGAAATACAAACAGGAGACAGCAACTCATCACACCTGTGAAACACAAACAGGAGACAGCAACTCATCACACTGTGAAATACAAACAGGAGACAGCAACTCATCACACCTGTGAAACACAAACAGGAGACAGCAACTCATCACACCTGTGAAATACAAACAGGAGACAGCAACTCGTCACACCTGTGAAATACAAACAGGAGACAGCAACTCATCACACCTGTGAAACACAAACAGGAGACAGCAACTCATCACACCTGTGAAATACAAACAGGAGACAGCAACTCATCACACTGTGAAATACAAACAGGAGACAGCAACTCATCACACCTGTGAAATACAAACAGGAGACAGCAACTCATCACACCTGTGAAATACAAACAGGAGACAGCAACTCATCACACCTGTGAAATACAAACAGGAGACAGCAGCAACCCATTAAGACTGCTGCCAGTTGTTTCACGCCAGGACTGAAGTTACATTCTATTTCATTGGCCTTTCATTTTAGTGAATGGGTAGTTATATTAAGTATTTGTGTTGTGCAGCGACTGTCTGCAGCACGATCGGCTGCCTTGGTGCCAGTATTACTACTGTCCTATTCAGTAGTACCCACAATACAGAGCTGCTAGTACCATTTCCTAAACAAGTACAGAGTAAGGCTGTACTACTAACTGAACAACGATTTTGTGCGCAGAAAGGACGTTTGTGGAATTGAATTATATAACCGCTGTAGAGTACACATACTTTTTTACACTGAGATACTCATTTAAAAGACAGCGTGCAATTATATGCAGGGAGGCCTCTACAACTGCACTGATCCAAACCACATGTTCTCCGACAATAGACAACGAGCCAAACCCATTCACTGGTAACACAGTAAATAAACCCATAAGCACAGCAACACTTATAATAACAACAAAAAAAACCGTTGCAGGGTCTTACCGCTCCATGTTCATTCTGCTTTCAGAACTTCAGTAAAGTTTCATTCACCTATTCCCGCTCGGCTAGACCACTCCTATCGAACTCAGACACAGTCGATAAGAGGCTTAAGAGCACTAAGTAACACAGATCTGAACCTTACGCTGACCAGACCCGCATGCATACCCATTATATATATATATATATATATATATATATATATATATATATATATATATATATATATATATATATATAAATGCACAAGACTAGAAAGATCGATCGATGACATCGAAATTCAACTCTAAGGCATTTTACTAAAGAGCTGCAGCTGAAACAAACAAATCACCATTGAAGATGGTATGCGCTGTTCGCAGTCTTGGCCAGGCGGAGAGCGCCATCTGGCGGTTGAAAAACATATGCATGTACACATGGTTTTTGGCTTGATGCTCTTCAAATAAGGAACGATTCCCTCAAATAAAGAACTTACTAGCATGCCGCCTCTCACGATGCAAAGTCGTGGTTTTAGCCCTCATAACGATGTGGGTGCAGACCAAGACCAGGAAGTGTGAAACAAATCCATGCAATATATATAGATAGATAGATAGATAGATAGATCACTTTGAAAACACTCCTCAGTGTTCCTAATTACATTTCTCAATACCTTTATGGAAAGTCCAGCACTGGTGTAACCTGGTTCAGGAGTCTTGGTGCCGGTTGAGGAGCTGGTTAAACACTGGAGTTTTAAAGTGAATTGTTGCTGTAATCCATTTCAGGTATTTTATAGGCTGGCTGTCTGGACAGTAATTATTAGTTGCAGCTCCCATCTCTAGCTGGTAACCAGATTCTCAGCAGGGTGGGACACTTCTATTTTTTAAATTGGTATTTCTTTGTATGCATTACATTGGGATATGATTTACAGTCTGTTAAGATTCATTTAAATAATTTCATATATAGTGGTTCGGGGTGTACTTACTCTAGTAGGCCTATTGTTTTAAAGGATGGGATTGTAATTGGTTCTGTATCACGTTTTAGCAACGACAGGCAAAAACCGGCCACTCCCTTCCCCTATGAAAACCAGCTTGCCGTTACAATATCACGCTGTATGTGAGTCACACAGCCGTTCTCCTACATCAACCCCGAGCAGTTAGCGGGTATAAAGGACATTTTCAGGTTTGGTTGCAGCTCAGAAAGAAAAATGTAAAAATGTGCTTGTCATTTTTCTGAAATTATTATTATTTTGTTTGTTTGTTTTTGTTTTTATTATACTCATAACATTGTAAATGGCCTATATAGTTGTTATTTTCAACATGGGAGCAATACGATGCTTAAAATTAGTACAGCCTGTAAACACAGTTTTTAATGTCTGGTTTCACCCAGATGATTATGATCATTTCGTGTTAATCGGGGTCTGTGAAACCAGCTGTTAATCTATACAGGGCACTACACCTTTAAATCACCTGGTATGCTTTTGTAATGTAGATACTGCCACCTACTGACAGGATCCAGATGTTAAATCTCAAAGCTGGTGGTTGTATAAACAGATCAGTATGCATATACATGATTCTTTTCACATGCTGATTGGTGCTCAAACAGGAGCTAATTATCCTGCTGCAATACGTGTATCTGGGAATGCAGTACAGCACTGCATCTGTTTTGCATGAAAAACCAAAAAAACACTTCATTACCATAGGAATTATAAAGAGAAGAAAAGCTCTTCTGCAATATTGCAAATCACCATTATCCAGAGCTACCCAAAACAGAATGCGCTTTCAGGATTTGAATCTGATTACATTAAAAAGAAAAGGGATCCATGCACATGTTATGAATTGTCCCTTTTTCAGTAAGTATGAACAATAATTATGCTAAACAACCGAATCCAAACAGTTATGCACTGTATATATACATTAGCAATAGGGAAATATATAATAGATTATGTGTTTTATATAGCAAAGTGATCTATGAGAGATTTCCATGTTTAAAAAAGAACCCAAGCTTCCGTGTCTTTTCTAGTTATAGCTGCTCCACTTTCAAGAAGTGCTTTATCTCGCTTCTCTATTCTCGTAGGAAACGTATTGGATTTACAGTACTTTAAGACAGGTTTATTAGCCACGAGAGAGCCATAGCTGATAATAATATCGAATGTGGGCAGCCAGGTAGAAAGGAGGAATTGCTCCAGTTTTGTAGTCGCTAAATGTCATGCAACACAGATCTGCTAATCCGACTGCTGAGTGTGAAGAGTGAGGCAGGCACACCCTGTTGTGTTTGTGTTTGGTTGCACACCCACCCAAATAGCCAGGCATACCATGCTCAGCCGCAGGCTTCAGCTGATCGAAGAGGAAACATATGTTATCTTCCCACACAGAGTAACACCCTTTAATGATTTCATTTGTCAGCTTCTACTTAAGAGTTTTCAGGCAAGACATTCTTAACCATTCTTATTTAGTTTGGTCTTAACACTAGCAGACGCATGGTCAAGTACAAAAACAAATAATTGAATGGAACGGTGTTACATATTAGTACAGAATTGTACAATAATACTGTAGAAGGTCACCGCTTTGAACCATTCATGTCTTGAATAGAATCCACCAGTAGCAACTAGTTATAATTTTACTGACCCCATGAGGGTTTATCAGAATCCCTAGAAATATCCTTTATTAGCTAACTAATTAGATTTCAACACTGAAATAAGTATGTCAATGTAGGTGCAAAGTTTCGTTACTTTTTACAGCTGTGGATGGATCAGGTGGGTTTAGGTATTGGGATTAACTGGAAACGATCCCCAGTTAGCATCACACGAGCTAGGACTCAATAAAAATAGGAAGCACCACTTGTTGATACTAGAAAACTTTCAAATCGTGTGGATGTGGCGACACCAACCTAGGACTTTCACTTCTTGTAAATTTCTAAAAGAAAGAAACAGGGAAAAAAAATACAAGCCACTTCCTCGAATAAGAAGCATCAGCCTTGTAAGTGTGCTAATCTATTCCATTCTTAGTCAGCAAGCTCTGTGGAATGTGAAATGAAGGTGAATTGTAACAATTTGTGTAGTTAATGGCTATAGGTTACTCCATGTTGCCTACAATACATCCATTTCACAAATTTGATATAAATGAATGAGGATGAAGCGCTCATTCAGCTGGTTTGGTTCTGCTGTTTTTAATTTGCACCGGTTTCCAGGTCTCCCATACAATTATGCGCCAGCTGACGTTTCAGGATTTTGGTTTATACATGAATCTCTGCATCCTCTAACTATTAAAGATTAAAAGTGCAGTGCCCCATAAGGTTTTCAATAGTTTTTACATATTTAAAGATCAAGCAGCTAATTTTTTGCTATCCTGGCTGTTTCAGACTGTAATCACTCCGAGTAATCAAATCTTTGATATTTTATTTATTGTTAACGGCTAGTTTCACAGACCCCGATTAGCACTTATCTTGGATTATTTTGCCTAAGGTAACATTAGGTAGTTCAAGGTTGCTGCTAAATCAGAGGTCTGTGAATCAATGCTAATGGAGCAGAAACATTATTCTAATTAACTAAATTGTAAATGTCAGACATCCTACTCACAAATTACCACTAAATGTAAAATTACTCATTTCAATCAAATTTTGGATTTGTTTTTATTTAAAATATTTACACAGAATATACAGTGCACTTAGATTAAAACATCTCATGTTCAAATCATTCTAATACATATTAAAAAGTGATGTGGATTAGTGCCAGTGTTTTTTGGCAACCTACCTCAGTAAATATAAAGATTTGATTATGGAAAAAAAATCAAAGACATGAAAGCATACTGTGGGTATCTATTGGAAGAACTGCCTACATAAACCACCAACCAAATGCTTAGGAAAGCAAATGGTAATTATTCTAGAGAAAGGACCTGTCATGTCCAGTCACTGGTCTACCAAGTCTGAGTTCTCAGTACTGAAGGAGGAGTGATTGTCAGGTCATTTCTCAGAAATTGTTGGGCGAGTCCCCCCCCCATACAATACTCGATTTTAGTTACTGCAACTGAAAGCAAGTTATGTTCAGTTTTTGCACATAAGCAAGTGCTATGCAATGAAAACTCTCCAAATAAACACCATTATTAATAACATTACTGCACCCCCATAAGCACAGGATACAGTTTATACTGCCATAGGAGGCTGCAGCAATCAAAGAGGATTCAACTTGAGAAGCAGCTGAGAAAGTCATCTGATGATTCGCAGGTTTGCAAAAATCCTTATAGTGAATTTAACTAATAAAATTAGGTAAAATGATGGAACATGATTATAAAACCATCTTAAAAAAAAAAAAAAAAAAATTATATATAAATCAAGGACATTAAATTAGCAATTGACCAAATTAGTGAATTATCCTATTTTAAAGCCACGAGGGAACACTAGTCTTTGTGCATGACATAGGAAGAAACATGTAATGCATACATTTGTTTTACCACACAGTACCTGTCACCCACTGTAGAATGCACACAAGTATTAGATTTAAAAAAGTTAAACCAATATTTATTTCCTAGCACTGTTAAAACAATACACAAAACATTCAAGTGGCAGATAATCTTTACTGCAAGCCCTTGCATGGCAATCCACATCTACTGAACTACGGATGCTAGGTTATACAAAATTGCACCACTTTTAATTAAGGCTTTTTAGTTTACATTTGGCCACCTCAAAGCAGATGTTGCATTACAAATACTGTGGCTCTGGACTGGATATACACATGATCTTTACATCCAGGAGTTAATGCACACAAAGCAACAAGGCATTCTTAAATACATCCACAAGAGTGTTAAACATACTGCAGCTTGCGCCCTGTAACCAAATTACACGCAGTTCAAATTTTAGTTCCAACATTCACCACTGACATCCACAGTACTCGTTCACCAAGAAACATTTCAACCCAAATATTACACATGTGAAACAGAAATTACTAACAGGCAATTTTACTAACTAGTTGGTATATTTGGTTTTTTTCTCAATTACAACAGATGCATGAGCAAGCAGGGGATTTACAGTGAGAATCTACAGCTGCAGAAAGAAGCGTGAAGATTGGTTTTACAAACTAAATGGTTTAAATCATTCTTTAAAAAAAAAAAAAAAAAACAAAAAAAAAAACTCATTTTAAAATATATACTTCCTGTTGTAGATCCCCCTCAGACATCTATAAACATGGTTACCTATGTAAACATCATAATTATATAATAATAATAATAATAATAATAATAATAATAATAATAATAATAATAATAAAAAAAAGGTGACAAAAGGTTGACATTATTTTTTTTGTTTCTCCTGATAACTTACACATATTTGAAGGCAACATCTCAGGCTAAAGACAACATAATAGTGACAGAAAACCATTACTTTTTCCATACACAGAAAATCACGGTTTCCACAGGTTCCCCCCCAAGATAAAATCATATTAACAGCTGTTGCAATAATGTATCTTGGTACAACAAAACAGGAATAATCTAGTATCTCATATTTTTTTTATATTTATATATATATATATATATATATATATATATATATATATATATATATATATATATATATATATATATATATATATAAACTACAAATACCAAAGTTAGCTGTATGAAATTGTCTAAATAGGAGCTCTTTGGACTTTCACTTTTATTTTGCTAAAATAGTGGTGCTTCTCAATATTACATCATAATACCTGCGGCAGAAAACTGGGCACAGTGTTCAGCATGTTATACATCAGTTTCTTACATTTACAACATTGGTAAACGGAGTGTCTCCATCAGCAATAACACTGGGTGTAGGCTCTATCTTTTTTTTCAGTTGCATACAGTTAGAATATATTTATATACAAGTAAAAATCTCTTTCTTGTGATACTGGAGAGTGATTACAGTTATCTATGTACAAAAACTGACGCAGTAGCTTTAATCCATTTGTTAAAGGGCATCACCACAGGAAAGTCCATTTGATGTTGGGTTTAGTAAAGTTGGAATGCTGGCACTGTTGAACAGACAACAGTTTATCAGACCTGGAATTGAAAAAAAAAAAAAAAAGAAATGAGTTGCATGCTGCTGAATCAAAAAGTACAAAACAAAACTCTTCTGATTAATTTCCCTTCTATGTTTTAGTCCAGTAACACAACAGAGCATTATTCTAATAAACTCCAAAAAAAAAAAAAAAAGAGACAAATTAAACTCAATTGGCCCAGTGAAAGACATGTTTACATAGCATGCCCCGCTTGTAAATTGTAAAAGTAGGTGGTTTGAATATAAATCCCCTGACACAGTTACAAGTACAGAATGAGAGACGTCAGTGTCCTGTAAAAGTTGAACTCCAGAATCTATATACATAGTACATCTCCACAAAATGTAAATTGTGGCCTGCAGACTGACGTTTTTCTCCATATATATCCCGATACCAATACACAGAGTGTTGTATCCAAGCTTATTCAAAATTGGATAAGCGATTCTTTATCTACAGTGGTGCCAGGAAGTATTGTCAACTTGTAGTCTTAAATACTCATTTAGCTGTATGAATATACTGTTACTATTGTAGTTTAAAACGCATGTCAATACTTCTGGGACACGCTTATACCTGTGCCGTAGACTGCCTTCATTTCCCCAGACACCAATACTCTTGTGCAAAACTAAAATGTGACATAAGTACACAAGCATGAATGTGCAGGTGACTCCACTATATCCCAGTGACTGAGGGATACGAAAGACAGACAGTCCAACAGTAAACGTTCATTCTTCACCCACCTGGCTCAGAGATACAGCACATCTGTACATTAAAGCAGCTGACATGTTGACTTTTTGCGTGCTTTCCCCGGTACTGGGGTTTTCCTGTTGATTTGCCGAACCAGGTCATAGAAGATCTGCAAACAAAGACAAATTGAATTGCAATAGGATGTAGGAGGTACTGATTTATTATTTTTGGTAAAGTACGGATTTCCAGTCTTCCAGGCTAGTGTTATGTGATGCATTAGCAGCACCCCTTTACCCACATGTGGTAACCCTCGATCTTTCCTTCCCAAGGTAATCACGACAACGGTCATAATCCTGCTGTAAATACTTTAGATGCTGAACACAAGCAATGCAAATTTGCATTGACTCCAGGCAACCAAGAATCAGAGCAACCAGCTAAATACCCAAGCTTAAAACACTTCCTTATGCATATAATTCAGAATTAGGGGTGCTAGATTCCATATTGCATCATTTTGTGTTCTATGTTCTCACAGATGTTTGAATGTTCGCCATAATATGCATCGGGCCCCCAAAATATGGGTTAGTGTAGGGCCCCCACGTCCTTTAATCTGGCCCTGTGTACGCTGCCAATATCAGAGCACAACTCGCCCTGCAAACTGAACACCAGTGCTCTTACTAAGTGAGTCGCTAGGGGCGCTTAAAGATCTGCTTTATCATAAAGTGGAGAGCAGAGAAGAATAAACAAATGAAACTATACAGTATATATATATATACAGTACTGTGCAAAAGTTTTAGGCAGGTGTGGAAAAATGCTGTAAAGTAAGAATGCTTTCAAAAATAAACATGTTAATAGATTATATTTATCAATTAACTAAATGCAAAGTGAGTGAACAGAAGAAAAATCTAAATCAAATCCATATTTGGTGTGACCACCCTTTGCCTTCAAAACAGCATCAATTCTTCTAGGTACACTTGCACAAAGTCAGGGATTTTGTAGGCATATAGTCAGGGGTATGATTAAACAATTATACCAAACAGGTGCTAATGATCATCAATTCAATAAGTAGGTTGAAACACAATCATTAACTGAAACAGAAACAGCTGTGTAGGAGGAATAAAACTGGGTGAGGAACAGCCAAACTCAGCTAACAAGGTGAGGTTGCTGAAGACAGTTTACTGTCAAAAGTCATACACCATGGCAAGACTGAGCACAGCAACAAGACACACGGTAGTTATACTGCATCAGCAAGGTCTCTCCCAGGCAGAAATTTCAAGGCAGACAGGGGTTTCCAGATGTGCTGTCCAAGCTCTTTTGAAGAAGCACAAAGAAACGGGCAATGTTGAGGACCGTAGACGCAGTGGTCGGCCAAGGAAACTTACTGCAGCAGATGAAAGACACATCATGCTTACTTCCCTTTACAATCGGAAGATGTCCAGCAGTGCCATCAGCTCAGAATTGGCAGAAAACAGTGGGACCCTGGTACACCCATCTATAAGTCTGGTCAGAAGTGGCCTTCATGGAAGACTTGCGGCCAAAAAGCCATACCTCCGACGTGGAAACAAGGCCAAGCGACTCAACTATGCACCAAAACACAGGAACTGGGGTGCAGAAAAATGGCAACAGGTGCTCTGGACTGATGAGTCAAAATTTGAAATATTTGGCTGTAGCAGAAGGCAGTTTGTTCGCCGAAGGGCTGAAGAGCAGTACACGAATGAGTGTCTGCAGGCAACAGTGAAGCATGGTGGAGGTTCCTTGCAAGTTTGGGGCTCCATTTCTGCAAATGGAGTTGGGGATTTGGTCAGAATTAATGGTCTCCTCAATGCTGAGAAGTACAGGCAGATACTTATCCATCATGCAATACCATCAGGGAGGCATCTGATTGGCCCCAAATTTATTCTGCAGCATGACAACGACCCCAAACATACAGCGAAAGTCATTAAGAACTATCTTCAGCGTAAAGAAGAACAAGGAGTCCTGGAAGTGATGGTATGGCCCCCACAGAGCCCTGATCTCAACATCATCGAGTCTGTCTGGGATTACATGAAGAGAGAGAAGCAACTGAGGCTGCCTAAATCCACAGAAGAACTGTGGTTAGTTCTCCAAGATGTCTGGGCCAACCTACCTGCCGAGTTCCTTCAAAAACTGTGTGCAAGTGTACCTAGAAGAATTGATGCTGTTTTGAAGGCAAAGGGTGGTCACACCAAATATTGATTTGATGTAGATTTTTCTTCTGTTCACTCACTTTGCATTTTGTTAATTGATAAATATAAACTATTAACATGTCTATTTTTGAAAGCATTCTTACTTTACAGCATTTTTTCACACCTGCCTAAAACTTTTGCACAGTACTGTATGTATATATATATATATATATATATATATATATATATATATATATATATATATATATAAGCTCAAAGAGCTGTGTGTGTGTGTGTGTGTGTGTGTGTGTGTATATATATATATAAATATATATAAATATCAGTGTTCTCCCTAGGAATTCTGTACAGCCGGGCGGCAGAACATTATAGCCGGGAGCACTTTTATGGAAAAATAAACTTGCCTTACCTTAAATATATAATACGACAAATAATTTAAATAATGTGTTGTCTTTCATTGACTATATCTGGTTGCGCTTTTTTATGTTCTGTATTTTTTTTTATTACTGTTTTTTTTATTATAGTAAATTACCTGCTTATTTAGGCACTCGTACCATTTGACTGGGGAAAGATAACGTAGGGTTATTGGAGTTAACAAAAAAACGGTAACCTTTTCACTTCCTTTTTAACTTAATTATTGAGCTTATTGTTTCATTTAAATTGCTTTCTTTAAAATAAGTCTTTGTTTTTCACTATTCTACATTTTTTGAATGCAACTCTTCATTTTAACCATTTAACACAACAGAAACCGCAGTGTAATAATCCAGCACCGCTGCACTTAAGCACATCATGCCTTTCTTCTTAAAGGCGTACAGCCGCTATACATGAACCCCCAATATCTCTCACAAGCACCTGGATACATATTGTTACAATATCACAACAAAAGGAATACGCTTTTTTTTGTGCATAGCTATTATCTACTATACATCACCTTACCGTACAATAATACGACAAAAAATTGACTGAATTATAATACCCGAAAATAATCGGAATATTTTTTAATAAAGTAGCCGGTGCAAATATAGTATTAGGCGGTGGATTGCGTCGATCGCCGGATTATTTTGACCCCCTGCATTCAATGTCATTATTTTTGCTTTGAAAATAATTGGTTATTTTTTTTTAGCAATCATTTAACGTTTTAGCTTCTCGAAGTGCTTAACACAGAAAACCCGCCCCTTCAACTCTCTGATTGATTGGTTAAATGTTGTGTCAAGATGCAACACAGCCGTCAAGTGGTTCCAAGATTTTGTTTTCATCCAGCAACGCCCAACTGATCTAGTCAGCTAGAAGCGCAATCAATCCTTACTGTTAAAGGCACAGTAGCACCTGCAAGACGGGCACATCAGGGTTTTTCAGCCGGGCGGCGACAGCCACTTTGATAAGGTCTGAAAAGGCCTGGGGAGAACCATGTGTACACACACACACACACACTTTATAGTGTCAACTTCACCACAATTGCGTCCTTAAAGCTGCAGTTAAATGTTATAGTAAAATTGTGCGACTGTTCACTACAGTCTTCCACAGTTTAGCTATCCTTATGTGCGCCTTACTGCTGTTCAGCACAAGACATTGCAGGCTTTTCAGGATATAAACTTTCTCCTTTAAGCCCTTTAGCTAATATTCTCAACATTGGTTTATGTATCCGAGCAGTGTATTTAAATTGTGAGAGGCACTGTCCACTTAATAGGGTGTGACACTGTTCTGAGACACAAGTGCTTCAGGATGGATTATTAGTTCTTACCTCATTCACATTAATCTTTGACTTTGCTGAGGACTCTAGGAAGGCGCAGCTGTTCCACTGTCTTGCCAGGTTCTGTCCTTGCTCCTTCCCGACCACCCGCTCGTCTTCCAAATCACACTTGTTGCCAACCAAGATCATTGGCACCTGAAAATTAAGAGGAAGAGAAAACTATTGAGCAACAAGCCTGTTAGACACTGAATGCCTCAGCTAAACAGAATGCAGAACTCACCAAAGTCAGGTTTGTGGCCTTCTGAAGTAGGCTCAAAACCCTGGATCCTATTTTAAATGAGCTAAACAGTGTCCAATATAAATACCACTGCTCTTTTGATTAATTGGTCTACTGTGTAACACCTTTATTTAATGTATTTTATTAGGTGAGGGGGCATTTGAAGTGAAGTGATCTTTCAAGCGATATATTGGAATTTATGATACTACCTTGACTTCAGGAAGCACTTTATATTGCTATGAAGGCTGAATTTTTACAAAAACATGAAAATTGACAAATTTGTGCGATTACTGGAGCCTTGCCAGCGTCCGCTTGTAAATAACGTTCTTGCTGCATCTAAAAAGATGTTTATGTTGATCAAGCATCAACTGTGTGTTCATATCGAGCTGAAACAGCTCTTCTGAAAGCGTCAAAGCCTGAGGCACATGTACAAAGAGAGCATCAAGTAGATTTCAAAAGCACCCTGCAAGGTCTCTGATCTCAGGGGGGCGAATAACTTTAATAAAAGCAACATGTTTACTGGAAGTACACTGCATATCGATCCCTGGTGTTAAAGCCTTGGAGAGTAGTTCTAGTATACAACCACGTACAAGATGCATGTCTAATACAGGGAATCCCATAATTAAGGCATTAACAATTATCATTGTTAATACTGGTTGTGTCTCTTTTAGCTCTGAAATGTATTTAAGCAAAGAGGAATGAATTCAGATCATGTTGATATGTGGTGCACATGGTCAATGAGGTGTGGCAGCCCGACTGAATGGAATATCCTAAAAATCAGCATAACAGGTCTGTTTAGACTTAAACTGATATGTTATGGCATTCTAATAAATAAACAGTATCCCCCTTCTCTGCTTTGTACACAGAGCCAATGTTTTAAAATTATTTCTTTAATAATGAATATCCTACCCAGGCCCCGAAGTGCCCATATTCTAAGAACATGTAATTTTACAGCTGATACCGGAAAGGAAATGCCTGTGGTTTTGAACAAATGACAGACACCCTGTTTTATGGGGAACACGCCCAAACCCCCCCCCCCCCCCCCCCCCCCCCCAAAAAAGAAAGGAAGTGGGCGATGTCATGCAGAATACTTTCTAGCCCATCTCAAAAGAAGAATATACTGTTCTCTTGCCTCAATACTGGACAGCAGAATGAAGGTGGAGGGATTCCCAACAGCAATGTGAAGCAGTAATTTGTCTCAAGAAAACCCTTGCTAAAAGGGTGTTTTGCATCTATACCAGAAACAAAAATAAAACGAGAACAGACAACTACCCCACCCTCTTCCTGTTATGAAATATTACTGCACATCTGTACTTCACTGGACAAGGCTGTTTGTAATGCCCATATTAAATCAATTATATTATCAGCATTGACTCATATACACACAGGCTTGAAAGCTTGCTGTGAATAAAACATCCATGTATGCTATGAAAAAACATCTTAAAGCCTGAATGCTATAGAAGAAACCTTTTTTTCTTTACATATATCGGGTATCTGTTTTTTCTTTGATCAGCACTGCGTTTGCTTTCAATGGAGCCTGCGGATTAATTAAATGTGCGTTTCTAAATGGAACTTGGAATGGATTCAGTTCTTGCATTGAAGATCAAAGCAAAAGCACTCAATAGCGTGCAGTCCAAAATTACCTTTTTATTGCTGAGTACCATATTCATTTTTTTGGACTTGGCCTTTTCAGGTAATAATACTCACGTCATCAGTGTCTTTTACTCTGAGAATCTGTTCTCTCAAATCCTGTAGGTCATTAAACGTGGACTGTGCGGTTATGGAATACACTAGCGCAAAGCCCTGACCGTTTTTCATGTATAGGTCCCTCATCGCCGTGAATTGTTCCTGTGCAAGGAGAAAGCAAACAAGTAGAGAGAATGTACAAGGTTACTAATTATAACAACATGATGAATCTCAGAGTCTGTGATCCCCCGGGGTCCTCCCACATACCTCCATGCTCACCCAGTACACAGTCGCAATTCAGTTAAATATGCTGCTAATGAACCTCTTTATTGGGAGCAGCAGTGCACCTTCGTGTTTGTCAAATTACTTTCTTTGAATAACAAATTACAGTCCTCTACATATATGGGGTGAAGTCATTCCAACATTAAAAAGCTGTTTAAAATTTAAATGAATCTCATCCTTTCAGAAGTTTCATTTCTATAGTATCACTCCACTGCCCGAGTAAGACAGTAACCAATAGAAGAGGGACGTCAGCTCCCAATCAACAAGCCTCCTATGTTGGGAATGGATTCTTACAATGCAGTGGTTTGGGCATTTAAGAAAGGAAGATTCAGTAAATTAATTGGAGACTTAAGTTGTTGAGAAGCAATTACCCTCTGCAGTATGAATTAAAACGGTGCACTGCTTTTTAGACGAAAAATAAGAAAAAGCATGTTGCGTAGAGGACTTATATTGGACCCTGACGCCCCCGATAAAACGAGGGAGTGGTTGTACAGTATTTATTAGCCTATTTGTTTTTCTATGGGTCTCTCGCTATATCGCAGCCCTCGATATAGTGGATTTGTATTGGACCCCGGCACCCGCGATATATCGAGTGGGTGGTATTTATAAATTATATATATATATATATATATATATATATATATATATATATATATATATATATATATATATATATATATATATATATACACACACACACACACACATACATACATACATACATACATACATACACAGTGCCTTGCAAAAGTATTCAGACCCCTGACCAATTCTCTCATATTACTGAATTACAAATGTTACATTGAAATTTTTGATGTTTTATTTTAAAACACTGAAACTCAAAATCAATTATTGTAAGGTGACATTGGTTTTATGTTGGGAAATATTTTTAAGAAAAATAAAAAACTGAAATATCTTGCTTGCATAAGTATTCAACCCCCACACATTAATATTTGGTAGAGCCACCTTTCGCTGCAGTAACAGCTTTAAGTCTTTTGGGGTAAGTATGTACCAGCTTTGCACACAGTGTCGGAGTGATTTTGGCCCATTCTTCTTGGCAGATTTGCTCCAGGTTGTTCAGGTTGGTTGAACGACGCTTGTGGACCGCAATTTTCAAATAGTGTCACAGATTCTCAATGGGATTGAGATCAGGACTTTGACTGGGCCATTGTACGACATTCACCTTTTTGTTCTTGAGCCACTCCAATGTTGCTTTGGCCTTGTGCTTGGGACCATTGTCCTGCTGAATGGTGAATTTCCTCCCAAGCTTCAGTTTTTGAGCGGACTGAAGCAGGTTCTCTTGCAGTATTTCCCTGTATTTTGCTCCATCCATTCTTCCTACAATTTTAACAAGATGCCCAGTCCCTGCTGATGAGAAGCAACCCCACAACATGATGCTGCCACCACCATACTTCACTGTAGGGATGGTGTGTCTTGAGGCATGGGCAGTGTTAGGTTTGCGCCACACATAGCGCTTTGAGTTTTGGACAAAAAGCTCTATCTTGGTCTCATCTGACCACAAAACCTTTTCCCACATCGCAGCTGGGTCACTCTCATGCTTTCTGGCAAACTCCAGACGTGCTTTCAGATGGTACTTTTTGAGTAACAGCTTCTTTCTTGCCACCCTCCCATACAGGCCAGTGTTATTCAGAACTCTTGATATGGTTGACTGGTGCACCATTACTCCACTCCCAGCCACTGAACTCTGTAGCTCCTTCAAAGTGATTGTTGGCCTCTCTGTGGCTTCTCTCACAAGTCTCCTTCTTGTTTGAGCGCTGAGTTTTGAGGGACGGCCTTTTCTTGGCAGTGCCTGGGTGGTGTGATGCAGCTTCCACTTCCTGATTATTGATCCAACTGTGCTCACTGAGATACCCAAACACTTGTACCCTTTCCTAATCTATGCATTTGTATTACTTTATCTCTAACTTCTGTAGAATGCTCTTTGGTCTTCATTTTCCTTCAGATTCACAGACCAATGATCCTTCAACAGTGGGGTTTTTATCCAGAAACTGTGACAGCAACTTTAATGGTTCACAGGTGGAGGCCAATGGTAAGGTAATTGTGTCCTCGTTAGGGCAATTTCTTTCATCGGTGTAAACTGGGAGCTTCCACAGCACAGGGGTTGAATACATATGCAAGCAAGATATTTCAATTTTTTATTTTTCTTAAAAATATTTCCCAACATAAAACCAATGTCACCTTACAATAATTGATTTTGAGTTTCAGTGATTTAAAATAAAATATCAAACAGAACGAAATTTCAATGTACCATTTGCAATTCAGTAATATGAGAGAATTGGTCAGGGGTCTGAATACTTTTGCAAGGCGCTGTATATAAAATAAATAAATAAAAGAAAGATGTCAGGGTTGAATCTAGAATCAAGCACTTTATTTTTGATGGTCTCACACAATCTTTATGCTCACAGTGAAATCTACAATGGTCCAAACCTAATTTCCAGTCCTGCAGTTCAAGGCTTATATTTAAAACGTGACAATGCATCACAATCAGGAAATGTTTTAACTGGTAACAGGATGCATGAGAATGAAGAATTTCCTTTGAAATGCTTAGTATTCATGGTCCGTTTCCTTGTGTCCCCTTATTGAGACATGCCTATATTTATAACAGTTTAACCTTTACTATAATCACTCACCGTTCCAGCCGTGTCGAGGATTTCAAGCATACACTGCTGTCCATCTACTTCAACTTGCTACCAAGAGAAAAAATACAATGTTCTATAATGGAAATTCTAAAGCTCACACATCTTAACTAATCACTTTCTATGTAGGGCGTCCTTGCGCAGTTTCATGAGATTAGAATTAGATGAGAAGCGTGTAAAATGAAACATTTGCCTCATTTTATTACTAGGTTTTTTTTTTAGTAATACTGCAAGTCTTAAAAGAGAGAATATAAAACGGTACAGAATAGAAAACACATTAAACATAATGACTTGGGAACTCTGTAACCATAGTTACAATAAGTTATGAACCAAACCAAGCTAAATATAGTACTGAGACCTACCACTGTGCAAGTAAAACGTGGTGTACCGTGCTGCCCTGAGACGGCACTACAAATGGAATAATATAAAGAAATAAAACAAATAAACAAATAAATAAAATAAATAACAATAACAAGGAAGCAATTTGCAATTCCATTAAGTTATTTAAAAAAAAAACAAAAAACAGACACAAGTACTTGCCTTTCTGTACGAGTCCTCTATTGTGGGGTCATATTTTTCAACAAATATTCCTTGAACAAACTGTACGGTCTGGAAAAGGAAGAGAGAAGGACGGATGGTAATGTAAATGGTGACTGCACTTAGAAACAAAACAAAAATAAAAAAAATCTACACAAGTAAAAAATAAAACACTGAAAATCTTGAGGTGGTTGGTGTGTATTGGGATGGCTTGGGGGTGGGGGGGGTCATAAGGATTTAGAGCAGCTGTAAGGCAGCGGAGGTGCTTCACTGGGAGAGCCAACAGTCTGGACAAACCCACAAGACTGATTCTCAGCTACCCATATTTCATAGTAGGAAATTAACAAAACCATCACAGTTTTTGTGCCATTTTTCAAGGTTTTCCTTGCTTGCATTAAATTCCTGAATGTCTCAAACTGCTATGCCATGGGAGCCTTAAGTGATTCCCCACTAATGAAGTAAAAGGCTTCGTGAATTTCCCTCAGTGTTCTTGCATCAGCTGATCCATAGGGTCACCAGTCCTCTTTAGATAGACATTAACATGTTGATAATCCAAGAATCCTGGCTCCAGGATTTGCTCTGCATTGTGTTGTAACGCTGGCATAGTTTAAATGGTGACACAGACCTCCCCAAACACACACCACTAATGCAGCCTTAATTCTGTCTCTCTATAACTATACCAGCCTGAAATAAGATTCAAAGGCTTCGGTTTCTTGCCAAGAGCGTGGTCGTTTAACTTGCTACAAAAATAAATGAATATTACATTGAAACTTGTGGATGTACTCCAGCATGGCTGCTGCTGTTTAGCCGTACAGTGCGTTTTGTAACACGACTCCTTACAGCACCACTGCCACCTGCGCAAACACTGCACTTCCGATCAAATACAAAGACTCTGCTAGCTACAGAACACCCACATTTCATTGACATTATGCTAAACATCCCCATGACAAGTGCAGCTTCAATGCAAACTGCTTTGTTTACATGGTGTACAAAAAATGTACATTTTGTATTCACAGACCATCTTTAAAATTTACCAATGCATGATTACCATTTACATAAATATAAGTCCTGTAATGATAGTAAGTTCACTAGTACTTCATAAGTATTTAGTTACTGCAAACCAGTTTAAGAAAAGTGGAAATAAAATACTTGTTTGTTTACATCTATATGGGTCACAGTATAGTTGCTTTGTCCCATGATGCTATAGGGAGATTGAGTGTGGATTCCAAAGTAAACGCAACAGAACAACTTTATACTGGAATGCACTCACCCTGACTCCAAGGCACAGATCAGGAGGGGGTGCTCACATAAATCCCTCTGTGGTCTTTTCAGAATGCAAAAAATACACTCCTCAGAACTACAGCATTTAACTTTAAATAAACATCTAAATTCATTATTTGGGTAACGTAAATGTTGGAAGCCTTTACAGTTCCTACATACGCACGATCTAAACAAAAAGCTAAAAGTATGGCCTACTTAACATTTGTATCTTTACTGGATACCAAATGCTGATCACATTAAGATTATATAGTGAACTGCTAAATTACATTTAAAAAAGACGAGGCAATTTAATAACAGAAGCGAAGGGCCAATTATACTTTCTCCCTTTTCAATCAGAAAGGTCCAGCCAATTATAATTGACCCGTTACTTTTTGGCAAGCTGTACTGCTTAACACAAACTCCCCCACACACATTTAGATAGCTAATTGGTATCCCTATATATATATATATATATATATATATATATATATATATATATATATAAAAACCCTAGTTAATAGTTAATACCCTAAGTGCCAGAGAATTATTTATTGGAGTCTTTATCTCTTCATGGGAAAACTAATAGTGAATTATTAATGGATGCTATTTCATTTTTACTCTAAAAATGATATATTTGCTTGATGGGCAATAATGGATTATAGAGTACTACTATGTGTATTGCAAGTACTATTTTGAACATCTATATCTATCTATATGTATTTGTCTTGGCAATCGACACACACAATTCAAGGCACTGCCTAGAAAACAGACGGTTCTGCAAATCAATTATACTGTCTTGACAGCCTCCACAGGAACACAGATTTACAGACTAGCACACAGGGCTGCAGCACTAGTGACTTATAGCATCTACAATTAAAACAATTGGAATGCTCAATTTCACTATATTTAAATACAGCTAAACTGCAGTATCTTGACTGAAAATACCCACAATTCATAACTTAGTATTTTATAGTATGCATTGGAACACATTCTCCCAATTATAAAAGTGAGCTATACTGAATGCACCGAAAGGATGTAAATATTTTAAGCAGGGCTTTTTTTGTTGCTGCAAGTGTCACAAACTAGCACTAGAATCAAGTATATCATACAGTGAAGGACAGGACCACAGCATGCACTTCAAGTAAAACATGCAAAGAGACTTACTTACCAGAGCAGATTTTCCAACACCACCTGAGCCAAGAACTACCAACTTGTATTCACGCATCATGCAGTGTTTCAGTAATCAGTGTCAACAGACCTACACGAAAGAAAAAAAACACACACATCAACTAAGACTGCCAGTAACTGAATGACAACACAATTTCACCAATTTCAATGTGTAGTATTGTATACAAATGATAAAAACCCAATAACCCATCTACCGAACAAGATAGTTGCAAAGGACTGCACTAACATTCAACTTTTAAGAAGAGAAAACATTTCTCAAAACTGGATGCCATAAAAAAAAAGACACATTTAAAAAAGTAAAAACTACAGTGAGCAAACTTAAGTTGTTTCATAAACCTATGAATCTCAAGATCATCAACTGGTTTTGAAGTCATGTAGCGCATAAGAAACTGGGACTCGGACCAAACCATGCAGCCTGCTTCATGTCCAGCCAGGCAGCACTTCTGTCAAGTCTCTCAAAAAAAAAAAAAAAAAAAAAAAAGAAAAAAAAAATTGTATTGCACTGCTGCAGATGCTTCAGTTCCCTCCTGAAATTAGAAGTAGAGGCTTGCGGAATGTGTGCGCGTGCGCGTGCGCATGCGTGGGTTGGTGGGGGGGGGGGGGGGGGAAGAGACTCTGTTGGGGCCTATAACAATCTGTATTACAATTCAGGCTCACACATGGGGTTTCCATCTTTGGAACACCTTAATGACCTGGTCCATCAAATCACTAAATGTTCTACCAGAATTTTAACACACACATGGTTCTGGTGGTTTCATTTCTCTATGATATGCCACTTAACCCTTTCCTGGCCCAGATTGTGAGAGCTGGAAACACAGCTCAAGGGGTTTCCTCCTTTTAAAGTTGCTCTGCTGGCTAAACTGAGATCAGACTATGTACAATTATTATCTGCAGGTCAAATCTTTCGAAAGCTGAGGGTATGGTTCACAACCATATTCGAGTGCAGTGAAGTGCAACAAAGGACATTACTCCCCTTGTTACTGCACACATTTCGGTTGTATAAACACACTATACCAATTCACCTTCCTCAATTTCATGTTTTAGTCAGACAGCGAACAGAAAAACAGAACCAGCTGTACTTGGACTTTAAGTTTTCAAATGAAATTACAAAATGTAATGTACCATTTGTTTCCTATCTGACTTCCCCTTTATAGCAAAACTTCAATCCTTGTACATTTACTGTATTAAAAAAAAAGGTTAGCCTCTGGAGGCTGGAGAGGGCTCCTTGCAGATACGAGGGGGTGTGGAATGCTCACACTGCACCCACACTACACTGCACTACACAATCTGGGCTAAAGAAACAGGACAGCCTCCAGCCTCCAGTGCATTCAATCTCTTGAAATTCATCAGCACACACCAATTACTGGAACATTTATATATTTAAAAAAAAAAAAAAAAAAAATCTAAAACATGCTTTGATTTTGACCCAACGGTGGGCAGGAGTGCATGAATGAAGATTAAAAGAGAGATAAAAGGCATACAAAAAAGGAATGAAGTCTGATGGACTCGCTGGGATATTTCCTATGCAGCACTACAGGGGGCAGGGGTGACATTCTGCAAATTTTAAACCCAAGAGAGGTTCAGATGATAATACTGCAGGTCAACGCCCATCCGTCTATGCATTTATTTATTTATTCCTAAAACACTTAACTGCGTTGAGTATTTTACTTGCCAGCAAGAAAAAAAATGCTGCTGTAAGAATGAAATGTAAAAAAAAACCCAGATGTTACAGAGACCGCAATTCTTACAGTACAGATATATATTTATTAATCTCAAGCAGGCAGGAAATGAAAACTCTGCCTTCATTATCACACTAATGTGTGTCAGGCACTGAAAAAAAAAAATGAATGCAAATCTGCAGCAACATTTTACTGCCTGAGAGAGGAAAAAAAAAACTAAAAAAAAAAAAACAGCCATCATTCTGATCTTGGCATGTCTGTATTTCTACTGTTGTCAACATCCTGGCTGCTATACAAGACGACTGAAGTGGCTCAACCTGTACCTGTGCTACAAATCCTAGTAAAAACCATCATAGTTACAGCATACATACCGGTACACACTTCAATACAAGAACACAAGAAGACCGAACTCTTCCAAGGGCAGTGTAACAAACCTGGTGCACTTCTTCCATTGGTTTACTGTGCACCTGCCTTTATATGACACTCAGGGTCACTATACAGGAGTGTACACGGTGCTACAGTACATTAAGTTTTACAGCGCCATCAATTGTGCATTAGGTAAACAGCAGGAAGCTCAAATATGAGCTACCTGTACTGCATCCACATACAAAGCATGCACCAGAATAGTTTGAGATGTCACAAGTGGTTTACTGTACGCTGTTTTTATTCTTTATTTTTTTTAATGCAGTCAAGTATAAAGTAAGCAAAAAGGGAAGTGGTTATTGAAAGTTCCACTTGCTACTGTTAATCCCTTCCCCATTTTGTGATCCGAGTATTCAATATTCGGAATGATTATGGAAAAGTGTAACCTGGAAACCGAACTTCTGAGCACGAGGCTTACCATACAATTGCTCAACTAGGCATTTTAGTTTGTATGCAGGACTACTTTAGAAAAGGATTGGAAAAAAATGTATTAAAATCCAATTACAAGGCTTTATAGTAATGAAGTCTTTATCCATGTTAATATCACAATGTACTGTATCAGGCTAGTGTACAGTGATACATTTGTTGTTTATTATTATTATTATTTAAACATCTCAGCCCTTGCATTTGAACTCTATTGGGGCATTCTCGGTCAGGAACAGAGGCTTATACAAGAAACCAAAAACCGTGTATACCCAAAAAAGAGACGACACAAAAGAACATGTGTGAACAAGCGAATTATCAAGAGACAGCAGCTTTAAACCCACTGCTTCCAATTACTATCAGGTGCTGCCATTTCAATCACAAGCAGGGTTACAAACACACACACAGAGTGTTCTTGCAGCCCACTGTTGGCAGTAGACTGCTATAACTGACAGGTTCTAAACATACAGAAACATGCAGAAACATGCACCGATCTATGCTATTCATTAGAATAAAGATCTAGGTGCAAGATGCCGGGTCAAAATCTGATCACAATTCACACCAGGTTTGCTTTGGTCTTTCCTTCACATAAAGTGCAGTCTAGGTATGATCACCTGAGACATACGGAGCTGTAGAAATGGATACTACTGAGACACATACTGTCTTTAGTAGCTGCAGGCCTTTTATTTTAATATGTATGTCCTGAATGGTTTTAAGGCAAAAAAAAAGGGTTAACAGTACAATAAGACATTTTCTATGAATAAGTTGTGTGGGCAAAAATAAATAAATAATCTGAAACTGGAATAGGCTTCCATGTCATATTTTAGGGTCTGTCGGAGAGCAGCCCCCAGTTTTTTTTTTCCTGTACCAGAAAATGGTATGAAATCATTGCCAATTTTCCGCATTCTTGTTAAACTAAACCCTTGACAGATTCTCATAGTCCCCTGCATCTGGGTCATCAGTAAGGAGCTGTAGCCCATCAGGAGCTTCCACACAGTACATTAGCTCCGTCACTCAGGGTGTTGCAGTTATCTTGCTGGGAAGCGGTATGGCTGTGCTGTGGCTCAAGAGGGACACGAGCTGCGAGAGTCTGATGACATAAAACTTCAAGAGTGCTACTCTTTCCCTTTCCTCAGTTTCTACCAAACACTTAGTGGGCACAAGAGGAGTCATTAGTGACAGACAGAGCCTCACAAGTCTGCTACTGCTTCTGTGGATCACAGCGAGTCACAGAGAACTTCATGTCTTTGGGTAAAAGAAACGTTTTTCTATGCAACATTATGTCTTTACAGTAATGCTAACCATGCTCCAGTCTAGTGAACTGGACAAAGGAGATAAGACCTCTTAATATTTCAACACCAACTGGCTGATTTATCTGTAATAGTGTATATTCTCTGGTAGATAAAGCTTTGTTAAATACCCCTCTATATAGGAGGACCATCTGTCTATAACTAGCCACCGACAATCACCGGATGTTCATGTATGAGGAGAAAAAGACCACTTTCAGAACATCCAATTTTGTGGTCATTACTAACTGGTTTGATGGTACAGTCCTCCTAAATGTAATCACGAAAGTTAAATTATCATTGCATTAATACCATCCCACCATTAATATACAGATTCACTTTTTAGCATTGTCCTTTGTCAGATAACAAGGACATTTCAGATTTCTGAATGTCGATGTGTTCTGGAGTGTTCTGCAGATTCAAGTATCTGAATTTTCTATGATGTCCTTTGTCGTATCAGTAAACTGAGGGAGCACTCTGTTCACATTAGGGATTGTTCTGTGAGCCAGCTGTGATTTGCACCACACTAAAATGTCTGGTCTATGTTGTCCATACTTATTATAATTAATTAATTAATTAATTAATTAATACATAAATAAATAAGACAGCTGTAAATGTTTTATCAATCTTCTTATAGAATTACGAAACTGAAGTTGTTTTTTTTGTATTTCATCATCATGACAGCATGGTTCAGTTTACGGGTCTATTCAGATCTAAAGGTCTGGATTAGCGAGTGCACTACTTCTGAAACTAATGCACTCCTTTTGTTATAAACAAAAATACTATTGCAGTACAAATTGTTTTCGGTTATGTGTCTCCCTGAACGCTGTACAAAGATCTGGCATTTACAGCTTTCGAACACAGATGTCCGATTCAGAGAATGCCACCCTTTTTACTGTCACCCACCCGGCTGTGCTTCTCTGCACTTGCTTTACAAACTCATCTGCCGAGCCAGCTCTCCTCCTTGAATCCCCCCTTTGTTTTCGGTTCACTACATAAACACAAACATGCAAAGCGCTTGCTTATTGTTGTTGTTGGCAAAGCTTTGGCCGTAAATCATCACTGCCTTTGGAGACGAAAAACGAACAAGCATACATTTCATAACAAAGTGATAATTCAATGTTGTTGTTTGCGGAACTGGTGAATACTGTTCTTGATTAAAAGTATCAACAAAGAAATTAGTGATGTTTTCATAAATCCACCTTGTGTATTGCTTGAAAAGTCAATAAAAAACAATAAAAATACATTTAAAAAAAAAAAAAGTAACAAAGAAATCCCCATACTTTATGCAGCTGAAGCCGGCAACTGGAAAGCTGTTTAGATCAGTAGAAAAATATTAACTTGAAATGAACAGTAGCACTAACTATTGTTTGTTTTTTGTATAGTCAATGGCTACACCAAGTGTTCAAAACGTGCACACTACAGTGAAACTAGAATCTATAAAAGTTCTGGACATTAGTGCCTGCTTATTCAAGGTGAATAGGGGGTAAAAAAATAAAAATAAATACAAAATAACTGCAGGTTCACTATACTTGTACTGCAGGGCAGTTGTTGCATGCACTGTACTCACTGATTATTATAACACTGCAATGAGGCAATACGCACCGCTGTTGGGTGTGCGAGATTAACAGGGTGTTGCACTTCACACTTCGTAACGTTTCCACTAAACAGATGCGTGTTCTGTTTTTTATTTTCCAAGTTACTGTATTTATTCACAAACTAACTTTTGCACTTAAATGAGATTAAGAGAAGCAAGACCCTGAAGTGCAGTGCAGCATCACCAGGATCAATACATTGACTGGTAGCAAATGAGTGCTTCTGCAAAAGAGAGGACCAGCCATACAGTGCTCCTTCCCCCGCCCGTCCCCTCCCTCGAGCTGACTTGCACATAAAAAAACATGACACTCAACTACAGCAACAGTGAACTAGTGAAGGGCCCTTACGACTTTGTACTCCATGTTTAAATGCAGGCATTTGAAATAATGTACAATATGAATGTTGTTTAAAACGTGCTCCTGTACTGCTGCACATTATCGAATGGAACGATACAGGCTCAGTTTCTAAACCTTTGTGTAGGGATTATCTAGTCAGAGAAGCTCAACGCGTGAACATGACACTGCTTTGTGTTCTTTGTGAGTCAAACAATATCTGTACTTGACACTGGCTGGCAGATACCCCCAAACATAACCTAGAAAAAGAGTAAAACTAATCCATGTGGCGTGTTCCTACAATGCACACTGAGGTTTAAGAAAAAACCCACAGAATTCATGCATGATCAAGACAGCAGTGCTTCAGGTTTACTGCCTGGCAGGCTTTTAGCAATGGAATTTTACATAAACACTGAAGAACAGAAAGCCCCAGCCACTCAAACTACCGCAGCAAATAATCAAGTACTGCTGCACTGGGGTGCCACAGAAGAACATTACATTGAAAAACCCTTGTATAGCCTAATTATGTCACGGAACACAGATCTTAACAGCTTTGTTACTTTTAGATTGGAATGAATGGAGTTCCTAGCAGGGTCCTGCATGAACAAATGAACACGATTAGCTTCAATGAAGCAATTGGAGATTAATAACTCATGCAACTCCTTGAAATGTTTAACCTCAAACCTGTACAGCAGAACAGCTTCAGTAAATAACATCATGAAGACATTTCTTACTGTTTTACAGTAGGCAGAAATTGCTGCTTTAGGTGGAAATGTAGGCGTTGCTCTTTGAAAGAAATTAAATGAATTAAGCACAAGTTTAACTACAGCAACAGAACAGGACATACTGTTTACAAATGACTGGGGATGGGGTTTCCGATTAATCGATAATGAAAATATTTAATTGAATAATGCAAAATCTGTTATTTAATTAATTGTTACATCACTTTAACCGCAAGTCAAGCAACAGTGTAACATTTCAGTGTGCTACTGTTATTTATTTTTTTAACGCAGAAATTCTCAAGATTGTGTCCCTTGTTTTACAAAAGGTATTACACACAAGTACATACCTACAGTATGCAGAAACCGATGTATTCATTTTTAAAAATCAGAAACTCGCAACATAGCCACTTGAAATCAGCAGCACAGCAGATCACTGAATAATAAGCTGCAACGTAGATTACATTTAGGATAGAACAGTAACGTGACAAATCGGGCAGCATCATGAGGTATGGTATAAATCAAAACAGCTCGCAAACATGAAAACAGAACGATGGGGGATTTCTGGGATTCCTTAACTGGTAAAAATAAATAAATAAATAAATAAATAAATAAATGTCCAACAAAACAGAAATATTTCACAGGCCCTGCGACCGAAGATTAATACAACATTAGCTGCCACTGCTTGTCATTTCTTATGGCATTCAGAAGAGTCAATACATTACTAAATCGATCAAGCCGAACACACACACACAGAGCCAGGCACACTTACAGACACACACACACACACACACAGGGACTGCTAAAACATTCTCCAGCAACTCATACTGCACTATGCTGCCTTGGGTTATAGCAATCCTTTCTGTCCAGTAATAAAATAAAGTATAGATAATGCAACACTGAATAGAAATCAGAACGATTCAATATTTTCTGTGACCATACAAAAAAAAAAAAAAAAATACAAACAATGTATTCTACTGACCTTCAATATTTGCCAACAGCTATCCATTGAGACAATAGGTGGACATGAAAACACACATGGATTATGTCTCTGAGGGAAGATATTTGATATCAATAAAATTCTATTTTGAATTGGTCAATTTCTATAGTAGCCATAACTACCTATTGCAGCAACAGAAAACCCATAACAGACTGATCAGATGCCCTATAAATAGGGCAAATTTCCACCAAAGAAAAAAAACAAAAACATTACACAAATTTGGTTCCAGTAAAACCTCCTATCAATAGTGTAGGAATCAAACACTGTAGGCAGCACTAAACCAGCACAGTGAAATCTGTAACACTGTACACCCACACTGTCCCAAAAGCAATTCAGTTTATTCCAATTTAACAGTGGATGTGTCAGCTGCATAGCCTTCAAGGATGTACTGTAGTTCAAATGGAGGTATGGAGGTATGATTTGCTGCAAGAAAAAAAAAAAAAGCTTTTCAGCACAGATCACACGCGGCACTGATCAAGCGCAGTCAGGCTGGTTCTGTATAATGCCCTTCTGCCCTAAGCCACGGTTCGAAGCACGGTTGTGTGTGGTGGGATGCATAGCATTCCACCAAATCTGGCATAGTTTGCCAGTGGTCAATGTCTGTCACAGCTGCAAACTTCAAGTGCTGGGTTCTAATGCACTACTCCCTGCAGGTATATTTGCACTTGCGTCGTTCATCTAATTAGCCAATCCTCTCTGCTTTACGGCACAGCTCTACAGCAGAAGGTAACGTGCAGATATTTTCTTCTCCACCCTAACAATGCACTGTTTGCGCATAACGTTTTGAATTCCTGTGTTTACGATAGGTTCTACTGTAAACCCAGAAACCACATCAGAAACAATTCTGGAATATTTTGGGACCTACAATTAAAGTTTCAAATTATGTTTTCTTCATGTCTTTCTACCTTTTTAAAATCAGAGAAGTAGTTTATTTATTTATTTATTTGTCCTATGTTTGTTGTGTTGCTAGAAAGACACTCCGGGTATATTTCTAGAGAGCCTCAGCAGTTTCTCAAAACTGAACTGTGGAAGTCTAACACTGAAGGACAAACATTTACAAACATTTTAAAACATTTGCTTCTTCCACAGCTAGCCAATCAGAATATGTTTCTAATGATAGAAATTAAATGCTTGCATTTATGTATTAATTCATTTACCGGTGAGAGTAGTGCAGGGAAAGAATGTTGCCCTCCCAAAAAAATTAATTAATTAATAAAAAGCCAACAGGGTATGAAAGCTAAAAATAGCTGTAAAATGTTGTACACTGTATAGAATAAAAATAAACAAAAATAAAACACATTTGTCTTTGCAGAATTTGATGTTGCCTACTGGTAGAACAATACAAAATGCAGAGAAACTTGACAGGTTATACACAAGTCCTTTAAAAATCTGGGGTTCAGCAGTTACAAAACTGAAACATCAAGAAAAATCTGAATTCCACAAAGCAGCAGTAATAGTTGGCAATGATTTCGTATCTGTGATGCAACAAACAAAGTTGGTTTCAGCTTATAGAGAGAGCGAGTGGCAAAAACCAGGCAGAAGTTTTTTATTTATATTTGAATAACTCCCAAGTATTGCTTATTATAGTTAATTAAATTTACTGGCAAATGTATTCCAAACTGCACTGAAAGGAATGTTTCCTTAAAGTATGTTATAAATGTGTTGAGGTGAGGTCACAGGGAACCTTTTGTGCAGCTTGAAGAATTTAGTGAACCCGTCAAGCTACAAGCCCCCTGTTCATCACTAATTGATTGACTGCATTCACTGTTAAATTAAAGCAAAATCCTACCTACAAGTTATATTCTGCTTTTTTTGTGTGTGTTTTGTGAAACGGGGAGGGGGCAAGTAGATTTTTCTTTTGTCCCTTGCACCCCCCTGTACATATATATACACATACATATATATATTTAGTTCATCAGATGCTCTTCAGTTCTAGCTGCCTGCTACAGACATAGGTAACTCAGATCAGCCAAAGTACATTATATGGATGAAAGAGCCAATGCCACCTACCGATCTAATTTAGATCAAGTTTACTTTTGTACTGCTGGCTATACAAAGCTGTGCTGGTGCGAACATTTTTTAGACACTTTGGCTGATGTAAAAAAAAATTAAAAAAAAATAAAATCAAAATATACACATAGTACATGACAAATCTCTTTAAGGGCACTACACAATGTAGATTTTCAACTGAACTTTGCAGGTTACTAAAGGAAGATCTTCCCTACTGTTAATGCATTACTGCCATTATTTCCATCTCGCTAATGAATAAAGCTCTTACTGTTCAAGGAAGCCAATTCCATCCTTTCTGGGAGTCAAGCCTGCATACAGGAGCTCGTATGAAAGCCCCACTCACCTGCCACTGTACATTCACAACAGGCGTGACCTATGCACTCACCGGGGGCTCATTCATTTCATTTTTATATAAAATACAAAAAGGAAAAAAAAAACTGGTGTGTGTTTATATATATATATATATATATATATATATATATATATATATATATATATATACACACACACACACACCTCCAAAATGATTGGCACCCTTGATAAAGATGAGCAAAAAAGGCTGTATAAAATAAACACAGGTAATGAGCTATATTTTATGCTCAAATATATGGGAAAACCATATTCTTTTATTCTAATACAATTGCTCAGAGAAAGTTTTTTATTAACAAGTAATACATTTCTCAAAAAAGATAGGTGTCAGAATTATTGGCACCCCTAAAGATTCTTATAAATAAAATCAAACAAAATTAAATCTGCATTAACATTCTTCATCTCAGTCTTAAGGAACTGTATTGTGGCCTTCCACGGCTTCCTGATTCGCTGGGGTATAAAAATGAGGTAACACGCATATGAAATCCATTTGTCATCCATCACCATGGGAAAAGGCAAAGAACTCACAAATGAAAAGAGACAAATGGTTGTTGACCTTCATAAAATCAGGCAATGGGTACAAAACAATAGCTAAAAAACTAAATATACCACTTACCACTATTAGGACAATAATGAAGAAGTTCAAAACCACTGGAACAGTGGTAAACTTGCCTGGTAGAGGACGCAAGTGTATCTTGCCCCCACGCACAGTGAGGCAGATGGTTCAGGAGGCAAAGGGAAATCCAAGGGCCACAGTTGGAGAATTACAGAACTTGGTTGCATCTTGGGGTCACCAAGTCTCCAAATCTACAATTAGACGCCACCTCCATGCAAATAGGCTATTTGGAAGGGTTGCCAGAAAAAAGCCTTTATTGAGAGCAACCAACAAACGTAAGCGCCTGGAGTTTTCTAAATGGCATTGGCACTTCGATTGAAACCGGGTGCTATGGTCACAGCGGTGGGTTTGGCGTCGAAAGAAGGATGCGTGTGCAGAAAACAACGTCATACCTACTGTAAAATATGGTGGTGGATCTTTGATGTTATGGGGCTGTTTTGCTTGCACTGGTCCTGGGGCCCTTGTTAAGGTCAATGACATCATGAACTCTACCGTACCAGGACATTTTAGCCAAAAACCTGGTTGCCTCTGCCAGGAGGCTGAAACTTGGCCACAAGCGGATCTTCCAGCAAGACAATGACCCCAAGCACACATCAAAATCCACAAAGAAATGGTTAATTGACCACAAAATCAAAAGTCCATAAGCGCAGACCGAAGGATAGCAAGGATCTGGAAAGATTCTGTATGGAGGAATGGTCCAAGATCCCTCCCAATGTGTTCTCCAGTCTCATTAAACATTATAGAAAAAGACTCAGTGCCGTTATACTTGCAAGGGAGGGTGCACAAAGTACTGAAAACAAGGGTGCCAATAATTGTGACACTTCATTTTTTTGGGAAATAAATTTATAATTTGAGAAATGTGTAATTTTGGTTGATTCAATTGAATCATTAATGAAGTCAAATATATTCCACATGTTGGAAAATTACAATATAGCTCAGTACTGGTATTTATTTTATACAGTCTTTTTTGCTCATCTTTATCAAGGGTGCCAATAATTTTGGAGGTGACTGTAAATATGCTGTGCTTCTCTCTTTTCAGAATGAGCCTCTTATCAAATACTGAAACTGAATCCAAAGTCATAATACCAATACTGTACTGTGATGAAATAGGACCCAGACATGCTTCGGTGCATCAATCTGTAGATGAAGATTAAAATAAAATCATCTCCCTGACTGAATCACACTAACTTACACATATGGCGACTGGAGACTGGGGCGCGGTAAACAGAAACACTATGTGCAACACCCAAAGACACAAAGCTTCTATATCAACATGGTAATGAGTCACCTCTCAGAATATTTGTACAACCCGGGTGACAAATGCCACTTTGTTCTGGCCAAGCATGAGCCTTGCCTCATCTGGCCAGTGCAGAACAGCTCACCCCACATCAGAAAGAAAAACGCAGAGCTGCACACTACAGGCTCTATTCACAAAGCTTTAGCTCAAGAGTCGATTAAAGAATGTATTTCAAAGCCTGCTTTTTATGAAAAATCAAGTTGAATATTCTTGAAACTGTTGTGGGGTACTGATATAAAATATAAAAAAAAAATATATATATATATTTTTTAAACACATTCTTTAAAAACAACCACACATTCCAAATCTCTATGGGATTCTGCTTTGGCAATTTAGCCAACAGTGCAATCCCCCTTGGTTAGCAAGAAATATATAGATCTTGGCAGAGGGATGGTTCAAAAAGATGCAGACTATGTGAAAGTCAATAACCATTCAGGGATGTTAAAACGGAAAGAATGTTCAGTTCATCTCTCAATCTTAACAAATAGGATGTTTTCATCCGATTCTTGTACGTGTGACATCTATAAAGGTGCTGTGTGCTGTGATGGGGAGAGGTAAAGAACACACACTCTTTTGCCAATAAAGTCTTACTTTCGTGTGAAAAAAAAAAAATCCCATTAACAAACCCAAAAAAATCTAAAATGTGTCCCCAATACCCTCCGCTACAAGCGAGTGTCAGCTACTGGAATTGTTTACGATCTTCTACACAGATCCATGAACATGATTAAGGGATGAGGTTACATAATTACAGGTTTTTATTTGGCAAATACACAGTTAGCATAAATAGTACTGACATTTTAACCATCATCTCTAACTGTATAATTAAAAGCAGGATAGCGCTCTTTTTAAACAAGACACACATGTGATGCATCTTTACAATGCTTCTTGTTGTCTTCACTACACTGAAGGCACAAGACTGAAGTTTCATACAGTTTTGCCTAAAGGATCTTTACTATATTTAAAAATAATCTTCATCTGCATTTGTCTTGAAGCACATTCCCATTTTCTACTTGTACCAATGCAATTTACATTAACTACTAGGTAGTGCAAGAATGCTTTGTGACTTGGGTAAATTGTGTCTCTGCTGTTTCTTTATTTCCTCTTGTTCTTGGTCTCGATAAGAATCTATCATGGGCAGGTCACTAGTGTCTTTCTCTTCTTGTTCACACAGCCTAAATAAAGGAAGTCCATCAACACACACACAAAAAAGAGAGAACTTGGAACACAATTTTACATGGTCCTGCATATGGGATGCTACAGTAAACCAGAGATCTTAAGATAGGGGTATTCTTGATCACAACAGGTTTTTAAAATAAGACTTGCTTAAATCTGTTTTTCATCTATAGGTGGTGGCTAACCATACATACAGCATCTTTAAATTTTGAGTCAAGGTGGTAAAAACCCTTGTGAGCAACATGTATTTGAGGTACATTACAAGGATGGAAATAAGACTCCTATTGCATATCAGTTTCACCTATTCCGGGTTTTAAGTTTAAGACCCAGTTTATTGGTAACAAGCACAGGCATATCGTATTAAACTCATAGTAAAGCCAGGAATGGATCAAACTTAGTGCTGGGACGAACACAGGATTTTCACGTTCGGCTATTCGCTCACAATTTAAATATTTATTCGGATACTCATTCGTTTTCAAAAAGTAATAAAAGCCATTATATTGCTCAGAACGTAGGCAGACAGTATAGCAGCAGGGGCAGGGGGCGTGGCCCCTGTGTGTGTGTCTTTATTTTAAAGCAAGACCTTACAATATGCTAAAGAAAAAAAATATCCCAGGAGGAAAAAGACGACGTTGTGTAGGCCTTACTTTACCCTAATGAATTAACTACAAAACAAAGGATGCCAAATAGCAGTTGAAGTTGTTTTGTTTATTCACTAAATAAATAGTACACAAAGCTGAAATAGCATTTTATTTATTTTTTTCATTCCTTGCCATTTCTGTTTCTTCACAGTAAACAGTGGCCATAGACACGTTTTCATAAAGTAATAACATGAGGTTAACGTGTGCCTTTTTGTAGCTGAACAAGCAAACAAAAACTGAAATTTAACTTTAAACACTTCAAATAACATGAAAATGGTGTTGTAAAGTGATGGGGGAAAAACTCACTGTTATGGTTCTCGCTTATTACATTCCATAAAACAAAGTAGCAACAAAAAATATATATATATAATCTACTGTATATAAAAATCACTACACAGGCATTTCAGAATGACATGCTTGCCTTTTTTCTGTCCCATGAGACTGACTCCCTCTAAAGCAGTACAACGTGTTTTTGTCCCAGGTGGATTTTCATAGAGATCACTATGCATGCACGCGCATAATCTGGTTTGTTTACTTTTTGTTGTCTGAAACTTTTAAACAGAGGCTCAAGAGCAGCTGTGTTGCTCCTGTGTTTTTTTTGTGTTTTGTTTTTATATATTAAATCTCACATATCACACAGAGCTCTTTCATTTACCATTTTTTTAAACTGTCGCGCAACTTCTGGTGAAGTGGTAAATAAGTGTCATTTTTGTCATTTCTAGCGAATACGAACATCTGATTTTTGTATCCAAATACATGTCAAAAAATATTTGTTCGACTATTCGGATATTTGTCCCAGCACTATTCAAACTGCTATGCAATGGGAGTCTTATTTCCATCCCTGAATTTGGGATGTTTCTGTGCATAAGTCAGTTGCACGTTTTATACAACATAAAAACCAGGGAACTTTCAGCAAGCATGGCATTATTTAAACGGTAACACTTTAAAATAAGTGTCTGTTCATGATTATTTCATGTGTATTAAGGGAAATGTTATGAAGTCATGAAAAGTATGAAATCATGCTTGTGACTCTTGAATTCAATAGGAATTTAATTTGAAATCAGTAGGAAATCATGTTTTAGTTACATTGGAATTACAGACACTTATTTTAAAATGTTACCATTTAAGCAAAGCAGGCAGAACCTTTCCTTATTACATGCCTACGGCAAAACAAGGTCAACATAAATACAGTACATCATACACCACCAGGCTGCAAAAAAGACAAAACAAACACATTCTTCAATGCATTGATCCTGGTTATTAAAGCCTTTTGTGCTTTACTAACAATTACATGAGTGAACCCTAACCTACCCCTTTAGCAATGCTATCTGACATGGTGTGAGCCAGCACAGGACTGAAGACCAGTTATCTTTTCTCCCGGTTCAGGGAGCACACAGAAATAGTTCACTTGTCTTGACAGCCAGATGCACTTTGACAGGAAGTGCTAGGCCTACATCTCAGAGTCAAGGAAGAAAAAGAAAACAAGAAACACAGCGCTTTGTATCAGATTATATTATTCAATATCCTTAATGCAAAGTCACCACCCACTTATCTTGATCAGGGCAGCAGGAAATGCTTGCTCCTAGTGATACGCTGCCTAAACATTTCTGAGCAGGCCAAGAGAAGCGACATGGACGCAGTCTGCATGAAAAAGTTACAGAGAAGAAGCATGCCTTGTAGAGACTGTGTTTTCTGATGTTAGCAGCATGCTATTTTCTTGCTGGTATACAGCACTGTGGTGGAATTTGTGATTAAAGAGAAACGCTTTTCTTTCAGCTAAAATGTGTGATGGGAACAGGTTTTACACAGACAGACACACGCATGTACGTTCCAGTATAAAGTATGCGTTTGTATATGTTTAGCGTCGCTATCTGATCAGAATTTCTCGCTGTCACTCCCTCTCCTCCATTTGCTGAACCACAACCATAAAGTCTTCCTCTTTAAACATGACATGCTGGTTGTTATTTGGGAGATTAGTTTTAGGGTTGAACGTTATTAATTCTGCAGTTCTGCCTAAATGATAGCTCACCACATATACAGCAGCATTATGAAACAATCTGTTTCTACAGCTGGAGGCATTACCCATGCGCCAGGATTCAAAACCCAAGATACTGTATTCTTGCTCTGGATTCTTGGCTCGACGTTGTTTTACACAGACTGGATTTAAAAGGTCTCTGCTCCCTTGTGCGGGTGTGGTTTTTCAAAGAGAAGCGTGTTTCTGAATATTAGCTTGAGCTAAAGGAACGACTTTCAGAAAGTGGGCAGTGTGCAAAGACATGCTATTGACCAATCAATGTTGTGGACATATGTAATAAGCTAATAAAGTAATTGCGTCATTTTCTGAGCAACAGGCTCAACAACCATGAACCTGGTTGTAAACAAACCAGCAAGATGATGTCGTGTTCAGGTTTTCTTTAGTGATGAACCAAAAGTTACTGTAAATATAAAACTGCTGTACAGTTCTGCTTCTACTAATGCATAATAAAGTTTCTTGTGTACAACGACTGCCTAATTATTATTATTATTATTATTATTGTATGCCGAGATTAATTACTACAGTACGCTACAGTCATACGATGGGGTAGGCAAAAAAAACAAACATGAATGTAGTCAGTAATGGGCGTAAAATTGAATCTGTTACATCTCACAATTCTAGGAGTCAAAATGCATCCAGAGTTCTACACTGCCAGACTCCTAATGTGGACATCCTCACTTCAACACAGTAAGTGAACGTCTGTATGTGTATTAGTGAAACGTACATTCAATGTACTGTATTATAGAAACTGAGGGGTGTTTATTTAATAACCGAAAATAACCGATTTTGCCAAATAAAAACAGATAACCTTCCCGTCCCCTGAAAAAAATGTTGAATACACGAAAAAATAAAAATATTCGAATGGCACATTACATACTTGAGTACATGAAAAAAGCCTTATAGATTAACTACGAGTAGAAGCAAACACGACTTTTTTTAAATGCTGACAAATGACAAGTCTGTTTGTTAAGTTATGCCTGTAGCACTGACCAACAACTCAACCAGGCTTAGCTACATCCGACATTAATATTCTGTCTGGCATTCAAAATGCACGTTCATGTGAATTGGATTTGCATATTAAAACGTGAAGACCCTAATTAATTATGCAATGCTTATAACAACAACATTCTACAGTAAACGCATTCTGTTTGAAATTGTGTTGCCTTGTTTTCAGCTAAAGTGAACAGATCCCTGCTTGAGTTCCCCTGTAATGATGGCACACAGCAGCTTCTGCAGCTGTTGCTAGGCAGTCCTGAAAAAACACTTCCGGGAGCACAGCACCTGCAAACCTTTAATGTGTAAACTGAAATACAATAATGTATACAGCAAGTCCTAAAAGAAGGAATCCAAACTTGGGTAATTTGACTATGATGAATATAAAGACATACTACATGTTAAAACGGAACAATGCCTAATAAGAAAAGGCAAGTTATTATTTAAACTGTGGACTGCAGTTCAATGTAAAACATCTACTGATGGCGTTCTGTGAATGGATAGTTACGTTAACATTGCTCTGACCATTAATAGCATAACTAGGTATGTTCCTTGCTTTGAATTATTAAAACAGGTTATTGATTAAACAAAGTAACTTGACTTAGATTCATCTGATGTCAGTGCTTAATGGCTAATTGTAAAAGGTAGTAATGCTAAACTATTGTAAAGTATGTTACAATATTTGCACTATTTAGATTTTATGAATGTTATTATTTGTTAGAATTAAACAGATGTAGAACATTTAGGATGCTATATAATGTGTTCTTTTATTCTGAATACAGCAAAAATGATTATTTGTTTTGTACTGCGCAGCATTATGCTACTGTAGCTTTAATTGGAAGAGATGTGCGCTATGAATGCATCTTAATTCAGTAAACAAAAGGAAAAACCTGTGCCTAAGGAAATAGAGTATTGAACAAAAAACTCTCGCCTTGGACATTGTTTGTGCACTTCATGAACCCAGTTGGCTCCTCTGAAGAGTAAACTTAAACTTTGCCGGCTTACATGATTATGCTGTCTGCTCGTACAGTACGTAAGAATTAACCTTGGGAGCATAAGAGCAGGAACTAGTGTTCGGGTAATCAAACACATGAAAATGCTGGACCCTGTGTATTCAAAAAGGAATACACAATTTGTTTTGTGTGTGTGTGTGTGTGTATATGTATATATATATATATATATATATATATATATATATAACATACACACATACACTCCTATGCTGCTCAAAAAAGTGTTCTTTTCAAATAGCTTTCATAGTTCTGCATGTGTCCACAAGCCTCAGTCATTGAAGCTAGTTTAGGGTACATTACTTCATAGCCTGAAAGAATTTTGTCCAAGGACAGCAAGTCTTCTGCTTTAATTTGCTACTGTCAGCAGTGTTTACATCAGTTACAAGCTTTATCAAATGTGGCTTTTCCTTGAAACTAGGTCTATAGTGTTAATACCAGTAACTTCCACAAATATTAAATGTACAGTAAAATCATGATTTGTATTTGAGAACTGCCCTTCCTCCCATTCCAAGCCTCTGCTAACTGCAAGTGTCCTTTCTCCCTTTCTGCTTTCAATGCAGAAGTTGCAGGACATGTCTCAGATAAGACCTCTGGCTTGCATGAAGTGTTCAAAACCCTGCTTTGACCATTATTATTTTGCTGCAATTAAGGCCAGTCCTCAAAGAACCTTGCAAAACTACTGTCCAAGGTCTATCAGAAATCAAAAAAGCAGTTATATCCCTATTTAACTCTACTTTTCAAAGTTGCACTATATATATAATATATATATATATATATATATATATATATATATATATATATACACACACACACACACACACACACACACACAGTGCAAAAAAATGTGTCAAGTGAATATCTGTAACTCATTGATGGACAGGGTGTCAACGACTTACAGTCAAGTGAAAGCTCACATGGATAGTTGTAATCCCTGTATACCAGAGAGGAAACTGATCAGGAATTGAAACCCACCCACCAACCATCGCCTTTGCAATCTTCCCACGGACTGTGGAACCTGCTCCCACTGCAAAACCATGAACTCTGAATTACTGACTCACTGGAAAGTATCATCAGACAGTTCATCTGCTGACAGAGTTGCAAAGTATTTCCAGCTGTGGCAGCTTCCCTCACCCCTCCCCTCACATGTGCAAGACCATTCCTATATTATGCAAGTCTCCTTAAAGCACCTTCTGAAACACAGGCATGAACACCCCTGGCATACTATACCAGTGGACATGACACTATATAAAAGGTACTCGCCACGTTTACTGTATGCCAACAGTATTTCGTTTCTATACCAAATACAGTCAATTAATAATTTGATTCATACAGGATTGTACACATATATGTATTCCAGCTACTGCATACTAATGTTGCATATATGCTGCTGCTAAAACACTAAACCTAAAATGACTTAAAAACAGCAGACAAGAAGAAACTGCTAGGCAACGCCTGTCAGGCTATTACCAAAAATATGATATTCTAGTGTGCATTTTAAAATAGCAATACAACCGGATAACAAAATAGAAAATCAAAATACATTTGAGAATACCATGCGCATTTCAAAGACAGTGATTTTAAGTTAAACATCTTTCTTAATAGATCCCGGTTATGAGGAGTTGAGAGATTGTAATCCCCAATAACAAAATGAATTTAAAAAACAGAACCAAATTAAGGGAATACTAGGAATACGAGGTTAACTCCAGGCTAATTCCAGTAGTCGAGTAAACACGATATGCTTTTAAACATCAGGAACAGGCAGCCACTGTCGTCTGTACTGCTTCTCTGGTGCAGAATCTGATACAGAGTGCAGCACATAAAGTTACCATTTATGGGACTACACTTCAATAGCAGAGGACATTAAAACCAGGCTTCTAGGGACTCAACAGCACAGAGCTCTCCATTAACGTCATATCGTAGAGTTTCTCAGTGGGGATAGACTGCGTGATACTAAGCCACTACGCGCCGACACCATCTGGTGCTCTCCTTGGATGTCTTTAAGTACCTCCTGGAGAGATCAGAATCCACGGTGGTGGGATTCAAACAGATCATTCCCCAAAAGCTGCACACAGGTACTTTTGAACTGAGAAAGACAGTCCATAATCTACTGTCAACTCGTTCCATAATAAACATATGCTTTCAAAGCTACTGGAAAACAAATAGTTTCTGGGGTTAAGAAGATTCAATAAAGGGAAGCAAATGCACAGATAATGCAATATTGGCCTTAGTACAAATACTGCAATATCATTTTAAATTAACATATAACTTAAATTTAAACAGCTGTATGAAAAGTTACCCAAAAACATTACTTCCTAATTGGGTGTGAGGCTCGCTATATGAAAAACTGTGTCATTGCACTTTCAAGCAATGAGCTAATCTTTCCCAAATGAATTCCAAATTCACCAGTACTACTGAATTATCCACAAAACCTAGTTGCAACTCCTTACAGAAGCCCTAGGTTATTCCTTTTAATAACAGGTTAGCAGAACCTTGGCACATTTGTTGTGAACTTTGTGTGTGAATGGTGCACAGGTTTTCAAGCTGTGACTCAGTATTCCTTTTTAGGCAACAGTTCTGTATTACAACATTATGCAACAAACAGACTCTTCTGCAACTCAGAAAGTTAGGTATGATTTTCTTAGTCAACAGAATGCATTTGTCTGCCCTTCCACCACATAATTGTTTCTGTATAAAATAAACAATGTTCCTTTGCTGTATATTACTATCTGTTAGCAAGCTGGTTAAGAAAACCACTTCTTCTGCATCATTACGTACATTCTGCTACCCCGTCACTCATCTCCATATCAGCACTCTCGAAAATGCAAATACACTTTTTTTGCTTCATTAGACCTTGATCTGATGCACTGTAAAAGAATAGTGAAAGACTTGCGACATGAGACACCTTAGATGATTGTTACTTCTGCATCCATACATACATACATACACATTCAGAATGTAATACTGCTGCTGTTACACTTCACTTGTGTATATTATTAATGGGGAAACCAACACCAAGCTTTTGTATTCACAATAGAGGGCACAGTACTTTACCTAGCAGTTATTACTTTGGAGCAAGGCGGCATCATCATAACGACATTCATGACTTGCGCTCAGAATTGTAATCATGACACTGCTATCCTTAAAGCTGCTTTTTAAAAAGGACCAATAACTCTGCGATTTACACAATGTTACTAAAAGGATATCTACACTACAATTAAAACTGAATCCTTGGCCCAGTGTAGCAAACACAACATCTTTAAGGAATTGCTTAAGAATGAAATCATTCACGACCCTGACTGGAAATGTTTTTAATTACTCCAATTATCTAATGCATCCTAAATAATGGAATGGATCATTCACATTATTTGAAAACTTAAACACAGTCTATATCTATCTATATATTAGGGCTGTCACTCAATTAATTTTTGATCGGTTAATTTATGGGCATTAGCTGATTAACCGGTAGATTCATCCCTGCAGGTTTTTAATAAAGGTAATGATCTTATAGTGGCTGTCCTGCATAGCAATACTAAAAAATAAATCAATAGAATCTATTAAAAAATAAATAAAAAGCCTATTGGGAATTTGGTCTTTTTAAAAGCATTTTTATTATTTTAGTACATGTAACACATTTTCACAGAACCTCAATCCATGAAAGAGTTTAATAGCAAAATATAATTCACAAGAACCGAGAATGGATTTTCTTTTGTCTTTCATGCAAACATACATAACACTTATAGGCTCCTTATGAACAACCTTTTTTACATTATATTCAAAAGAACAAACCCAACAACAACAACAGCCATAGCTTACATACAGAATTTATCAAATGCACAGATTCCAATAACTTTATATTACTACTATTCAGTGATCATTGCCAAACAGGAAATCATTTATATATTTAAAAAAAAAAAAGTTCCCCTCCTGTTGACAAATTACATATACATAATTTATAAACACTTGCGTTCTCTGAAATATTAAAAAAAAACAAAAACAAAAAAAACTTAAAATCCTGTTATACGTATTCACAGGGATGTAGGGCCAAATAAAATGTCAGTCGCGATCTACAGCGTTCTGTTTATTAATCTGCTAAAACATACTTTGTAGTAATAGGATGACCAATTAAAATGGTTAAAGTAACTTGGGATGACTGCAAACAATATTGCAAACTACTCACACTACCGTTGTACGAAAAACTTTGATTGCAAATGAAATTGAACACACTTTTTTTACCAATGATTTTCCCTTCAGAGTTTAATTTATACCCAAAACAAGTTTAGAGTTTTCCCTTCGGTTCGGAACCCTCAATTTTGTGTTCTCTCCAACTATCTCCACGTGATACTGTATGTGACGACTCAATTTCCCATGTGTTAGTTACTTTGGATCTTAAATCTATAATGCCCAAACAGAACATTTAAATTCTGCACGATTAAGTTGTAAAAAAAAAAAAAAAAAATTAATCTAAAATCACCTCTTTAGTTGATTAATCTGTTAACTAGGAAGAGCCCTAATTATTTATATATCATATAGCGACCAACTTGTTGCCCATTTATAACTGCACTTCTGATGGCATGATCACTTTACAGGAATCCTATCCTACTGATATTTACAGAGAAAAGGCTAGTGCATAGACAGAAAGGCCATCTCCTGCCTTTCGTCACTCAACTGAATCAAAGGGGGGGTTGCTCGACCCTTTACGTCAATGTCATTCGTCAATTAATTGGAAAGCCTTTTAAACAAGAACTCATTATACCAATTTTGTGTCTCCCACATAGAAAAAAAAAGGTCATCAAAATTATAATTTCCAGTACCAGCTTCAGACATTTTCTCACCATGTGGTTAGGAGTTCTACTGCTCTTCCTTGGCATGCACACACACCTACCCTGGAAGCCCTTTCTACATCACTTGTGGTTTATGTATAATCCACCACAAGTGCAGGAAACACCTCTCCAAAATCTGGTCCACTTTAACTGTAATGACCCCTTTGCAAAAATCATAAACCGTAGGCCAAGTGGCATGATAAATTCACAAACTTCCTTATAACTAGTTTTGTAATGGGAAACCACTCATTAAACAAAAAAAACAAAACAAAAACACAGAAATGACAAAACATTACCAAAACAATTCTGGTACCCTAAGACATTAATGCAGCAAAAGACGTAGATTCTGTACTACTGCTTTGTGCATTTTGCTGCGGGAACTTTTTCTTGTAATCAATCTTACTATGTTGGCTACATCAACTTTATGATATTTAACTATAATAACTTAAATAATGGTGAATTGTCTTTCTTCCGATTGTTTGAAGTAAGTTGTTGAAAAGTTGCAAATCAGGTACTTCGCTTGATCCTTGCTGTAGAAAACTCGAATTTGATCGCGCTACAAGATTAACATTGAGATAAAGTCTTGTTACGTGTACAAACAAGAGGATCCTATAAGATTATAGAAACCACTTACGTCATGCCTGACAAACAACTTGAACATAAAAGGTTATGGTTGCAATACACAACACCTTACAAAAATATTTCCAGCTGTTACTTTATTTTGTGTTTTAGAATTACACACACACTACATGTGTCAAATATCAGCACTGGACATGCAGATAAATAACCCACAGGCTTCCGAGGAAAATAAATAAAACCACAATGAAATATTTGCAAAGGTATGCTACCCAAGCCAATGACCCTCCATTCCCACTGTGTTTGCTTTAGCCCTAGCAAGCTGCTGCGCCCGTTCAGCTGTTTGCAAGTCTACGATCAGCCCATTGCAATCCCTTATTGCAAACAGTCAACGTTTTATTGACAGAGCTATCACACAAAATGAAGCGAGCAACCTCCCAGACATTTCGACTTTCAATTTTATTTATACTGTCGTTTCAGACGGAGCAAATTACCTCTGCTGTACAATATATGGCAAGGGAACAGGTTTAGTAATACATACTCCGGAAGACAACCTAATGCAGCCAGGGGCTATACAGTCATTGAATCACGATTAATTTGATCCACAAAACTTTCCTTTCTCAAGGCAGAAGGCATTATTTGTAAAGGATAGAGAAAAATAGCCTCAAATGTCACACCACATTCAGAGGTGGATATCTATAATTCAGGTGGCATAAATAATGTACAAAAAAACAGGTTATGGTCCTTGGCAAGTTCCTGCTTTAGAGTTTAAAATCATCCACCAAGTTTCACAACATCGACATGCAGTATTCATATTATTTCCAACCATTTCCACCATAGAACCATATTCCAGTATAGCCATGTTAGGTAAACTACAGAAAAATTAACTACTAGCTCAAGACAAGATAAATTACTAGCCGACCTCAGAAACTTAAATGTTGCAACTGCATCCTGAAAAAGCTGTCAAACCTTTTTTGCTCAAAGAGCCAACTTCCCCAACGTTCTGCTGTGTTTAACATGCCTTTGTCATGGGAAGTGTGTTTGAAAACAAACAGTGGAGGTATTTATAGGCTTCTGATGCCATGGTAACCACACATTTATTCACTACATAGCTAATGATGTAACAATCTACTGTTCCTTTTTATTTAAACCTTCAGGCATCATGGTATTATTATTATTATTATTTATTTCTTAGCAGACGCCCTTATTCAGGGCGACTTACAATTGTTACAAGATATCACATTATACATTATTTCACATTATACAGATATCACATTATTTTTACATACAATTACCCATTTATACAGTTGGGTTTTTACTGGAGCAATCTAGGTAAAGTACCTTGCTCAAGGGTACAACAGCAGTGTCCCCCACTGGGGATTGAACCCACAACCCTCCGGTCAAGAGTCCGGAGCCCTAACCACTACTCCACACTGCTGCCCCAGTGTGGAGCAGTGTGGAGGTATCTAGTCTATTTATCCAAGTAGTGTATTTTATTCTTCTATACTGTACATTAATTTTATTTTTTCTAAAATAATTTATTTCTTAGCAGACGCCCTTATCCAGGGTGACTTACAAGATATCACATTATTTTTACATACAATTACCCATTTATACAGTTCAGTTTTTTTTATTGGAGCAATCTAGGTAAAGTACCTTGCTCAAGGGTACAGCAGCAGTGTCCCCACCGGGGATTGAACCCATGACCCTCCGGTCAAGAATCCAGAGCCCTAAACACTACAACCACACACTAAGTCATCCATGGTGTGTCTGTTCCTTGTAAAGTGCTGAACTATTTACTTTTTTATATTTGATAGGTGGTTCTGCATTCTTTTACATAACGTACCTGTCTCTCCTACATATTTATTTGCGATTTCACTTTTATCTTAACCAATATATCTGCACACTTTACATGTGCTTTTACACATCTCCGTGTCCCTTAATGTATCTACGACCCCTTTATGTTTACTGAGAACTAAATATATATATATATATATATATATATATATATATATATATATATATATATATATATACACACACACACACACATATAATTTCTAAAATGCAACATTTATGAGTGTGGCAGCTGAGTCAAAATTGCACAGATTGAAGACAAATACACTGTTCTATGCATTAAGAAATTGCATACAATCTTACATTTCAATTGCAGTGAATGGAGTACAAAGGCTAATACAATTTTGCGAGGCAGAAGACTTTTTATATTAGAGCTGCACTATCAACACATCTGAAGCACCACAATCGTCTAATCTTAACACACTTCTTCACAGCTACACACACACAAACACTGGGGCGTACTTTAACCACTATGACAGCAACCACTTCTAATTTACAACCATTTGTTTTTAAGTGAAAATAAAATCCTGTATTCTGCCTGTACAGTCCACTGTCAAATGTGCTGTTACAGTAGAAAAAGTTTAGCTGTGCCATCACTCCATGAAAGGCCTATCCGACACAGCATGAGATAAAAAAAAACCCTTATGAACACGTTACACAATTTTCATTCCAGCCCGTCACTTTGCTTTTGGGACAGGCCATTATTAAATAATTTACAGTACAGGCAATAAATTAATGTTTTGCGATAACAACATTCAGGCATTTTAACATTATACATACGCCTGTTTTAGTGTCTAGTGTACAGTTCTTTAAATAATTCAATTAAATACTATAAACAAACATGTATTTATTTTAATACAACCATCACAAAATTGTAACTGCCCAATTAATCTGTCAGTCATTTTTTGTTATAAGGTTTCTTATATCAGTACGAGAATTAATATCTACCGGTACGTTAACGAAATGGGGCACCGGTTTCAATTACATTATTTAATTGACAAGGCAAACCACGCTTCAAAGACCGCTCTTTAAGCTTTTGTGGATATTGTCACTATTCGACTTTATTTTGTATGTAGAGGAGAAAAAAATATTAAGATTTGATAATAGAGGTATTTTAAATAAACGACACAGACTCACAGTATGAACTGAACTAGGCGGGGCTCGCCTCAGTCAGACATGATCAACCCCCTAGTGACTGCTCTGCTTGCAGAAGCTTCAGTAAAATGTCTTAAAAACAACATGAAAATTTGCATCAACGTCCATTTGTTTAAATTTTGTTATTATTTTATTTATTTTACAAGAGCTCAACGCCCTTATTGCATGTTAAAACAGCCGGGCCTGGAAGTATGGATCGGGTGGTGTTATGAGGAAACAGAAAATTCACATTTTTAAACTACACAATCTGACAACTTTTCCATTTCCGTTCCAACTTATTTACCCTGTCACAAGGTAAAAAATAAATCACAAAACGCCACTGCCCCTACCCTCCTTGCACCCAGTTTGGACTTAGCCTAATAATATTTAAAAAATGCCTAAAAGTTTAAAGTTGACCTCGGGAACCGACAGGAAAGGCTATGCTGTCAAGTAAAATAAAAGATTAGGAGGAGTTGGTCTGTTTCAGCCTTGCTCCGCCATATTTTAGACATTTGACCTGCTCTTCCGCAAATCGGCTGTCTTTTTAAAATTGCGTTTATAAACCGGTTTCCGTGTTCACTTAACCAACTGTTACCGCACTGCCGTCTCACGGGCGGGACTCCGCCGGTGGTAAAACCCATCTGCAGTGTTATATCGACGGTGTTCACCGCCGGCTAATATTACAAAGTTAAATTAAAATCTGCCCGGACACATACTACTTACAAGTTCCCTCTCCGTAGCTTCAATCTGTTTGTCTCTCTCTGAAGCTGCGCTTCGCTCTCTCTCGCTCTCTCTCTCGGGGTGAGGTTGTGAGTTTAGAGCATGACGTCGCAGCCTCGGTTTCAACACCACTCACAAACTAAGAATGTGCTACTCGTGTGCTTACATTAGAGGGTATCTCTGCAGCCTGGACACTCCAGGTCGTGCAGTGCCTTCAAAAGAACCACGACATGTTCCTGTCAGGACAACTGAGGAAGTCTGCACCTTTTTTTTAAAGTAACACAAACGTTTATTCGCTGCCAAACATAAGAACACAAGAACATAAGAACATAAGAAAGTTTACCCCATCTTGCTCGTTTGGTTGTTAGTAGCTTATTGATCCCAGAATCTCATCAAGCAGCTTCTTGAAGGATCCCAGGGTGTCAGCCTCAACAACATTACTGGGGAGTTGGTTCCAGACATGAACTACTTTAGATGTGTAATGGCTGCAGTATAGGATACTGACCTTAGGTTTAGGTTTCGGTGTTGGGAGAGGATTATTCATTGTTTTAGTAACAATAATATGATAACCAATCAGAGTGCAGTGTCCTGACAGGAACATTTGGTGGTACCTTTGTAAGGACAGCTACAGTCGTGCAGTCGTGCGTGCGCAGGTTGTAATAGACGTCATTATTCGTCTGCTAAATGTCTGTAATAATACATTTTAAATAATGATGTTTTAATCAAATCAATACATAATATTAAATAATATATTTCAGATCTATTGCATATACACATCACCTATCAAAAACATCGTATAGCCCACATTACAATCAATACTGCATACATTAGAACACGCGGGCTTTAAAATAACATGTTAGGAAATGTACAATGCATCATTGTATGTTATACTAACTGTATATTGCAGATACTGGAGCTCGTTCCTCTAATTATAGGGTTTATAACATGTATGCGTTTTTTTTCTAACCAGTGGTTGTAAACTTTGTAATTCCAGTACTTCAGAACTGTACCCATTGTTACACGATTCAAAATGGAGTGTTTTTTTTTTTTTTTTTTTTTTTTTCAAAATAAATACATTTCATTTCAAGAGCATTTATTTAAATAATCCTCATTATTATTTTCTTAACCCAGTCAAATAGAAATGTTCCTCATATGCTTATTTTTTTCAGCTACTGAGATTCATTTATTATTGGGGAAATGTCATACAGTGTGATATGGATAACTATAGTAATATGCAATAATGCACACAGTGACATGCATATTACCATATCATCTGACATTCCCATTGCAATCGTGTAGTACAGTCACCTGTATTAAAATAATAAACTGTTTCAAATGGCCCTTGTATGAACAAGACACAGGGTCTCCCCTGATAATGAATAAATCAGTGAAAGGTAAATATATATATATATATATATATATATATATATATATATATATATATATATATATATATATATTTATATGCAGTCAATGACGTGTACACGTCATGCATGCACAGGTATTTCACGTCAAAAACCGTAAAACCAGTCTTTGGAAAATAAAGGACATTATTTACAATGATATTGCTCTGACTTAAATTTAATATTTTACAGCTTACAAACAGTGTTGGTATGGGGGAATTATTATTTCGCTTTTCTTTGAAATTTGAATTTATAAGACAAAAATACATATGTTATGTAAAATTGACGTTTTTGTTTTGTTACGTTTATTGTTATTGTTAATAGCAATTGTTTGATGGGGGTCTTATGAAGTTTCCATTAGCTGTATGGCTGTATTACGATAGGGTACGATGTGATCATGTGATTGGGGTGTTCAGATGAATGAGCTTGCCTTCGTCAGTACAATGATGACGTCTATTAAAAGCTGCGCACGCATGACTGCACGGTTTGAGGATCCAAGCTGCAGAGATGCACTGTTCCTTGCATTGGACATGCTGGGAGTGAGAGAAGGAAAGATGAGGGGACACACTGCTTCCTGCAGCATAGACAGCATACCCACATTACACGGAAGATACCACAATGAAATATGTTGTGGGTCTCCACCAGTGGCGGAGGAAGAGGAAGATGGGCAGGACCTTATTGTGGCCCCCCCCTCCCCAAACGTTAATTTAACCCTTATTTATAAACATCAAACATACCAAATCAAGTGTTCAGTATTTAACTATATTTAATTGTTTGAATGTTAGCATGTATGAAACAGTGTGTAATAAGAACGCTTTCTACTCGCCTACTTCATTTTATTTTGCGGTTATACAAACATCTGCAAATATAAATGTGAAGGATATTATCATTGTTAAAAACTAAATAAATAAATAAAAACTTTCGAACCCCTCCGGGGCCCTCTGAGTGCGTGGGCCCGTGTGCAGGTGGACCTGATGCACCTGCTATTGATTCGCCACTGGTCTCCACCTCTATGTAGGCTAATGTGTATAGCGGCCAGTTTGCCTTTTGTACTTTCATAAAATGTATTGCCAACGGCTGTATTTTGTGTTACAGACAGGCGCTCGATTCCATTTATTTATCAGACATTTCAGCAGTCACATGGTATGTACAGTATAGAAGTATATGTACGTGCAGTATTTGTTATTGTCGTAGGTACAGTTGCCACCTACCCCTGTTTTCCCTGGATCGTCCAGGTTTTGAGGAAGGTGTCCCGGGAATTCAATATGCCATCCCAGGACACTAAATGCCAGTAAATTGAGCACAAGTTAGATAAATCAGGAAACAACATTACTGCAATAGAGGCACAATGTTAATTGGTTGTCAATACTATAGTAGTAATGGTATCAATGTTTCCTATTGGATGAATATAGGATTTCTAGAGAGTACACGTTTCACAACCCCGCTCTGTGTTAGTGTCCATGTCATTTCCCCTCAGCATGTAAGTGTTAAACAGACTCAGATCTTTGTGTTAGGGTTGTTGTACCCCACTTTCATCACAACTGGAAAAGTGCTTTTCTGGATATATTGAAAAAAAGGGTGATGGATATATGACTGCATTGCTGGGAATCTCATCCCCTGTGGGGTAAAATATTCCATGAGGTAGATCTTTGTGAGCAGCAACCACCGCAGGCAAAGGGTACACAAGTTCCACACTAAGCTAACCATCTCGCAGCAGCTGCATCCCACACTTTGGCTCATGTAGGCCCCCAGTTTGGAGAAAACAGAAGTGTGGTTATGGTCAGTATAAAATTATGGGGCTGGGCTAGAGCTGCTCCTGATTATCACTGAGCTGCTGGTTCTGCTGGTCCTTGCTTGTACTTGGCTGCTCTCTCACAATGCAGGTGCGTTGAACGAGATGTGAAGCCAACCTGCAGTCCCAAGGTGACTTGACCCTTTGTCCTAGCCGCAGGCTTTGGAATTCAAAGTGAACTGGAATGTTAAAAACAGCATTTTTCTCGTCAGGCTTTTGGTATTTAGGCAGTTTTTAATGGACCTCTATTATGGGTTCTGTTCACCAAAGGACTGCTTAAAAAAAAAAGCAAATTCAGAATAAATGAATCAAATTTGCAGGTTTTTTTTTTCAGAGCACTGTTTAATCCAAGAGAATGTTAATAATCTCTCTTTAAAACCATCCTTAAAGTAACATTCCTTAAAAACCTTCCGCATCCTACATGTGGTTTTATTAGTTCTAAAGCTTTGAATCCTCTTAATTATGTGTAAGGATTTCATTTTTTTTCCCTCCACACTAAAAGGGTTTTTTTAAATGTTATTGCAAGTTTTATTTTTATTATTTTCCAGGTGCTTGGGAAAAAAATGTTCAGAAAAGTGAAGTGCTCAAACTCAAGCTGAAATAAGAATCTGACAAGCTTTGTTAATTATTGTTATTTTGTTAGATTATTTTTAGAATCTGTTTCCTCATGAGCTTGCAAGGCTGTATTAGTTTAGCTCTTATCTGTTGTACAGCAGCGTTGTAGTGGTTTTGTTATCCTGCTGTGAGCCGACTTACCAAAAATATACAACTGGAATAGCTCAATCTCTTTCTAAGGTTCCTGCGTCCAAACAGCTAAAAATGTTCCTCAAAGCTGCCCCAAGTAAGCTGTAGGAATGTTTTTTGTTTTGTTTTGTTTTGTAGATCATTAATGAAGTGAATACAAATCCAAGCCTTGAATTCTGTTTAAATTTTTACCACAATAAATGTACACTGTGCATATACTGTACCGTTATTTAAAGTTGTTTACTATGTTGCTTTTTCTGCTGTGCCTTATTCTACTTTTCTGTTCTTTACCATTATTGACTGGGCCTTCACCTTGCTAAGGTATCGCTTATAGGAAAATATATTACAATAGATTGCAGATTACCAAATATACAGGTATATGTGCAATCTATGTATGAAACAGCATGCAACATGTACCTGATACCACAGGGTGTTCATAATTGCTGCTGATTAGTATGGGAAAAACAAACAACAAATGTGTGATACTGAGGTTTATTTTCCATCTTCTTGGCCTATATATATATATATATATATATATATATATATATATATATATATATATATATATATATATACAGCTCTGGAAAAAATTAAGAGACCACTGCAAAATTATCAGTTTCTCTGGTTTTACTATTTATATGTATGTGTTTGGGTAAAATGAACATTTTTGTTTTATTCTATAAACTACTGACAACATTTCTCCCAAATTACAAATAAAAATATTGTCATTTAGAGCATTTATTTGCAGAAAATGACAACTAGTCAAAATAACAAAAAAGATGCAGTGTTGTCAGACCTCGAATAATGCAAAGAAAATAAGTTCATATTCATTTTTAAACAACACAATACTAATGTTTTAACTTAGGAAGAGTTCAGAAATCAATATTTGGTGGAATAACCCTGATTTTCAAGCACAGCTTTCATGCGTCTTGGCATGCTCTCCACCAGTCTTTCACCTTGATGTTGGGTGACTTTATGCCACTCCTGGCGCAAAAATTCAAGCAGCTCGGCTTTGTTTGATGGCTTGTGACCATCATTGTTCCTCTTGATCACATTCCAGAGGTTTTCAATGGGGTTCAGGTCTGGAGACTGGGCTGGCCATGACAGGGTCTTGATCTGGTGGTCCTCCATCCACACCTTGATTGACCTGGCTGTGTGGCATGGAGCATTGTCCTGCTGGAAAAACCAATCCTCAGAGTTGGGGAACATTGTCAGAGCAGAAGGAAGCAAGTTTTCTTCCAGGACAACCTTGTACTTGGCTTGATTCATGTGTCCTTCACAAAGACAAATCTGCCCGATTCCAGCCTTGCTGAAGCACCCCCAGATGAGTCCAATTTTCAGCTTTGCCCAACACCTGGTCGTCTAATGGTTAGATGGAGACCTGGAGAGGCCTACAAGCCACAGTGTCTCGCACCCACTGTGAAATGTGGTGGAGGATCGGTGATGATCTGGGGGTGCTTCAGCAAGGCTGGAATCGGGCAGATTTGGCATGAATCAAGCCAAGTTTTGCAGTAGTCTCTTAATTTTTTCCAGAGCTGTATATATATATATATATATATATATATATATATATATATATATATATATATATATATATATATATATATATATATATTTCCATATGGGATTAGTTTAAGTAATAGTAAAAAGGAATTGTTGTCACACTGTAACAAGAGATACCCCAAATAGACACACTGTAAGACAGTCAGATACTGTATACATTTTAAGCAGATTTTGTACACACAACAACAAACAAACACACACACACACACATTTTGTTCTGAAGAAAAATATATATAGTATTTGACTATAAGAAGCCTTGTCAAATGATAAAAGCGAGGTGACAGGCGGGTTTAGAAGCAATGAATTTGAAACCACGCAGCAATGTGAAAGGTTGTACCCAGGGTGATACACATGAATGTAATGAAAGCATGGCATGGCATGTACTGTGTAGGACCAGCTTTTCTGGACACACCTGGACAAACCTCATGCAGACCCTGACAGATTCCATGATTCTGAGCAGTGCATAGTGTAATGAGTCTCCTCCTAGCAGCTGATGAGTTCATTACCCTACAGATTCCATGATTCTGAGCAGTGCATAGTGTAATGAGTCTCCTCCTAGCAGCTGATGAGTTCATTACCCTACAGATTCCATGATTCTGAGCAGTGCATAGTGTCATCATTAGCAGTTCATGCCCAGCCCTTGCCTTCCAGTTCAATTGGCTGAGACACCAATTCATCACACTTTGTTAAAACAATCATGTCTAAGGCAAGAGCCTTGGCCCCACCCCCAGCATGAACTGAGTTCAACAAGGAACCCAATGTTAATTTGAAGCTCAGCTGAGCTATTGGTGGAAACCCTGTTTTTGGTCGTGTTCCTTGGTATATTCTCCCCTCTTCTCAACAATGTACCCTCAGGGAGCCTCTGTCTTGCTCTTCTTAACAATGTTAAGGAGGCTGTGTGGTCCAGTGGTTAAAGAAACAGGCTTGTAACCAGGAGGTTCCCGGTTCAAATCCCACCTCAGCCACTGACTCATTGTGTGACCCTGAGCAAGTCACTTAACCTCCTTGTGCTCTGTCTTTCGGGTGAGACGTAATTGTAAGTGCCTCTGCAGCTGATGCATTGTTCACACACCCTAGTCTCTGTAAGTCGCCTTGGATAAAGGCGTCTGCTAAATAAACAAATAATAAATAATAATGTACCATCAGGGAGCCTCTGTCTTGGTTTCTAGGAAACAGGGGGAGTCAGGTATTCAGGCTTATAACTACTTACAAAACAAGCCCTGGCCTGCTGTATCCCACATACAGTGCACTTCATCAGAGACGCTTGTGTAATTAACTGACGACTGCGACCAGCTCACACTGTGCATGTTTCACTTCCTGCTGCAGCCCAGAGAAAGAGGAAGTGTGGAGGAGGAGCGAGAGTTTGGAAGCTCTCGGCTGGTGTGACTGCTGGCTAGAGTGAGATAAGAGAAAGCAAACAGTGCGTGACACAGCATGGATTGGGAAAGAGATGGGAAAAGATGTTCCTGGTAGAGCTGTGGGGAGCATCTCTGAAATGACTGCATTGTGAAGATAAAGAACATGCTGTAACTGATGTGGTTACTGGCTATATGACCCTACTATGAAGCATACCCATGAAGGCATGAATGCCTCCCTGCTTGTTTCTAAAAGTTTTACCTTACAGGGGTCAGGGGTGTGGTCTGTATTTGGCTCCCCCATGGGCCAAACAGCGGCCCCCACATAGTGTACAAGCTCACCCTACAGCGGTGCTTAAATAAACAATGCAAGGAAGCAAGGGTTTAGTACTTCTTCAAAATGATGCTTAAATACTATAATATATCATTAAAAAATATATAATGTCTGTTTTTAAGACATGGGCAATTTGCCCATTGTGGAAAAAAGGGCCCTTTGTAAGCAGTATCTGACCTTGTGCGCTGCTCAGATGTTGTGGGCAGAGTCTAATTTGACAGTCTAAACTGGGGAGAAAAAAGGAGGGTAAAACAATTGGATGATCTACAAATTGAAAAAGTATTACAAAAACAAGCATTCAAAAGGAATACATTCAACGAGACGCTGGTCGCAATTGTATTTGTTAGTATTGCTCAATGTAGCCCTATTGAATGTTGTATAGTTATGGACGATGGATACAATAAAACATAAATAAATACATTATTAAAAAAAATTGAATACAAAAAAAGTCTAAATTCAGCGGGGTACACATAATTATGATGTCACACAAGTCACATGATATTCAAAGAGCCCTTTATTGGACGTGTGGGAGGAGCCCCCTCAAGTTCCGCAACACAAACGAATTCAACAGAAAAAACTAGCAATTCTCCACTATAGACTTTTGTTGAGAAGCTAAAATTGCTGCTTTAGTATCATACATCGTAAGGAAAATCAATATGCTGTTTATCTACAAGCTAGACACGGAAATGCACAATACAAATGATCTTTCGAAGACCACTTAACAGAAGACTATTGAAGGACCACAGACCTACTGCTGAGTACACTAGTCTTGAATAATTTATCTGAACACGCCCCCCTCCGATTTCCTTTCATAAACTGAAAAATAAACAGTTCAGCGTACATTGAAGCATTCATCATACCCCTCACAAAGTGTGCAGGCTGCAGGGATTGCAGCATGTCCATAAGGTTTGTCAGCAGAAAGACCCATTGCAGTCTATGCCTTTACCACTATATCAGAGGTGCAGTGTGGGTTTGTGGGGGGCCAAAGACCCCACAGTATCATTTTGGACCCTGCAGTAAATTTTGTCAAATGTGACCTCTTAAAGTATCTTGAATTACATATATGTAAATTCCTGTTTGAATGCCTTACAGCAGGGGTGTCCAATCCCGGTCCTGGAGGGCAGTTCCACTCCAGGTTTAACAGGTAAAGTGATATAATGAACTATTGCAGGGTCTGAATAGAAGTTTAATTGGATCCATTAAGCAATTTGCAATAGGGTTGGAACAAAGACCAGGAGTGAAAGGAACAACTTTGGACACCCCTGCCTTACAGTTTCAAATTATCGTCATTCCTAAATGGGGAATAAAGTTAATTTGAGGGGGTCTAATAAACTGGAGCCAGGAGCAAAGGAGCAGTGTGGCTGATTTGTTTAATAAAAAACAAGCATATCTCCCTTGCCCCCAGATTAACAAAGCTGCACAGCATTTACTTTAGTTTGCTGCAGAGATTTTTTTATTCTCAATTTTCTGTTTCAGATCAAAAGCAAAGTGAATGTACCTTAAGTGCAACTGTGTTGAATAGACAAGGTTTACTGCAGAATAAGACTTCTGTTCTTCTGATTGGCTGGTGATGATGAAATCCAGTGTATTACACCTATCCGGAGTGTGTTACTAAACTGGAACGCAATCCTGGAGCTTGAATGACATCATATCCTGCTGCAGAGTGAAGCTGTACTGTTTGGACAACTTAGTGCTGTTGCTCAAGTGATCCAAGCTTTTGGCAGTATTAAAGTACTGAATATTATAAACATGGATTGAGCTTCACTGTATATTTTTGACAAGTATGCCAAATACTATAATAAATCACTCACCTTGAATGGAACCTTTTTGCTTTGAGCCGACTTCATCGAAACATAAGTAAGTTATGCAACAAGTTTCAGAGACTTAGACACTTCATGTGATAACCCTGTATTTCTTTTCAAGGTGTTGCAAGCAGGTAGACACTTACACATACAGATATAAAGATAGTCCTGTTTATATACAGTTCACAGATATAAATAATAAATCAGCTGCAATTAACTGGGTCGGCAGAGATAAACAATGCTGAGTGCCGGGTGGTTGGATGTCAATCAAAAGTTACGATGCGCCTTATTGGCACAAATCACTAATCAGTGCCAAGGGGGACAAGTTAAATAGCAATCATAAAGACTTTAAGGAACTAGATCACAACAGGCCCTCACTTTAGGACCTTAAGGTGGGTCGCTCCTCTCAAAAACAAGCAAGACAGGCTGTAGTTTTCTTATATAGTAACATCCCCCAAACACATTTAGCCAAGTGAGTGAAACATTTGTCAGCTTTATCATTTATGATTTGATGTTTTGAGTTTCTGATGAATTACACAGCCATATACAACAAACATCTGTTCTGCAAATGCAAAGCCTGTTTATTGAATGTAACAGGCTGGAGGCTGGGTGGCGCATCTTAACCACAATGCAAAAGAGCCGGATCATTGCATTCATGGTTTTCGATCTTTAAACCTCCTCTCATCTCACTGACAGGGGACACAATCTGTAATCCGCATCACACAACCCTGCCCGTTACATGAACAAACAAGTTAGGGCTGCCCATGAAGACATGACAGAGAGCTCAGTCACCTTGTGTCTTTGAGAGAGGCTGGAGTTTCAGGGAATTTGAATTTGCAAGCTGCTGCCTTGAAGCTCGCCACTAATGTGTGGGCAGATTTCCTTCTCTCAGTGAGTACCAAATGACAAAAGCAAAGTAAAAATGCAATTATCGTCCAAAGGAATACTGAATAAGTGGAGAATGAGCTTGTTGCAATTAGCGCTGCGCTTCCTTGCAGGCCATTAGGAACCTATTACTCAATCCTGCTTCAAACATTTCTCTACAGAGCAATTCTCCTCTGTCACTAACAAACACATCGCTACACCCCGCCCCCTGCTCCCGGGCAGCTCAGCAGAGATCGAGAAATATAAGAACATAAGAAAAGTTTGCAAAAAAGAAAAGGCCATTTGGCCATTCAAGGCTCGTCCCTTGTGGCACAGCATTCTCCCTTACTGCCAAGTAATATTAAAGGGAGCATCTGATATCTACAGAAGGGGCCCAGTTATAAAAAAGCCAGGAAGAAAATGTGTGATTTTTAGCCAGGACACTGGGGTTAACACCATTTTCTTCTTCAATAAGTGCCTTTACAGACGGTACTGCAGGTAGTATAACTGTGCTCTCTGCATGTCCGCTGGCTTGTGACACACATTTCTCTCTGCATGTCCTCTGGCTTGTGACACACATTTCTCTCTGCATGTCCGCTGGCTTGTGACACACATTTCTCTCTGCATGTTCACTGGCTTGTGACACACACTTCTCACTGATAAAGCTGATAAATTTCTCATTGATAAAGTTCTACGCCGCTGTTGCAAAAACTCAGCTTTTGAATGAAATTTGTGTTTGGTTTCTCCAATGGTGCAGCAGTAACCTGTCCTATGCTGATACCCTTAGAACAGTTTACCACAGTAAATGGGCATTTTTCCAGGGCTTTGCCCATGCATTTACCACAGTTTACCATGGTTTGCAGTGTTTTTTTTTTTTAAATATGCTTTACCATACCTTTCTGAGCTTTATTATGCGTACCTATGCTTTAAAATGCTTCTACTATTGTTTTCTTACACTTTGCTATGCTTTTACTATTGTAAACCTGTATTAGGGTAACGAGAGCAGATGCTGACAGGGCTGCTGTCACATTGTTTACTGCTGTAGTCTGTATTGACAGGAGGGTTTTATACACTGGTTAGCTCTATAAACTGCTTCCTGCTGGCTATTTAATTCCCGATATCTCAGCAACAGGAGTTCCGAATGTTGCTATGGTGACCTCTCAAAAAAATGTGACTGGAAGCTGATGCCAAGGCAGTCACAGGGGTCAATAGTGTTAAGGATGTGAATGAATCAATAAATCAATACATGGTAATAGAGGTACCCTCTGGTCAGAACCTGTAGTGTCAGTCATGTGTCTGAAGACCAAAGCAGGCCATACCTGGACTCCAAACAACTTTCAATGAACAACAAAAACAAAACCTTGTCGCAAAAGAAAGGGAAAAAACACCATTTGATGTTCTTCTTCTTCTGTAGGCATTGTAAAGCAAATTATTTGTTTCATTTGTTACTTCTGAAACACTGTATCTGACGTTCTGTTAATTCTGGCTGTCTTGGCATTGAAGTCATTATAAATAAAGACCTTGCTGTGTTTCCAATAGCAGATTTATTCAGGTGTGTCTGGTTTGTAAGCAATGCCCCCACCCATTGGTGATATCTACGATTGCTCAGGGTGCTTCTTGTTGAATTAAACCATTATGTTTTAGTTTTACTAAGTGCACATCAATGAGTGTGTAATCCTGTGTGTCCGCTCTGCCCTGTCCGCTCTGCCCTGTCCCTCAGTATCACAGGCAGCTGTGGTGGAAAGCTGCAATCTGTGTCTTCAGGGACTGCTATGGGTCTGGAGGTCTCAGTGCACATCGTTTGCTTCCTATAGAAAGCATGCAATCACTTCCCATAACAACCTACAAATAAATCTCACAATTTGCAACTGCTGTTTGTGTCTTCCACAATATTTGCATCTGAGAGCTGACTTTCACTTTCCTGTCTAACTTTAAGCCCCAGATTCTCAGAAATGGATTTTAAAGGGATCTTTCCTATTAAGAAAGAGGTTTAGTGGAAACGTTTGTCATGAATTCACAATTTACCACTGCAGGTATTGAGTGGATCTTAATTAAGGATGAACCTATAGATGAATATATTCTCTTATTTCCTCAAATATATTAAATACTTTTGTTACAGACACGTCTTTAATTAGATCTCAAACACCCACTCATTGATTGCATGGCGTATTGCGTTAAATAGCCCGGATATTTCTTCATAGTATATATTTAGACTTTCCTTCCCCTACCCCTACAGAGTTGCAAAATGCTGGAACGCCCCACTGTGAAAATACAATTAGGATCTTTGCTTTGCTAAATTGCTCGCTACAGCATTCTCCATGATGATGCTGCAGAGGAAAGGCACGTGAAAAATGAGATCCATCTGTCTGTGCTGGACAAGGATGTGACAAACTTCCTTATGAGAACAGGAGGCTGATCATTGCATTCACACCATAACCTCGAACCCCACCACCCCCATGTGGGGAAACAGATGCCTTCCTTACAGCAGCCATTAAAAAGTACAAAATAAAACAAATAACAACTGTGATAAACATAACGGAAGTTTTTGTTTTTGGTACTTTTATAACAAGCCCCAATAAGGACAGTGGAATGCAATCCTAGGGAAAGTTTAGTCACACTAGCTAGGGACTTGATCTATTGTTTTGGTATAGTAACATCTAGTACTTTTAACCATTGTAGTATTTTAATACACTTATACTAATCATGTTAATTACCTAACTCTTTCTTGCTGAGAACTGAACTTGTTTTATACATGTGTGAGAGGTAGCATTTGTTCTTTGTTAAGTAAGGTCTGCCTGCCAAGTCAAGATAGGCCAGAACATATTGAAGGTCTATACTGGAGACGGGAGAGATAATGAAGGGTCCACTGAAGATGTGTGGGAATGTGAATCAGGAGTAATAGTTGAAAGTCACCGCTTGCTTTGCCCTAGTAGTTGCTTGGGGATGACCCAGCAAAGACAGAAAGTAAGACAGATAAAAAGGCTGGTTATAGTGCAAGACTGAGACACAGACTTGAAGGACAAAACACAGAGGCATCTGATCTTTTCCAAAGCTCCCTCCTGCTGAAGAACAGACGCCCGTCGCCTGTGCTCCCATTAGAATCTGGGGTAATATCCACCTTCACTGTTATATCTGCTGCTTATATTGAATGCATTTCTATAGAGACTCATAATAGTGTTGATTGTTGTACTTTCCTCCTTCTTCCTACACCTTCGGCACCTATTCTAACATGCTTAAAAGGTACAGCCACCCTATTCATGGTACCATAATCTTACAGTATGTATATTCTTTAACTAATGTACCTAAATGCTTACTGTGCCTTTCAGATATACTGCTAGCTCTTTAGCACCACCTGCTGGCCAGAACACATGTACAAAGATCAATGCGCTGCGTACCTACCTACCTGCATCTTCCCACAACTCATATCTGGGAACCTGACTTAACTTCAACTTCAACAAACCCTGAATAACCATGATCCAAAACCTGCAGTAACAATACCCAATCCCTCTTTATTGGTAAGGCTACAGTTCAGAATATAACCACGTGGTACTACAGAGTATGCTGACTAGAACCATGAAAAAAAGAGCTTGTTTGCATTCAACGCTGCTGGTCGTTTAGTGGCAGCTCTGTCCAAATGAACAGGCAGGCCATTGACAAACTCCAGGGCGACATACATCATCAGAGCCCTGTGCTCCACGTTGTACTCTTCCTTCCGAAGCTGCAGGTTAGTGGTGGCGAGCAGGGCCCCACAGCGTTCCGGTACTGGAGCGTCCTGTCTCAGAGGCTGAACACCTTCAGGATCTGCTCCAGTTCCCCTTGGATGAAGGTGTTGATGGGACGCCCAAAGATCCTGCACTCCCTCATCAGCTAGGTCCAGTCCCAGCTGGTGTTCGGGACCAGTGACGGCCAAATGACGTGTCTGTTCAGGAAGTCCTGGTAAGTGGCCCACTTCCCCTGGGCGCGGGAGGCAGGCTCCTCCTCCGCTGTGTGAGCGCCTCGCCCCAGAGTGCGTGCACCTCCAGCTTGCTCCTCCTGTGCAGAGCTGTTAAACGCTATCAAAGGGACTCCAGCCTGCTCCTCCTCTCCAGAGCTGTTACACGCTATCAAAGGGACTCCAGCCTGCTCCTCCTGTGCAGAGCTGTTACACATAATCAAAGGGACAGGTCCCTGGCTCTTTACCACACCACCTGGCTCTTCACCAGCCTCCTCCAGTGGTGGACGGCCCCTGGTGCAATGCTGGGTGCAGCTTATGTCTGTGTCTTTGTGTGGGGTTGAGATGTCTGCCGATGGACAGTAGCAGGCTGGCTCTCCAGCACAGGCTCTCCAGCTTCCTTACATACTGTTCCAGTGCTCGCCGTGGTTTCGCACTCTTCTCTGTGCCTTGCAGATGAAGGTTCCGTTGTGCAGTTTTGTGACCCATGTGACAGAGGTCAGGACCAGGTTAAGGTTCAGTCTCATCGCCATTCCTGTAAGCAGCGGTTACACAACAGGAAGGAAACCCTAGCATGTAAGACTGGCCAAGTGATTGTGTCTAATACTGTACACGTCCATTAGAATCCATGTGATGTTTCACCTTAACTGACCCGATTCATCACTGAGGGACATATATAAATGAGATACTCTTCACCCTGATTAGTTTAACTCTCTGAGTTACATCACAATTGTGCATACCACACATGGTGTATCACCATACCAAGTATCAATATTTTAGGTGTCTGTCATCAAATGTGAGTGCAGCTGCAGCAATATTTTCCCTGTCCAGTTCATCTAAGATCCAGTCTTCCTATATCTGCCTCTGTTTGCAATGAAGGTGTTGGTTAATGAGGAGATGAGTAAGAGTGACAGTCACATATTTTGGAAAGTAACCAAAAACAATAATCCCATAGAGTATATAAAAAAATATACCCCCCCCCCCCCCCCCCACACACACACACAGGTTCTCTTGAAGGTTCTGGACAGAGTTCACAGGTTCTCTTGAAGGTTCTGGATGGAGTTCACAGGCTCTCTCTTGAAGGTTCTGGATGGAGTTCACAGGTTCTCTTGAAGGTTCTGGATGGAGTTCACAGGCTCTCACTTGAAGGTTCTGGATGGAGTTCACAGGCTCTCACTTGAAGATTCTGGATGGAGTTCACAGGTTCTCACTTGAAGGTTCTAGATTATTATTTGTTTATTTAGCAGACGCCTTTATCCAAGGTGACTTACAGAGACTAGGGTGTGTGAACTATGCATCAGCTGCAGGGTCACTTACAATTACGTCTCACACAAAAGACAGAGCACAAGGAGGTTAAGTGACTTGCTCAGGGTCACACAATGAGTCAGTGGCTGAGGTGGGATGTGAACCGGGGACCTCTTGGTTACAAGCCCTTTTCTTTAACCACTGGACCACACAGCCTCCTACTTGAAGGTTCTGGGTGGAGTTCACAGGCTCTCACTTGAAGGTTCTGGATGGAGTTCATAGGTTCTCTTGAAGGTTCTGGGTGGAGTTCACAGGCTCTCACTTGAAGGTTCTGGATGGAGTTCACAGGCTCTCACTTGAAGGTTCTGGATGGAGTTCACAGGTTCTCTTGAAGGTTCTGGGTGGAGTTCACAGGCTCTCACTTGAAGGTTCTGGATGGAGTTCACAGGTTCTCTTGAAGGTTCTGGGTGGAGTTCACAGGCTCTCACTTGAAGGTTCTGGATGGAGTTCACAGGCTCTCACTTGAAGGTTCTGGACAGAGTTCACAGGCTCTCACTTGAAGGTTCTGGGTGGAGTTCACAGGATCTCACTTGAAGGTTCTGGATGGAGTTCACAGGATCTCACTTGAAAGTTCTGGATGGAGTTCACAAGTTCTCACTTGAAGGTTCTGGATGGAGTTCACAGGTTCTCACTTGACGGTTCTGGATGGAGTTCACAGGCTCTCACTTGAAGGTTCTGGACGGAGTTCACAGGCTCTCACTTGAAGGTTCTAGATTATTATTATTATTATTATTATTATTATTATTATTATTATTATTATTATTATTTATTTCTTAGCAGACGCCCTTATCCAGGGCGACTTACAATTGCTACAAGATATCAGATTATTTTTACATACAATTACCCATTTATACAGTTGGGTTTTTACTGGAGCAATCTAGGTAAAGTACCTTGCTCAAGGGTACAGCAGCAGTGTCCTCCACTGGGGATTGAACCCATAACCCTTCGGTCAAGAGTCCAGAGCCCTAACCACTACTCCACACTGCTGCCCCTAGATTATTATTTGTTTATTTAGCAGACGCCTTTATCCAAGGCGACATACAGAGACTAGGGTGTGTGAACTATGCATCAGCTGCAGGGTCACTTACAATTACGTCTCACCCGAAAGACAGAGCACAAGGAGGTTAAGTGACTTGCTCAGGGTCACACAATGAGTCAGTGGCTGAGGTGGGATGTGAACCGGGGACCTCTTGGTTACAAGCCCTTTTCTTTAACCACTGGACCACACAGCCTCCTACTTGAAGGTTCTGGGTGGAGTTCACAGGCTCTCACTTGAAGGTTTTGAATGGAGTTCACAGGTTCTCTTGAAGGTTCTGGATGGAGTTCACAGGCTCTGACTGATGAATACAGATTCCACTCTGAGGGGGTTGGATTTACAATGTCATTCTCTGCCTGCCATTTAAGCCACTTACTTCCAAGACAACATAACTCAATACTTGCAATGCTTTGATGTGTGTGGTGAGACTTCCTCCATTTTCAACAAGAGATATCATCACACCACCACCCTGAAGCTCAGCGACATACTGCCCTATTCATAAACAACACTGGAGTGGCAGAGGTCACTTCAGGGTGCTTTTTAATATGAACAGCCACTAACCTGGCACACTGAAGACAGCACCAGCACTCTGAATATGGTCCTTAGTGCATGGCTTCACTCTGAAACAGTAGTACAGCCTTAACTCCACTAATGCAGCTCTGCTGTTGATGCTGTCCTTGAAACCCTGAAGTTCAGATTGGTACCTGCTGTGGTTGGCAGTTGTTCTGGTAAATGTAGTGCAATGCTATGTGGGCAGCAGTGTGGAGTGGTGGTTAGGGCTCTGGACTCTATGTAATGGCATGGCATGCACACTTATGATGCACTGGGCACTGACTTTGACATTTTCAGTTCACAGCACTATCATAATAGTGCAGGCCATATTTATGCCAACTAAAGGGACTGTTTTCACTCATTTATCCCACTGTGCTGCTGTATTTGTACAACACTGTTTTAACAGTGAACCATAACAAAGCCATGTACACACCATTTGCCACACGGCATCCCTATTGCTGTGCAGCTTTAAGCGGGTATCATTACAGTTGTGTTTCTGGATGACGTACATACAGTATGTGAAGAGCCTCCAAGACAGCAGCGGCTCTCAAACTTTACCCTCTTTTTCTTCTTTACTAAATATTGTGAATTGCGCAGTGAGTAAAGGCAGACCTATCCGCCTCATTCAATCGTAGAATCTCCTAGTTCGTATAGCAGTCAATAAATTCAATGTGTGCTTGAACATTAAAACTGCAGACAGATCTGTAGATCACACCAGGTTCTATCATTTTCTACAGGTAAAACTGATGACACATTTGTTTAGTTTTATTTAGATGTGCATACTATTTGTATAGGATATTTTTTATAAGGGTTTGTTCTTTCCTCAGTTGGTATTTTGCTGGGGGCTCCTGTTCAAGACCACATCTGAAAACGTCTTCAATAAAGGTATCAGCAGAGGTATTAGTACTGGTGTACTAATATGACATGTAGTACAGACTCAGCACTTACATTCCCCAGAGCAATATAATCACAGATTATAAAATTCAAGAAGGCAGAATCAAGCCTGTACCACTTAACTATGAGAGTCACGGTGCAGTATGGTGATGCGTTTGTTTGAAGAAACCACGTGGCTCAGTGACGCCGCTTCAGAACAACAACAGTTTAGGAAGACGGATTAGCAGCGAGTCTTTAGTGCGCCTGCGCCGCGTGTCGAGGGACGCCATGGGCTTTGCTAAGGAAACACACAACACAGCGGTTGGACGCTTATCAACAGACAGCTTCTGCACAGACAAAAAAAATCCTGCAGATTTCTACAGTTGTGTTGCATGAAAATGCCAGTCCGGTTTAAGGTAAGCGTTGGTTTGCTTATTTCACGTAACTGATCTAGACCCACTAGGTTACTTTTCATTTGCTGTAACAAACAGAAGTCCCTGCACTTAATACGTCACCGCTAGTTTGTATTATTATTATTATTATTATTTTTTTTAAAGCGATAGTTGATTTCATTTTGCACATAGGAGTTTCCGAGAGGTTAACTAAGGTACTCTGTATGTAGCCTGTGTTCAGTCACACGTAGTGTCTGGGAAAACTGCTTTTAAAATATACAAAGTTGATGTTATAACTCCATCTTTTTAAAAAATGTAATTCAAAAAACTGTTTAAAACGTTCCCATTTCTGCATGTAGCGTATCGGTATGCTGTTGCAACAGACGTAAGGCGATGCATCTTGTTACACTGTTGAAATGTGAAGCACGGGCGATTCAGAGAGGCGTTCACAGTGTGTGAAGCGCGTCTGTGCAGGTGACCAAGGCAAGGTGTCCCTGGATGAAGAGAGAAGATGCGACTTGATTGAAATGAAAGCTAGAACTGGTCGCTCTACTTTCAGTGTCTTACAGATGCACACGACATTTTTTTTTACCCCAATACAAATAAAACATTTTATTATTATTATTTTTTTTAAATTTTTCATAATATAAATATTTTCACAATAACAAACCCAACCGGTGAATTGTATTTTATAACGTCAAAAGAATTTAAAATATTTTTTTACAAGCTTTCATATAAAAGCACCTGTCTGCTGGAGCAGAATGCAAACTTACAGCAGCTGTCTTTGATTTCCTCACTCCAGCAAATCCTGCGTGGCTGGGTGTGAGCTTTGAACTGGCCTCACCTGTTCTTTTGTATGCTGTGGCTGTGCCAATACCAACAGCATCAGCATGAGACAATCCAGGGCAATGGCAGTGACATTTGTGATCATGTGCTTTTCATTCCCCGGTCACCACAGAGATTCAACACAAAAACGCATATTCAGTGTCGGACGCCCCAAGGCTCTTCGTCAGAAGAGAGTGGTGGCTCCAGCTACCATTTATTAATTCTTGGATATTTTAATTGAAACACAATTCAGATAAATAAGACATTAATATCTGACATATCTGGTTGCTGCTGTTTGTTTTTCAGGGTTTAAGTGAATACAAGAAGAACTACAAATGGAAGAGTTCTAGAAGCCCCTCCCCAGAGCACAGAGCCCCCTGGGCAGGACTGCACTCTGACCACCTGGGTAAGCAGCGCTAAAGAAGGGCCACATGTGACCGCTGCTAATCATGCCAAGAGACAGGCAGCCCTATCTAGACTAGGCATTTATATAAGCAATAGAACCCTCATACAAGGGCTTTACCATCTGGTAAGGCCCTTCTTCTGTTAAATGCCCTTGCGAGTGTATTAACATAGCAAGAAGAGCCTTACCAGACTAGAGCGTTTAACATCATGAGAAGATCCTTACCGGACGAGAGCGTTTAACATCATGAGAAGATCCTTACCGGACTAGAGCGTTTAACATCATGAGAAGATCATTACCGGACGAGAGCGTTTAACATCATGAGAAGATCCTTACCGGACGAGAGCGTTTAACATCATGAGAAGATCATTACCGGACGAGAGCGTTTAACATCATGAGAAGATCCTTACCGGACGAGAGCGTTTAACATCATGAGAAGATCCTTACCGGACGAGAGCGTTTAACATCATGAGAAGATCATTACCGGACGAGAGCGTTTAACATCATGAGAAGATCCTTACCGGACGAGAGCGTTTAACATCATGAGAAGATCCTTACCGGACGAGAGCGTTTAACATCATGAGAAGATCCTTACCGGACGAGAGCGTTTAACATCATGAGAAGATCCTTACCGGACGAGAGCGTTTAACATCATGAGAAGATCCTTACCGGACGAGAGCGTTTAACATCATGAGAAGATCCTTACCGGACGAGAGCGTTTAACATCATGAGAAGATCCTTACCGGACGAGAGCGTTTAACATCATGAGAAGATCCTTACCGGACGAGAGCGTTTAACATCATGAGAAGATCATTACCGGACGAGAGCGTTTAACATCATGAGAAGATCCTTACCGGACGAGAGCGTTTAACATCATGAGAAGATCCTTACCGGACGAGAGCGTTTAACATCATGAGAAGATCCTTACCGGACGAGAGCGTTTAACATCATGAGAAGATCCTTACCGGACGAGAGCGTTTAACATCATGAGAAGATCCTTACGGGTCGAGAGCGTTTAACATCATGAGAAGATCCTTACCGGACGAGAGCGTTTAACATCATGAGAAGATCCTTACCGGACGAGAGCGTTTAACATCATGAGAAGATCCTTACCGGACGAGAGCGTTTAACATCATGAGAAGATCCTTACCGGACGAGAGCGTTTAACATCATGAGAAGATCCTTACCGGACGAGGGCATTTAACATCATGAGAAGATCCTTACCGGACGAGAGCGTTGCGTTGTGGGTATTTCCAATCACCTAAATAATATCTCAATACTAAACCAAATCTTCTCCTTACATGGAGCTGTTCTTCAGTTCTGTTACCTTGTGCACAAAAGCGAACAATGTTTGTAAAACAAGTGAATGAATGAAAATCCCAGAAACGGTATCGCTGCAGTGTGGCAGAGTTCAGGGAGAAGGGGCAGAGCAATCAGAATGTACACGTTTGAATTCACACTGCGGACTCACCATGCAGCCACCCAAGAGCTACAGCGTCGGAGGAGCTTACAGGCAAGCCCACAGGCGCCCGGCCAGACCACAGGGGTCGCTGGTGCGCGGTGAGTCAAGGACACCCTGGCCGACCTAACCCTCCCTCCCTCCCTCCCCCGGGCGACGCTCGGCCAATTGTGCGCCGCCCCCTGGGAGCTCCCATCCACGGTCGGCTGTGGAATAGCCTGGACTCGAACTCGCGATGTCTAGACTATAAAGTGCATCCTGCACTCCACGTGGAGTGCCTTTACTGGATGCGCCACTCGGGAGCCGCTTCTGTGTTGATTTTCTTGGCCCCCTAATCTCCACCTACAGAATGCCGGTAACTTAGGTTAATGTATTTGTGTACATTTCTTTATATATATATATATATATATATATATATATATATATATACATATATGAATATACAGTATTTGAAACAGTGATTAAACGTAGTTTCAGAGATAATGTTCAAGGTCTCTTATCAGAGACTGGGGACATCATACATCTCCAATCTCCATGGTCTAATTGTTCGTTTACCTGTCAGTGGCCAGGCAGTGATTTCTACTTCTCCTCGTTGACCATTTTTTGTTTGTTTACATTCCCCTACAGTTTGTTTTAGCTGTAGGGACACAAGCCCATCCTCTTTGAAACATGCTTATAGTTCTGTTATGCTGAGGACTTTTTTGCAATTTAGAATTATTTAATACATTAAAAATGTGCTTAAAAGGTAATAACATTGTTGCGTTAAAGAAATCTCAGTTTGTAAGCCATGCTTTTAGGTGGTGTTGCACTTTCTTGGGCATTTCACTTGGAGAGTGAAACTGTCCCTACCTCTCCAGCACCTTATTTCCTGTCGTTAACCAACCAGCTGCTTTCCCTATTGACTGACATGCTTTCAGCCAGTAACATGCTTTGACCCAGAATACACTGGTGAGGTGAAATGACCTATGAAGGGATGCAGCAACAGACTTCCTGAGAGGACTGCATGGAAACAGAGAACATTATTTAAGCTGGCGATGTACCAGGTATCATGATTTCAAATGAAAGTCCCAGCTTGCTCTACAACATGGATTTATTTATAAACTGCACATCTAAGACCTGTGTAATAGTGGAATGGAATTTATTTACTTATTCTGTTAAGCCCCTTTCACACTGGTACTGCTACCCGGGTCACAATCTCCCGTAGTGTGAAACCACATACCCGGGTTAACCCAGGTCCCAGTGGCCCACCTCAGGATGTGGGTCGACCCGCTTTGACGGCCATTCCTGAGCCAGTGCAATAACAAACAGCCACGCCTGCGTGACGGTTTCACTTCCGTAAGGAACGTTTCTGTTTAGCCATATTTTTGTTGATTGAGATACAGCATGAGCCAAATTGCAGCAGGGATGAAGAAACATTTGCTCTAATTAACATTTGGGCAATGGTTCAATCCAGAGAAACTTGGATAGAAGTGTCCGTAACAAGCTGCTTCCAGGGCATTGATACGTGCATTGTTTACTTGCATCTGTCACCCAGGTCAACCCTGCTTTATCAAAAGCAGTGTGAAATCGAATACCCGACCCGTATGACACTGGGTCCTGACCCAGGTAGAGCATGCTAGTGTGAAATCGCGTACCCGACCCGCATGACACTGGGTCCTGACCCATGTAGAGCATGTCAGTGTGAAAGGAGCTTCAGATTAAACAATTTAAACACTAAACACAACAGATATAGACTGTGACAAAAACACTGACTTAAATACGTTCCTCTGTTCATCACAGGAATAACCAAAGAGCCCAGCTTTATTTCCAAGAAGAGAGTGCCTCACTATCGGCCGCAGATCTCCAGGTCCTTTCAGTGGGTACATGGGGGTGAGACGCCACGGCACTCTGCTCCACGGAGAGAAGCAGCACGCCATCCTGTGAAAACACACGCCCCCGTTACTGAGGACCAGGCAGCCCCTGAAAGAATCCAGACTCCACCAGGCCCCCGGGTCCCCAGACTACCCCGATCCCAATCCGTGGAGCCGAGACCTCGCAGCGCTCCGCACTCGCCCTTAGGAAACGGCAAGAGCATGCCTTCCCTTAACGCAGAGAAGGGCGGGCCGGCTGCCGAGGGTAATGGAGTAAGTACAGTATCGTCAATCTTATCATCTCCAAAGCTGCAGTTAAGCTTCTTTAATCCCTCTGATGCTGTGCATTCAAATACTACCTGTCAGAGCAACAGTGGCACTCAGGAGACATCAAAACACAGATACACAGAGTAAAACGCAGTCACTCATTAATGGCATATTGGTTGAATGTTAATGCTGGTTTCTTTAGATTTGAAGATCGGAGATTAGCGCTGTGTGTCTTCTGACAATGAGCTCTTCCACAGTTTAATATTGCAGAGATGGTTATTGGGGTACTTCTTGAACTTTCTAATGTCAAAGAAATGAATTACCGGGTAGAGACTACAGACTGTGTAGTTGAGCATTTACCTATCGGAGACACTTTGCTTAAAGGTTCTCTGTCGATCATTGTGCAGCTGAAGTTATTGTGTATGTATACCCGCATTCTAACTAATGTATTGTTGTTTAGTTTCACTTTCTATCATTTTCTGTTTGTCACATTTTAAAACACTGAATTGTAAAGATCCTATATGACCACAATAAAGGTCTCACATCATGTCTAATCTACAAGTACATTTCACACTTGGAAATTAGACGTGTTTCTTGTGCAATGAAACACAGTCTAATAAATGACTGTAATTTAGGGCCCATTGAGCCCTTTTGCTGTTGAGTTTATTTTTCCTTTCAAACATGCTATCTAGTATACACTAAAGAAATCTCCTGTTTGCCAGCCTTGCTTGCACTTCAGTGGTAACTTCACCTGGGCAGTGAAACTGTCCAAACGCTGTCTGACATGTTATTCCATCACTGCTGTCCTGCAGGTTAACAGGGTCCTGCAGAAGAAGGCTGGGCTGAAGACAGACATGCGCCGGAGCGTTGTCCGAAGCTCGGAGTACCAGAGACAGTTCATGTGGAAGAGTCCATCGGAAAACTCTCCGTTACTGGCAGCAGAGCAGGTACACACAGGCCTGTAAAATACATTCACTGCAGTGCAGAGGAACACAACAAAGTCATGTCATCTCTTAATGTTTTTTCTGATGCTAAATGACATAATGTCATGCTAAAGTTGTTTAAAAACAGCACTCACATTTAAAAAAAAAAGACTGCAAAGTAGGACCAATCTTCAACATACAGTATCTTCATGACTCATTTGAAGTTCAGTTAATAACGGCACTGCAATCTATTAAAAATGATATAAGATGAGCCTCCCTTGTGACCAGAAGATGGTGCTAAAGAGTTATGTAAATTCCATGTGTTTGCAAGTTCCCTATTTGAAAACTATATACAGTAAATATCTTTGTTTACTCCGGTCATTTTTAAATTGAAGGTTGTCATCAAACAAGACTATTGAAAAGTTAAGTAACGTAGGATTCTTTATTCATGGAAACATCGTGACGCCCGGACGGCTGCCGAATTACAAAAACAAAAAAGCAGCACAACTAACATACTGTATGACCAAAGCAACTTACTTTATAGATTAGGTAAAGTCAAGAGCAGGTAATTCATAGTATAACAAGTATGCACATGTTTTTTTATGAAATCTGTGGTTCCTTGATTTGCCCCTACAGCATTTGTTGAGTCATCTTTAAATATGAATCTGAGTAACAGGATATGAGAGGTGTAAGATAATATCTTAACTAGCGTGTTCACCATCATCAAAAAATGCTTTTCAAACGTTCTTCCCATTGCTTCCATTTTCATACCAGTTGGTTTACAACAGAAATAAGGAGGTTCCTCCGTTCAAGTCGGGCAGCTTTGTGCGTGAGAGCGAGTACCAGAGGAGCTTCAAGAGCTCTCCTCCCCCCAAAGGGCTGAAACTGCGCAAGGACCTGGAGGAGCAAGAGGCAGAAAACATCTCGCCAGTCAGCAACTCAAAGGTGTCCTTCAAGATACATACATGAGACTCCAAGCTGTTGATGCTCCCCCCACACCTCTGCTTGACTTACTCTCTCAGCTTTGAGAAGGCTGCGATATGATATGGATCACAACACGTGATGGTCCTGATCAGCTACTTGTATGATGCATGATAAGATGAAATGGTCATGCCAATGATAAATCGTTTTATTAAAAGGCAATAATTAAATGAGATAGGGAGAGTATGTATCCATAGCACTATAAAATACATTTATTCTTCATTCAAGAAGTGACAGTGAGCTCTGATTCATCGATGCACGAGGACTTATGACAGCCCTACGAGCTATTGGGTTATGTAAACAATGCAGACTAAATAAGCTGTGATCCAGTCTGGCTGACATCATGTGAATGTCGTTCTGATACACATCTACTTGTGGCTGTATCTCACAAACCGTTTTAAAAAGTATAAATATACCCCGGTACTGATTCACTGTACGATCGCTAATCATTTCTCTAGTTAGTTTGAATATCTAGTTTCAACTACAGGGCCTTCTCTCCATCGTGGCAATGAGCCAGTCTGTGGTTTCTTTTAGTATTTCTAAGTGTAGCACTACTGGGCGTTTTATAGCTATGAAATACTAAATAAACTAACATTTGAAAACATTGCAAAAGACTTTTAGTCTAAATGTTTTTCATTTGAGTTTTATTATTTCGAAATGTAGCTCTATTGATTGTTTGTTTAATAATTCTGGTAAAATGACCTGTGGCATAATTTTTATTTCCTTTTTATTCAGAGTGAAAAGAATAAAACATACAGTTCACTCCAGAATGGGCACATAGATAAGGACCCACAGCTGGCTGCAGAGAAGCCGGTTTTGAAGCAGCATTACAGTGAGGACCCAAAGCCGGCTGCAGAGAAGCCAGTTGTGAAGCAGTGTAACAGTGAGGACGCAAAGCTGGCTGCAGAGAAGCTGGTTCTGAAGCAGCAGAATCCACAAAGGCTGTTTTTCCCTCACAGAGGCTATGGGTGAGCAGTGCCTTTTATATATACCTGAGGTCTGACTGCAGGTCTGTGTTGAGTCAATGGAAATGTGTGTGGAATAAAGAACCTAATTATTTTGTGTAACCTTAAAGGAAAATGAAGTCGGAATACAATTCAAACTTCCGGTCTCCTGTGAAGTACAGCTATAAAGATGGAGCCTGGATAAAAGGGCTTGTCTCTTCAGATGAGGTGTGTTCATCTATTTCATTTAGTGCAGGTTTGTGTCCCGTCCCGTCCCGTCCCATCCCGTCCTGTTCCCCCGCCGCCACAAAAAAACAAAACGCACCTGCAACTTGCTTTTAAATGCAACATGGCTTGTTTTGAAGCAGATGCAAAAGTATAGGTACATTTTTACAAAGGAATTCATTCATTTCAAAGAGCGTGTTGTTGCTTCATGTCATTGTTGTGTTTATTTTTTATTTGTTACATTTCTCTTGTTTTGTGGTGTATACGCGCATTCTAAGCAGTTCTGAGTTCTGTTGCACCCACATTAACTTACAGTGTTTTCTCTGCCTTTACCCGGCTTTGAACTTTATCAGTACAAACCTAGCCGGAAACTACTCAGATCAGGCATTGAACTGCTCCTTCCTGCAGCTATGTGCTTGCAAGTTTTATTCTGTTAATATTTTACATCTCTTAGAACAGACGTGTGGGGTTTACTAGTGGCTGGATTGAATTAATTTACAGTACAGAAGAGCGCTTCTCTCCTTTTCTAATGCTGGTGATGTACTGTATAGGGCTCAACTTCTCCCCTCCTGCACCTCAAGTGCCTCCTGTAGACTGGGAAATCAAGGCAGTTATCCAGCAGGGTTCAGCAGGATTCAGCCCTTTGTCTTGCAGTGCAGTGCTCAGGTGTCTATATGAGCAGAATACTGGAATAATCAAAGCAGTAAAAATGCTGTTGAAGTTACGTGTGCTTTACCCTTCCTCTTTGCAGGATTCACAAAGCCACCTCGCTTACATGTGGTACAATGAGGTAATAGGCTGTCTGGTGTTATTTGCCTGTGCTTTGTGTCTTTGTGCTTTTTGGTGAAATAAAAAAAAAAACTCCCACTAGTGCATACTGCATACTGTGTACCTTTGTTTGCAGCAACCAGCATGTCCCAGTGTCTTGAAGTTGTGTCAGGCACTGAAAGACCTAACGCTGCTGCTCCATGCTCTTTGCAGTACTTTTTGTATGGCTTTTAATGTCTAGGTAGAGTGAACACGCTTTCGACTGCATACCTGCTTCACTGTTTAGTTGGGAGAATAAGAAATGCATGTCAGTAAACTGTGTATGAAGGGGAGGCCTGCTCTGGATTTAAACTGCAAGTATTAAACTGCAAGCCGGTCAGCATTGCTTGCTTTTAAATATATAAATGCATTCTGTGTATAATTACTGTATGTGTGTACAAGTATAATTCCAGTGTATTTGTTTTTTAGTCGTGTTTTTGTGTTCTATTTCAAAACCCTTGAATTTGTTCTTGTATTTATGTGGGTGTATTGGCCCTGTTGATCCCATGCCTGTTTTGACAGGTGAAGGAGCTGAAGGAGATGGCAGAGGCTTACAAGAAGAGAGCCCAGGGAACCCACTTCTCTCGAGAGCACCTGAACCAGATTCTTTCAGAGAAGAACCGATTCTGGGAGGTGTCTTCCTCCTCGACCCTGGAGGAGTCTGCCAGCGATGACATCAGAGCCCTGGACCTGGTCAGGTATGGGCATCTCCATCACTGCAAACTCTGAGGTTAACAGTGCAGCAGGATGCATGGTCCTTACCTGATTCAGAGCACAAGTCAAGTCTGTAAAACTGAAAGTTCTTTAGAAAGATGTATAAAAGTTGTTCATCCTCATGCATTTTGAATTCAGCAGTGTTTTGGGTTTTTGTTTAGAACAAGGGTTTTGAAGAGAAGCCCCAGCCCAGCAAGGTCTGGTTCTTGCTCTCCTGTGCAGAGTGACACTTCTGCCAGGAAGTCTCCAAGCGACGACACAGAGAAAGCCAGCCTGCACAGCGGAGCCACCCTTCCAGTGAGGAGGAGACTGGCCTGGGACGACAAGGAGAATGAACACGAGGAGCAGGAAACCCTGCAGAGAAGCGAGGGAGAGCAGGCCCAGGAAGAAAAGGAAGACGAGCAGGAGAAAGAGTAAGCACTGACATGCTGGATCAGTTATATAGTAAACTTAACCCTGAATTAAGAAATGCGCACAGCTTAGGCACAAGTGTAAAGCGCTAAGCATCATAGTATTCCAATGCCAGCGGAGCACCATGCACATGTAGAGAGCTGTGCTTTTTAGTGTTGCATCTTCCAAGATACTTCCAAGTTAAGAAAATTTATTAGAAATGGAAAGTTCAGCTAAACCATGAATAGTTGTTTAGTTCAGTTTATGGTAGCAAAACTAGTAAAACTTTAATTTACTATATATACTTAAATTTACTGTATGTAGTGTTAAGGAATGCAGCGCATTTCCTTTCTTCTAAGTATTGGACCATTTTTTTTTTTTTTTTTAAGGCAACACTAATTTAATTGGTCCCTGCATTAGCCAATTGGAATGCAAGTTTCATTCTAAGGGTCTCCTAATCACGTTGTAACCCTATATAAAGCAGATGGTTTGAGTGTGAACTTCTGGTTCTTTTTTGTTTTTTCAGAGGCAGAGTTGTAGGACAAAAGTCATCTGCCAAGTCTGTCTCCGACATCACCCCTGTGTCTTCAAAACTCAGCAATGAAGATGAAGGGAGACTCCCCACCCCCGAGATGAAGAATCAGGGAGGAGCCCCGAGAACTCACCATGATCTCACCACGCCAACAGTCGGTAACGAGTCTCTTCATTCTGATGAGCCATGAAATGAGAGAGTCTCTGCTACAATAGTTTGTCTTGCAGTACTGGAGAGATCTATGCTAGCAGTAACACACAGAAACATCCTTTAGTTTAAACATTTAATCATGAGGTACGTGGCAACAGTAAAAACAATCTTTACATAAAACAATAAAAAGACCAAGGACAAACCTGGTGTTTATTGTGTTTAAAAAGAATTGTGCTCTCCTGGCATACAGAGGCAGGAACAGTAAGTAGTGCTGTACATGTTAGAGGTCCTGGGTTGCTTTGCAGTGGTCCTGCTCATTGTTGTACACTTTTAAGAAATACAGTACTGTGCAAAAGTTTTAGGCAGGTGTGAAAAAATGCTGTAAAGTAAGAATGCTTTCAAAAATAGACATGTTAATAGATTATATTTATCAATTAACTAAATGCAAAGTGAGTGAACAGAAGAAAAATCTAAATCAAATCCATATTTGGTGTGACCACCCTTTACCTTCAAAACAGCATCAATTCTTCTAGGTACACTTGCACAAAGTCAGGGATTTTTTAGACATATAGTCAGGGGTATGATTAAACAATTATACCAAACAGGTGCTAATGATCATCAATTCAATATGTAGGTTGAAACACAATCATTAACTGAAACAGAAACAGCTGTGTAGGAGGAATAAAACTGGGTGAGGAACAGCCAAACTCAGCTAACAAGGTGAGGTTGCTGAAGACAGTTTACTGTCAAAAGTCATACACCATGGCAAGACTGAGCACAGCAACAAGGCACAAGGTATTTATACTGCATCAGCAAGGTCTCTCCCAGGCAGAAATTTCAAGGCAGACAGGGATTTCCAGATGTGCTGTCCAAGCTCTTTTGAAGAAGCACAAAGAAACGGGCAACGTTGAGGACCGTAGACGCAGTGGTCAGCCAAGGAAACTTACTGCAGCGGATGAAAGACACATCATGCTTACTTCCCTTCACAATCGGAAGATGTCCAGCAGTGCCATCAGCTCAGAATTGGCAGAAAACAATGGGACCCTGGTACACCCGTCTACTGTCCGGAGAAGTCTGGTCAGAAGTGGCCTTCATGGAAGACTTGCGGCCAAAAAGCCATACCTCTGACATGGAAACAAGGCCAAGCGACTCAACTATGCACGAAAACACAGGAACTGGGGTGCAGAAAAATGGCAGCAGGTGCTCTGGACTGATGAGTCAAAATTTGAAATATTTGGCTGTAGCAGAAGGCAGTTTGTTCGCCGAAGGGCTCGGGAGCGGTACACGAATGAGTGTCTGCAGGTTCCTTGCAAGTTTGGGGCTGCATTTCTGCAAATGGAGTTGGGGATTTGGTCAGAATTAATGGTCTCCTCAATGCTGAGAAGTACAGGCAGATACTTATCCATCATGCAATACCATCAGGGAGGCATCTGATTGGCCCCAGAGAGAGAAGCAACTGAGGCTGCCTAAATCCAGAGAAGAACTGTGGTTAGTTCTCCAAGATGTTTGGGCCAACCTACCTGTCGAGTTCCTTCAAAAACTGTGTGCAAGTGTACCTAGAAGAATTGATGCTGTTTTGAAGGCAAAGGGTGGTCACACCAAATATTGATTTGATGTAGATTTTTCTTCTGTTCACTCACTTTGCACTTTGTTAATTGATAAATATAAACTATTAACATGTCTATTTTTGAAAGCATTCTTACTTTACAGCATTTTTTCACACCTGCCTAAAACTTTTGCACAGTACTGTACATGTATTTGTTAACGTCTGTTCATTTAGAGGCAGTCGTGGAAGAAATGTGTTTATTATTGTATACAGTGTGGTTGTGACAGAGAGTCGCAATCCACGCTCCCTGTTCCAATGCCCTGTCTGATGTCTCCAACACAGAACCTCCTGTATGTTAATAGTTAGTTCATTGCGATGGGTATGCCACTGATTCTTCCTCTGCTTTCCACAAGGTGGTGCTCTTTTAGTTTCACCACCAAAACTGAAGCCTTCACCTAAACTGGACCTACAGCCAGAACCCCCCCTTGGAAAACGTTATTCCCCCCACAAGTACCTTCCCAGAGAGTCTGCAGAGAGGACGTCGACGAAGGTGAGGGAATGAACGCTCATCAAAGCTGTAGGATAAAAAGGAGTTTCAAAAGCAGAACTGCATTGAAATGAAGCCCAGTGTACAAAAGGTGTTTTTCTCTCTCATGCTCTACAAGTTTTGTATCTGTGTCTTGAAGTGCTTTTGATTGTATGGTTAAGGAAGGCCTTTGGAACTGCTTGCCAAAATTTGATGAAAAATAAAATGGACTGTACTATAGTGATTGGCTGAGGCATTGAAGCTTATCCTGGGAACTCATTTGTGAATATGACAAAAACGATACTGGGGTGTTTGTAGTGTAATATAGTCAACGTGCTGTGGGTGCGGGTGGAACTTTATAGATATTGATGCCATTTAGGATCCTGGCAGAAAACAAAAAAAAATGTCCATGATCTTTTGTGAAGTGATTTGAATCTGTGCTTTCCAGGTTGATGTAGATGGCCAGTCACGGTCGTCCATCGCAGCAGGGTTGAAAACCAGCGACCCTCTCCCCCTGAGAGAGGACAGCAGACTGGCCGACTCCCCTCCGGCAGCTTTGAGAACTCCCTCCAAGTCTTCAAACAGCACTGCCCCCCCAAACACAGGCCCTGCCTCCCTCTCCCCTCACAGGGAGGCTGTGAGCCGAATCCAGGGGTCTTTGAGGGACCCAGAGTTCCAGCACAATGGTAGGTCAAACAGTACAGCACAATGAACAGTGGACCAAAAGCAGACCACAGAGATAAAACTGAGAAATAAAAGTGCAATATACATGGATACTTTCCAGTAAACAGCTGCTCAATACAGAGCCCGCTCTGGTGATCGCCAGCATCTCAATGCAGCTAAGCTAATTGAGTTGTAAAAAATAAAAAGGGTAGGGAAAAAAGTTTAGATATTGCAGTAGCAGTAGTTAAATAATAATTAAACTACTTGTGATTTAATTTTACCTCAATAATGGGGGTGTTAAAGTGATCCCGAAAGGCTCTGTACAGTATAAAACAGTATTGTTATCATATTTGTACCACAGCATTGGTGCTGCTGTTCAAACTACAGGACACACCCCATGCGACTGGCCGCTACCACTGTCACCATCTCACACTGATTAACCTGCCTTCACTTAGCGGGTCAACGGCAAACCGGGAAATACAAAATGAACCCCGCAGCAGAACGTACAAATAGGGTATTTCATGGGCTCTTTGAACAATGCGACTAGTACCACACCGGCATTCTGTATAAATCTGCATCATTAGTGCGTCCCGACCAGCTCCTAATTCAAATAACTGGTGGGGTACACTCCACAATCCAGAAGCTGTCTATTCTGGAATCGGCATGTCCAAGAGGTCTTCTCTGCCTGAAATCAATGGTAATGTGTCTGTGGAGCACAGCACCAAGTCATGTGCTCTTTCTTTTCCAATCCAGTATGTTTTATAAATACGCAGGGTACGGTACACTCAAATCTTTGTTTACTTAAAGGAGAAAGGAAAAGGAATGCAATCCTTGAATTACATTTTTTACCTGGACTGTACTTCCACTGTAATATAGTTTAAATACTTTGTCATTTATACCTTAGATTTGACTCTACCTCTGTACACCAGCATTTGACAGGTTTTACTTGTTTTCTGAATAATTATTGAAATGAAGCACAATGTGTGTGTGATCCATATTGTGTTAGTGTATACATTACCACTTATTCTATTCAAGCTGTGCTAGTTGATGACCTCCTAAATCAGTCACAGACCAGTGCTTTTGTTATATTAATACCTCAATGCCCTCCAAGCCTGTGTCTGGGTTGTGGAAACGGGTTGTCAAGGTGGCAGGTTTGAGTGTAGTATTTAGGATACGGGGGATTGCTTTGCTTTTGGATGGCATGCCTGCGTCTGGGATCCATGGTGTGACACTAGCGTGGGGATAACATGGGCAATAACAGTGGGTCAAAATCTTTTTCATTTTCTTTCTACCAAGGTAACATTGGAGGCCCAAGATCAGACCTGTTTAGGTTCTCTTCCAATGACTCTGACATCTCCGATAATGGTATTTTATTTATTTATTTATCCCCGTTTTGTATTTGTTTAATTGTTCTGGCACAGGCATAGTTTAATTCTTCCACAGTGAAGACTACTCACACTGTACGGAAAAGATAACTGTAGCCCAGTAAACGAATCAAATGTAATAATACTGTATGTATATGTATGCCCTGTTTTATTTATTTTACAGTTGAACACACTGGAAGTAGTTGTCCTTCGGCAGTGTGTTGGTTACTTGGTGCTGAAAGAGTTAAGCTGGTACAGTACAGTATGTCGTGTCTGTTACTGCAGTGCATACATTCTGGGAAGGCTGCAGATCAGAAACTCCCTGTCAGAACGAGGAGGAGAAGCTCCAGCACTGCTTCCCTGTTATAAAGTCATATAGCTACTTTGCACTGCTGCTGGGGAAAAAAACATTCACCACAGAGTGATTGAGCTTACAAAACCGCTTGACCCTTCATCTTAAATACATATCCCTTCGTTGAGAGGACATTAAAGACAGCAGCTTTTTCACAGGAACACATTGTGACTGACCTCCCTCCCCACTGCAGTATACAAATTTTGATAAATGTACTTTTAGACTCTGGACATGTGTGTTAAATATCAGAATCTTCTTTGTGTAATTACTAGAGCAGGTTAAAGTCACACTGTTTTCTTTCTGTTCCTCTGCTAGATGACAGAATGTCTCAGATATCTGCGAGATCAGCAGCTTCAAGCTCTCTTGCCTCTCTGATCCTTGAACGCGCTCAGAAGAGGAAACACAACTTTTGGGGCAAGAGTTGATGTGCACTCACATATTGCTGATCACATTTTTTAAATTATTGAAATTTATAAGCCAGAGTAATCTTTTGACAAATATGTAAATCCTGATTTTTTTTTGTTTTGTTATTGTTGTTGACTGACAACTTTTGAACTTGGATGCAGATTTAAACCATTTCATATCTTGAATATTTTTAAAGCATTGGTACTGTTTTTTAACAACATGACATTTTATAAAACCAAAAAATATGCACTTTTTAAAATCTTAAAAGTAGAAGAAATATAACCCTTCTCCTGTAACTGGTGCATTTCAAGCATTATGCTATCATGACAGTGTTTTTTATCTTGTAATGTCAGAAATACTCAAGTAAATGAGTAAACGTTTTCACCTCTTATGAAATTGTTTGTTTTTCTTTAGCGGGTGTTTTTTTTGGTTTTTGTTTGTTTGTTTTACTCTATACTGTCATTTAAAATGTCCACTGAGGTATATCAAGGATCTCCAGTTTATCAGAATTGCAAATCATTATCATCTTGTAATATTATTATTTTTAAGGTTGTGATGTTGAATAGTCAATAGCCATGGCCACTGTGTAATGGACCCTAGTGGTGTGGCTCTGGATGGGTGGGGTAAAAAAACATCTGTCTTCTGATCCCCATTTAAAATAGCTGCTGCTTTTCCTGCCCAATCCTCTCCACCTTTCTTTAGTATTTGTGTCTCACTCGTGGTTATTCTAGCTTGCCCAGGTAACAGACCCTACTGCCTTTGATCCCAGAGGTTTCAGGAGGTTGTTTTTCACTCTCTGCTCTGTGCTGTTGGGTCAGGCTGGTAACATTGTATTTGTGTCTCACTCGTGGTTATTCTAGCTTGCCCAGGTAACAGACCCTACAACCTTTGATCCCAGAGGTTTCAGGAGGTTGTTTTTCACTCTCTGCTCTGTGCTTTTGGGTCAGGCTGGTAACATTGTATTTGTGTCTCACTCGTGGTTATTCTAGCTTGCCCAGGTAACAGACCCTACAGCCTTATATCACAGAGGTTTCGGGAGGTTGTTTTTCACTCTGTGCTGTTGGGTCAGGCTGGTAACAGGAGGAGTCTTATTGAAGTTGGCAGCAGCTTTCTCTTTTTGGGTGTTTGGCTCACTATCCTCGACTGACGGTGAGCAATGTTCGGGCATGGAGAGGCCAAATCATTTTCATTCAGTTACCAAAGGGTATTTACAAAATTGATTTATTGGCTACAAATATAACCTCTTAATTTCAAATGTATACAATTATTCCTGTTACTATATTGAAAGGAATTTTTTAAATGTATGTATTCTTTTTTTAAAAGGAAACAAGAACATTAAATGATATAGAATACATATCGGAGTAAAAAGTATAATTATAGTCTGTGGCAGTTAAGTACCTTATTAGCAGATTTTTATTAATTCCGAGTGATGAAGCAGTCTTGCAAGTTGGCAATGAAGTGGTTAATTCTTGAACTATTTCATAGTGTCCTTTAACAGAATATATCAAAGGTTTTCAGAATTACAGTACTGACCTGCCAATCAAATTGATAACTTGTATGTAAGTTAGTCAGTTAGTCTATTAGTGTCAGGTGTCTTTCGATTGAAACCTGTCCAATGTGGGCCTGTATTAGTCATGTCTCGAAGAACCTGGTTAGGTTCTTTTTAGAAGGCTGTGGTTTGGGTATCTGTATTTGCTGACACTCACAAAAGAGTCATATCTTTACAGAAAACCAACAGTGGTTTAAGAAAAGTTTGTCATGCAACAACCCCGGTTTCCTTTGGGGAACCGTAGTCATGCTGTCGATACTCCCCGTGATGCAAACGCTGCACAAGCTCAATGGCGGTTTCAGTGATGTTCCAGAATTTCATGGATTTCCACGATTCAGTATGGATTTCCACGAATATCTTGTATATTGTAATGGACAGAAACTAAATTCAGAGAATATCACTAACTCCTAATGCAATAATGTATTCAAATATTGTATTTTTTTATTTTTTTTAAGAAATTAAACTATGCATTAAAAAGCTTTTTTGACTGTAAAAACTGGAAAGTGTCATTATGCATGACACACTGCTGTTCTTAACCAATCATCATTAACTATTCAGGGCGATATTAAACTATTGGTTCTCTTGCTTGCTATGGCATAATTTAGCAATATTATACAACAGTGGAATTGACTGCCCCACTTAGGGGTTAGGGATAAGGATTCCACATCGGTATATACTATGATTACTGTCACAATGCACAATAAAGCCAAAATCATGAAGGCTTAGACTGTTTTAACCTGCTGCTTGTCACAAGTTTCTTGTCCGCTGGTTCTAAATGAATCCTGTTCAAAGTGTGTTCATTTCTCAAAAAGAAAAGCTGCCTTTCTCTCACTTGTGCAATTGAGTACCAATCAATGACAATGCACTTCTGCACAGAGTGGTTTAAAGGCCATTGGGTAGTGAATTTTCTTTACAGTCAGGGCCGGTGAGTCTATAAACCGATACAAGACATGTTGTGAAACTAGCCACTGATTTATCACTCACAGTACATGTAACCTTTCCCTAGTCCTACTGAATTATCAAGTTTAATAAGAGGTTAAATCTACACATCGCATAGTTCACTGCAGAGATGATGCATTTGTATGAAAACAAACAAAGTGAAAACCAGAAAGTGAAACCAAAATTACATTTTTATCAAATGGATAAAAGACAGATAAGATCAATAAATTGAGTGTTTTTAGTTTGACCACGACAGGTTCTGTATGAAGTCACAATGCCAGATTATTAGTGATTGCTACTCAATCATTTTGTTGACAAGCGCTGATAGTATTGTTTTGCCTAACAGATTTTTCTTTCCATTTAATTAATACCTAAGAACTTAAAAAAAGTTAAAGCCAATTACTCTGAAAATCTGAGTATCTGCACAGCCCTAATGCTCAGCACATGCCAAACTTCTCTTCCCAAGTCTATGTTACTATATAATATAATATAATATATAATAATAGATCAGTGTAAAAAAATCTTTGGGTGTGTGTAACTCTGAAAACTTCTTTGCCGGTATAGAAAACAGGACCAAGCTGTTTATTCACTTGATCCTTCATTCACTATACTCGGCCAGCCTTACAGTTATCGCAGCAATTCCATTTGTGGAGTATTGTTGCCATTACCAGTATTGTTGACGACACTGAATGTACACGGTATTTTTGGTTTATTTTTCATGTATTTACGTTTTTGGTTTTGTATTATTTATCTGGAAGAAAGTACAGTAGTCTCTGCGTATGGGAAGACCTCCTAAGAGAACACTTCGCCTAAGAGAACACCCTTGTGGTGAAACTGATTTTTCCCCATTGTAAATGCTCCGGCTAAAGTAACAGGAACTTCACTTAAAAGAACACCTTCTTGGCACAGATAGCAATTCATTCACAATGGATACAGTACTGTTTGGTAACCTGATAACTCATCTTCATCAAACTTAAATTAAAAGGGTTTATTCAGTCTTTTCAAAAGCGACTTGTCATCGAGAGAGTGTCTTGAGGGACACGGATTGGTTTATTCAATCATTCCAGAACCGCCGTCATATCATTGCCTCGTTTTGTATTCTGATTTCCACGAGTGCACCTCATCGCTACAAAATGGCATGTAAACAAACGGCAAAACGCGCTGCTGTTTCTCTTGCTACAAAAAGTTGTTTGAGCTCTTGAATAAAAACTGAATCAGACACAAGTCGCCAAGTAACTTGTAGAGCTTCATTTTTAACGTGCTCTGTTAATTTATTTTGACAGTTTATTAACGTTAGTTTGTCTTTAATATTAAAGTTTATTAACATACACTTGCCTATTGTTTTTTTCTTATTCAATTAATTTCATATGTTGATGCACATTTGGGTCTGTTTTTCTATTCTATAAAAAAATGCACAAATGACAATATGGAGCGATGAGCTTTGAGAATCTAGTTTTATAAAAGAAAAACACATCCAATAAAGTTACCAAACCATAAATAAACTAATATATTTAATATATAGAAGGCTTAAGTACTGTCATTTATTTGTTTTAGAATTATTTCTTTTTTTGTTACTTTCCGGTAAAAAAAAAAAAAAAAAGTACTTTTAGCGATTTGGAGGAAAAAGCTTTGAAAAATTCCCCATTGAAAATCGTAAATGATCGCATCAGCATTTTCAGCTAGCTGGCTATGAAAGCAGTGTTATGATGATGATTTTAATAGGGGCTGACATTTGGTATTATGTAGATTTTTTTTTTTAATCCACAATAGCTGGGATGATTCTGAAAGTTATGGTGTAGGAAAGAGCAATTTACACTAATGATTGATTTAGAAAACAAAACCAAAATGGAATAATTTCACTTTGGCCTTCTCGCTTCAGCACTCTCTGTGATGTTACATGACCCTGTAGTGACATTGTTTTTCCTTTGTATTTCAAGGTGTTAATTCACCTCATTACCACACTGACCAAGGCAGTGTTTTCACGTATTTCTTTGCTAGGACTTTTAACCCTAGCAGGCAATTGTAGAGTTCATTTTCGGGAACAGGTAACCACTGTGGCTAATGGTGAGCTGGGGAACTCCACCCATTTTAACCAAGGTTTTTAATATACTGTCCAGTAACTTTTGTACAGAATAATTACATAGGTTAACCCCATGTAGTTTTAAAATATGAAATATAATTTGTTTTCAGTCTCTTCCACCCTCAATCAGTTTCTTGGCTGTCACTGTTTCTTTCTTTTTTAACCACTGTTCTATTGACCTGAAAACATGTAGCATTCAGAGTGGGGTTTAATTTTGCATCCTTTCTTGAACCGTAATTTCAGAGAAAAGACGGCCACAGTGACGTCATGACGCTATCAGCAGATCTGGGACATGCGCTTGAGAATATAAATACTGTAAGCTCCCAATTAGCAATCATCATAAGGGAAATCAAAAGCTGAGAGGTAAGGTTGACATTGTTTTATTTCATTATGAATCAGTTATAATTCATTATGAATTATAACTGATTATAACTGAAGGAGGTATTACTGTAGCTAAAGATTTGTCTACCAGTTTCAGGAAAGCTTGATATTAAAGCTTGATATTAACCAAACAGTAAGCCTAATTACCAGCTGTTACCATTGCTAATGTCACATTATTTCAATGTATTGTCCTAACCCTAGCCTGTGTGCTTAATTTATTCATTTAACTTAACATTCTTTTTCATGCCAGTTATAACTCAAGCAAGTTTTCTCTCTCTTTTTTTTTTTTTTTAGGTTATTTCTCATCGTGTCGTAGCTTCACAATTTGAAGATGAAGTGGATCGCACTCTTTGCATTGGTGGTTTGCTGCTATCTGTTGCCCTGTGGACAGGCAAGAAATCTACCCCACAAATCCAAGGAGTCTTCTAATAGTCCGGGTTTGAATAGTCCACTCTTAAGACAACAAATCAATGCACTGGCTAGAGCTGTGAGTATCCTGAGCCATCTTACGACGGTGCCTGTACGATACAATTGAGTGTGGGAAAGAATCATTCCTTTTTGTGTTATTATTATTATTATTATTATTATTATTATTATTATTATTATTAATAGCAGTTGTAGTATTATAAGTTGTATTAATATTACTATCATCATTATTAAAATGACAATTAGAATTAGTATTAGTATTATTACCAATAGAAGTATTATTCGTATTACTATTGTTTTTGCTTTATTTAATTATTATAAGGACTGTAATTATTCTTACTGTTATTTTTACAGGCACAGCAATTTGATAATGGCGCTGACACAACAAGTCTGATAGAAATTCTGCTAAATAAACAAATAAATAAACAAATTCCAGAAAACTACAACAACCAGATGGCGGTATGTATAGAGTCTACTGAACCGCTGAATAACTGTGAGAGATACACTCTTATTGAATAACTGATTTGAAGAGTCGAGACTGTTTATTACATTTACTATTAAATGCACATTTAAAGAAATGGGCGTTACTGTTAATATTTGCATGTATAACACTAGTGCTGTAACAATGCTGGGAGAGGGGGGAGTGGGCTTTTCGGAAAGTAAAGTACCTTTTTTGTTTGTGTTTTTTTAGGCCCAGCACGTTTGCTGCCTATACGTTAACATTCTGAATTTCTACATCACTCATGTGTTAAACACATCAGAAGAACAATACCCACACAAGGAATCTGTGACCCAGGACCTTCACAGGATCAGTGAAGACCATAAGAGCTGTGCTAATGTAAGCATCACCATTCTCACTTTCCATCTGCAGCCTGGACACAAGCTCCACCTGCAGTGCCGTAGCAGCTGGTGGGTTAGAGTCAGGAACGAGGGTGGGCGAGGGTGTAGCAGAGCTTCAGTCTTCATATTGTTAACCACAGGAGGGGCTTATTTACTTTTCTTTACAGTTACAGACACTTTGAAGACACTCTACATAGTTTAACTAAGGGTTTGTCAGCTGAAGCTCTCACTGTATTAGGTTATCTGTTGTGGGGAGATCAGAAAGCTACTGGTAGATTGCACATGCAGATTGATACTACAGCAGTGCCACTGCTGCAAAGATAAGGGAACCTCAGATCAAGATATCAAAGCATGGTCTCTGCCTGTCTGCTAAAATAAATGCCCCAAATGCAGAAGAAAAATAACTTTTTTTTTCTTCTACTCATTTTTTTTTTAGACTCTCAACATTGACAAATTCAAAGAGGATTTCCAAAAGGTAAAAATTGTAGCTTATTTCATGTATGCAATAGAATTCAGTTATCAAATGCAAAACAAAATGCTTTTGGCTTTGCAAAACAGGCTTTTAAATCCACTGTAGAAAGACTATAGTGACCACTCTTACTTGAAAAGGTACATTAACTACATGGACTGTAGTTACAGTGTAGCTACTGTATTAACTACATGAGCTTAGGACACAGTTCTGTGATTGTGAGGATGGGCTGCTATACATTAACAACATGAAATGGGTAGAAGCAACTATTGGGGCCTCCGCATCCCAGACTATAGAAAGTACCTGGGAATGAAGGGTCTCTGTGCTCCACCATGCCTTCAGGAATGACAAACGTGACACACATCAGCTAATGAGCAGGCATCATGCAGTCAGAGCAATGGATTACTGATTGGGAGGAGGACACCTGTGAAATCAGAAGGTGTCAATCGCAATACACAGTAACCAAACACTGAAGCCGTGCAGTGAGGAGGAGAGTTACTCTGGGAGCATTTTGAACATGTAATAATACCGCTGCCACACCCTGTATGCTCCCTATGTATTATCAGCTAGGCGGTCCTTCGAGCTGCTATGTATTTCATTTAAGAAGATGACCTTCTATAGTGGCCTGATCTTCAGCGTGTGACACCTGCTGGTGAAACATTGTATTTCAGTAGGAATCTGTGACGAAGCGCTTTCTAGTTAGTTAACTAAACTGCATATCGTATTTATCGTGGCGCATGCTGCACAATGAAGTCATATAAACTGCTCCCTTGTTATTTTACAACTTGATTATTCACAAATTCGGTTCATTCCATTGTTACAGTAAATTGAACTTTTTAATGTGTTCATCAGATGGCTTTTATTATAGTGTTAATGGTAAATGTGCACTACTGAAAAAACATGTAGACCTCCTTAAAATAAAGATGAACCTGACTACATTTTACAATTGGGGCAAAATAAGAACCTGGTTATACATGTTTTTATATATATTAAACCAATTCTCTAATAAAATGATTCTTAAAAATACTTTAGTGACATAATAAAGTCTAGAATGACATGTCTTCTCCCCAGTAAACTGCTGCCGGGAAGCCTCATATCTGCAGTGCAGTATTACGGCTGTGCATCCAGGTGGTTTTGTCATTTCTTTTTACTCACCTTAACCCTTTTCTTTCTTTCTTTTTTTTTTACAGCTTGGGAAAAGAGGGAACAACAAGGCCATCGGAGAGCTGGATGTATTGTGGGAACACCTCACAAGGTTCTGCAGAAAAAATTAATCAACAAATACAACTTAATTTATTACAAATATTTATTTTTAAAATTATATCAGAAACTATAATATGTACTTTGCAATGACCTAAATATTGATATTGGGTTATACAATTTGATAAGTAACTACTTGCATTTGTGCAATGTAATATTATTATTATTATTATTATTATTATTATTATTATTATTATTATTATTATTATCCAAGGCGACTTACAGGTGTTACAGGGCAGTACAGGGTTACAATGCAAGATTAATATTTAAATACAGTGCAGTTTACAGTAAGTGCAATAATACTAATAGAATACAATATGAACTAGGATGCAACAAGTTATGATTACAACAAGTTATATCTACAGTGACATAGTGGTGCAATAATACATTAGCTGAGGATCCAGTAACGTGGTGCTGAGGTCAGGGAAGTCCAATCCAGATACACTGCAAAATACAGGTCCAGTGTTATTGAGCTGTAGATCTATGGAGTTCCAGACTCACAGTCATGGACATGTGTGCGAAGTACATGGAACAAATATAAGCAAATGGTAACGGCAGTGTAACTGTCTGCAGTGAATGCACCTGTATTTTAAAATGTATCCGACTGTTCCTTATAGAACCTAAACAAAACCAGAGTTCCACGTCTGTAACCCTAATGCTTCCATTGTAACTGTGTATTTAATCTTTTTTTAATGTATTTATTATGTACTCGATTTGTAATTGCTTTTGTACAAGTATGTTTTGTAATACATATTTTAAGTATAAGTCTTTGGTCTGCTAGAATTTGAGATTTTCTTCTACAGAATTTAATGGCACTGTACAGAGATAACCAGATCACATTTTCAGCATTCTAAAGCTTCAAATTTATTGTTTGTAAGCATTTCTTAATAAATACAGTATGTTTACACCACTAAAATATTATTCTGTTTTCTTTTTTTATTTTTGTTAACACAGAAAATAATATTTAAAGGCATATTTAATGTGTATCAGAAATCTTTGAAAACACATTGGTGTAGAAAATATAGCTCCTATATAAAATTTGTAAAACCAAAGTATAAAAGCCTATACATTTTGCAGTATATTAATTGTATACAGTGCAGCATACAAATTATATACAGTCCAGACGGATATTTGGGGGATCTTTAACATTGTATTTGTCATTATTGTAACCTTGCGTGTGTTTCGGGGGGCAGGAGCTAGGGATTCCGTGTGTCTCCTTTTCTGTGGGATGGCAGAAATCGCCTCCTTCTACCTTCGAATCTCCAAAAGATCAGCTCCACCAAGGACAGTTTGTGCTGCTATGAAGACTCAGCTCTCCTTAGGGCCCTTTATCAGCCATGGAAACATATATCCACTCCTTTTTCCCTGACAAAGAAAGAGTTAAAGAAAAGATTTAAAACTAAAGTACAAAACTATGATTGAGATGCTGCTGTGCTGCTGTTGTATGGGCAGTGTATTCTGCAATCATGTAAAGAGATAGAGTCTCAAATTACTATTATTTTTTTTTTTAACAATTAAAATATAAAAACTGACATAATCCAAAAACCCTTGTATTACAGAGTCTGCCTCACTTCGTGACTTTGGACATTTCTGCATTTTTTCAAAAACACAGACTCTGAGGAAACTGTTTCTCTCTCAGTCAAACTCCCTGATGCATATCCATGTCCCATTCCTTTCCCCTGAGTTCTGAGCTGAGTATGTTTTAATGAATACATTTACTGTGTATGTCTTCATAAGCACACTGATATATACTATTCACCACACAAAACAAAAACCTGCATCAATGGACAGGTAAAAAAACAGAAAAAGTACACTTCTACTACCTGGAAACCCAAGCAGGAAGTACAGACAAATAAATTGAGGTGAAACTCCCCTGGTAAATGGAGATGTTACATGATCCCTCTGTGAGGAGCATTCGTTCACATCAGTGCTTGCTTTAAACACACAGTTCCTCATTTAAAGAAGTACAGAAGATTTCAAGTATGTGTTCTGGTATGTATTTATATGAGTGGTGGGAATATCCACTGCAGCAAAGGTATACATGTTATTTGAAATGTAATGGGTGATGTCTATACGTCATTAGCAAAATCTAGTTGAGGCATATAAAGAAAGACAATAGCTCACAATAACCTTGACTTTACATCACTGAAATAATCACATATGTTGCTGTAAATAACCTTTAGGTAAGAAAAAGTCCTGCTTTTGTATTTCCTTAGCAAGCAGGGGAAGCATATTAGATTAAAATGTGTAGATAAAGTAATACATTTAAGCGATAGAGCCCGTCGATGCGAGCGCTACTGTGTGGTAGATGACTGCGTCTGGAGTTACATATCCTGAGTATAGGCCACGGCGCTAACGAAAGTCAAGGTAATCTACCACACGGTAGAGCCCGCATCGAGAGGACTCTATCACTATTAGAAAATTATTTATTTCTTTATTTTCTCTTTAAAAAAAACTTTAAAACCTATATTTACCTTGAACTTCTTTTATTTCGCCGGGTAACATTCCGCTGAGGAATAGTCCCTAACATAATTAGAATAGAAAAACGACATACACGTAGAGAAAACATTATTATTACACTATGTAACACAATTTTTGTTCCTGGGTAGTAAGTGTTATTTCCTAATTGCTTATGCCTCAAAAGTATAGAAAATGGCTATTATTCCCCACAAACTTTGCTTTTGTGACCAGGACAGTGATATTTTGAAATTTACCTATTTCCAATGAGAAAACGGGCGAATTTGTGTCTTTTCGTTCACATAAAGTCAGAAAAAAACAACATATGAATCCAAATTAACATGTATTTATACTAAAGTAATACGAAAATGACTACAAAAGATTTAGAAGTGAGTAGTTTTTCGAGATTTACGATTATACTGTAAATCACTTTCACGAATCAGCCCCCAAATGTAGTCTCCCATCATGTTCTCGTTATACTGTCCTTGGTAGCGGCGTTCAAAGTCCAGTATATCCTGGTGGAAGCGCTCGCCTTGCTCCTCCGAGTACGCTCCCATGTTCGTAGTTCTTCACCAGAGTCTCAACCAGCTCCACATAGTTTTCGGCCTTGTGATTGCCAGGAAGCCCCGAACCACTGCGACAAAGCTGTTCCAAGCCGCTTTCTCCTTACTAGTGAGCTTCTTGGGGAATTCATTGCACTCCAGGATCTTCTTTATCTGTGGTCCGACGAAGACACCGGCTTTGACCTTTGCCTCAGACAGCTTAGGGAAGAAGTCTTGAAGGTACTTGAAGGCTGCTGACTCCTTATCTAGAGCTCTGACAAATTGCTTCATAAGGCCCAATTTGATGTGCAGTGGTGGCATCAGCACCTTCCGGGGGTCCACCAGCGGCTCCCACTTGACGTTGTTCCTCCCCACAGAGAACTCGGTCCGCTGTGGCCAGTCCCGCCTGTGGTAGTGCGCCTTGGTGTCCCTGCTGTCCCAAAGGCAAAGATAGCAGGGAAACTTGGCAAAACCGCCTTGGAGACCCACCAGGAATGCCACCATTTTGAAGTCTCCTATGACCTTGATGCCATCTCAGAAAAATGCAGATATGTATCCACTTAGGCAGCTGGAACTAAACTAAACTGGTGGGCTTAAGGCCCCTGTATTTATACTACTATTTATATTACTGGAACGTTCTAGAAAGTTCTAGAAGTTACTCCAAGTATACTCAGCACTGAATCTATCTGGAATGTTCTGGAAAATAGGTAAATTTCAAAATATCACTGTCCTGGTCACAAAAGCAAAGTTTGTGGGGAATAATAGCCATTTTCTATACTTTTGAGGCATAAGCAATTAGGAAATAACACTTACTACCCAGGCTGCCTGGGCCTCCCCGATCAAATTGGGGCCCAATTGGGTAGTCCACCATTCCCTTTCAAATGCTACCAGGTAGGCCTCGGGATCATCCTCCAGTGACATCTTCACTACCTGCGTATTGGGTAGGGGCACTGTTGGTTCTGCCGTTGGTTCCCTCCTCTGATTGGCCTCCAGGAATATGGCATGCATCCTCTCCATCATGGCCGTGTGGCAAAGTGGTTTGCATTGAGCAGGAGTGATGCGGTGATCAATGAAAGACAGACAATGATAATCCAGGTGCAATGTTGTTTATTTATAATCCCTAATTTATTTTTATTTGTTTATTTAGCAGACGCCTTTATCCGAGGTGACTTACAGAGACCAGGGTGTGTGAACTATGCATCAGCTGCAGAGTCACTTACAATTACGTCTCACCCGAAAGACGGAGCACAAGGAGGTTAAGTGACTTGCTCAGGGTCACACAATGAGTCAGTGGCTGAGTTGGGATTCGAACCGGGGACCTCTTAGTTACAAGCCCTTTTCTTTAACCACTGGACCACACAGCCTCCTAATGAATGGTAGTACACAACGATGTGTACTACACAGTATAACCCAGGGGGTTCAGTCCCTAAATAATAAACACACACAAAACACAACACGGTCACAAGTCCAGAGTGAGTGCTAATGTGCAAGTGGTGAAATACAATTTATTAGGTGAACAGTAGTGCAGTGTTGTCCAGGTTTGTGCTGGCCTTTAGCGACAGCTCCTGGTATGTGTTTAGCCGTCTAATAATAACAAACGAGCAATAATTAGACATGACAAAAACAAACAAACACTCACGGTATAATTCACGGTCCTTTGGGTATGTCCATAACCATAACAAAGGAACAGAACGCTCAGCCACGTCCCATTAAGTACCATCAGTCACGTCCCCTTGGTTAACGAGTGCAATTGCTTTCTCCAATCCGCAATCACCACATCACTTCCTGTCTGGGATAATGACTTAGTGTACCGTGGCTCCACCCCCTTTCCAGATGGCCGACTTCCAATTTTCCTTGGAATGAATTGTCAGACCTTCCAGTCCGGGGCACAGTGTTCCTTTTCTACAGCACCCTCACAGGTCGGGAGGGAGATTTATAACCAAGGTTCATTTTCTCTCTGTCACAGGCCGCCATTCCTTCCTGGTGTTTCAGCTCTTGCGCCGCTAAACATCACTGCAATTGTAGCTGGGTCCATCTTTTCTCCAACTTCTGATCACCAACTGTGAACAAGTGAGAGTGGTGTGGTAAACACAGTGAATGACCAGACAGTATTGTCCCCCCGAAACGTCCGTGTTTTTATTAACACAAAAGAGCCGCCCCTCTACCAACGATGGTAACGGGGGGTACACGGCAGGCCAAAACAAAAACAATAACAATCCACAATCCACGTCCCTGTGCACGACATTGTGCTCTTCAAACAGCGGGGTCATGGGGAGTGCTGGTGCTGTGAGGGGAGGGAAGGTGCACGACATTGTGCTCTTCAAACAGCGGGGTCGTGGTGAGTGCTGGTGCTGTTAGGGGAGGGAAGGTGCACGACATTGTTCAAACAGCGGGGTCGTGGGGAGTGCTGGTGCTGCGAGGGGAGGGAAGGTGCATGACATTGTGCTCTTCAAACAGCGGGGTCGTGGTGAGTGCTGGTGCTGTGAGGGGAGGGAAGGTGCACGACATTGTGCTCTTCAAACAGCGGGGTCGTGGGGAGGGAAGGTGCATGACATTGTGCTCTTCAAACAGCAGGGTCGTGGTGAGTGCTGGTGCTGTTAGGGGAGGGAAGGTGCACGACATTGTGCTCTTCAAACAGCGGGGTCGTGGGGAGTGCTGGTGCTGTGAGGGGAGGGAAGGTGCACGACATTGTGCTCTTCAAACAGCGGGGTCGTGGGGAGTGCTGGTGCTGTGAGGGGAGGGAAGGTGCACGACATTGTGCTCTTCAAACAGCGGGGTCGTGGGGAGTGCTGGTGCTGTGAGGGGAGGGAAGGTGCACGACATTGTGCTCTTCAAACAGCGGGGTCGTGGGGAGTGCTGGTGCTGTGAGGGGAGGGAAGGTGCACGACATTGTGCTCTTCAAACAGCGGGGTCATGGGGAGTGCTGGTGCTGTGAGGGGAGGGAAGGTGCACGACATTGTGCTCTTCAAACAGCGGGGTCATGGGGAGTGCTGGTGCTGTTAGGGGAGGGAAGGTGCATGACATTGTGCTCTTCAAACAGCGGGGTCGTGGGGAGTGCTGGTGCTGCGAGGGGAGGGAAGGTGCACGACATTGTGCTCTTCAAACAGCAGGGTCGTGGGGAGTGCTGGCGCTGCGAGGGGAGGGAAGGTGCATGACATTGTGCTCTTCAAACAGCAGGGTCGTGGGGAGTGCTGGTGCTGTGAGGGGAGGGAAGATGCACAACATTGTGCTCTTCAAACAGCGGGGTCATGGGGAGTGCTGGTGCTGTGAGGGGAGGGAAGGTGCATGACATTGTGCTCTTCAAACAGCGGGGTCGTCGGGAGTGCTGGTGCTGTGAGGGGAGGGAAGATGCACAACATTGTGCTCTTCAAACAGCGGGGTCATGGGGAGTGCTGGTGCTGCGAGGGGAGGGAAGGTGCATGACATTGTGCTCTTCAAACAGCGGGGTCGTGGTGAGTGCTGGTGCTGTGAGGGGAGGGAAGGTGCACGACATTGTGCTCTTCAAACAGCGCGGTCGTGGGGAGTGCTGGTGCTGCGAGGGGAGGGAAGGTGCATGACATTGTGCTCTTCAAACAGCAGGGTCGTGGGGAGTGCTGGCGCTGCGAGGGGAGGGAAGGTGCATGACATTGTGCTCTTCAAACAGCGGGGTCGTCGGGAGTGCTGGTGCTGTGAGGGGAGGGAAGATGCACAACATTGTGCTCTTCAAACAGCGGGGTCATGGGGAGTGCTGGTGCTGTGAGGGGAGGGAAGCTGCATGACATTGTGCTCTTCAAACAGCGGGGTCATGGGGAGTGCTGGTGCTGTGAGAGGAGGGAAGGTGCACAACATTGTGCTCTTCAAACAGCGGGGTCATGGGGAGTGCTGGTGCTGCGAGGGGAGGGAAGGTGCATGACATTGTGCTCTTCAAACAGCGGGGTCGTGGTGAGTGCTGGTGCTGTGAGGAGAGGGAAGGTGCACGACATTGTGCTCTTCAAACAGCGCGGTCGTGGGGAGTGCTGGTGCTGCGAGGGGAGGGAAGGTGCATGACATTGTGCTCTTCAAACAGCAGGGTCGTGGGGAGTGCTGGCGCTGCGAGGGGAGGGAAGGTGCATGACATTGTGCTCTTCAAACAGCGGGGTCGTCGGGAGTGCTGGTGCTGTGAGGGGAGGGAAGATGCACAACATTGTGCTCTTCAAACAGCGGGGTCATGGGGAGTGCTGGTGCTGTGAGGGGAGGGAAGCTGCATGACATTGTGCTCTTCAAACAGCGGGGTCATGGGGAGTGCTGGTGCTGTGAGAGGAGGGAAGGTGCACGACATTGTGCTCTTCAAACAGCGGGGTCGTGGTGAGTGCTGGTGCTGTTAGGGGAGGAAAGCTGCATGACATTGTGCTCTTCAAACAGCGGGGTCGTGGGAAGTGCTGGTGCTGTGAGGGGAGGGAAGGTGCATGACATTGTGCTCTTCAAACAGCGGGGTCATGGGGAGTGCTGGTGCTGTTAGGGGAGGAAAGCTGCATGACATTGTGCTCTTCAAACAGCGGGGTCGTGGGAAGTGCTGGTGCTGTGAGGGGAGGGAAGGTGCACAACATTGTGCTATTCAAACAGCGGGGTCATGGGGAGTGCTGGTGCTGTGAGGGGAGGGAAGCTGCATGACATTGTGCTCTTCAAACAGCGGGGTCATGGGGAGTGCTGGTGCTGTGAGAGGAGGGAAGGTGCACAACATTGTGCTATTCAAACAGCGGGGTCATGGGGAGTGCTGGTGCTGTGAGAGGAGGGAAGTGCTCCGTGGTATTGGCTGGCTCCGTAGCTGCAGCCCCTGGCTTCTTACTCCTCCTCTGCAAGACAATATCAAACACATAACAAAACAAAACAAACAACGCTCCGGCCGTAAGTTATGTTTCAGTGCAAGGAGCTGCATCCCCTTTGTACTGCCCAACTCCTCCCTGCAATCAGCCCAGTGCCTGGCCCGCAGCTGATCTTGCTTCCTCCAAGATGGCTGAATTCCTGTTTACGTCCACCGTCGAGTCGACCCGTCTATGGGGAAGTGTACTACCAACCTTACACAGCATCCTTTCTGGGAGGGAGGGAGATTTACAGCATCGATTCTTTCTCTCTTTATCACAGGCTGCCATCTTAACACTTGCATCACGGTAGCCACCTCTATTGATCCGTGAGTCTGTCAGTACACTACAGGTGTGTACACTACAGGTGTGTACACTACAGGTAAGGGTACAGGTACGATGATCTCTTATTCCTTTATCTGTGTCAGTCTTGTCTTCTGGTTGCATCAAAGGGGTGGTTCCCCACAGTGACCTGGTTTGAGGTTCTCATTCTGCCAAATGGGTGCTGCTTCCCACTCATTTAACAGACAAAGTGCAACTAACAGGAAATGCCAGCAGATTCAGAACTGTATCTTATGTAAAAACTTTGGTCCAAAGGTCGTTTTGGGGTTATCAGATTTGTCATTGAAATGCTGACTTGTGTGATTAGTTCTGCTGCGTTATATATTCTACACCACTTGAAGGTACCTGATCATCGCTACCCACACTACTTCTGAGACCGCAGAAAACATCTTATTATGCCTAGGCAACAAAACAGAGTTTCTATGAAATAAGAAAAATCCAGTTCATTTGTTTGTATTGTCTTAATAACTCTCTTAGGAGATAAAACATGATCTCACTGCCTACTAATCTGTGTTGAATATCTCTTCTGTAAAAACATGCTTTTCTGTTTATTTAATGTAACGGAAAAAAAAAAACAGAACATCAGCTGCAGTTAAAGTTTTGTCTAAGTTTTACAACTGAATTTGCTCATTAGTAGACCAGTTTACCAGCTTACGAAAATCTTTTCTATCAAGTAGGATAAATATGGCAATTCGAGTAACTGTTTTTCCTGGGCAGAAAAAACTAGCTCCTGTTATAAACAGAGCTGGAATGGAGCAGTGTTTCTGCATTGAATAAACACATTATTGACAATGCGTTCAAAATTGATTCAAATAAATGCTGCCGCATATTTGCCTAGTTGATGGCATTATTTATTTTATTTTATTTTATTTATGTAACCTTTACAAGGGAGACCTGGTCAAGAAGGTGGCATATAACTAGTGTTCAGCGTTTTCGGTTTTTATCTTTAAAAAAAAATCCTGGAAATTTTCAGTTTTCAGAGTTTATTTTACAGCTATTACAATAGGGATGAAATTGGTAAAAAAATTGTTTTTATTTGAAACATCGGTAAAAATTGGGGGGAAAAAATCTCAGTTTACACAGTTCTGGTTTGTGATTAATAATGTCCCTGGCATGTATGATGAAGCAGAATCTGTGCAAGTCGAAGCCACATTTTCCAAATTTAGCTGGTACTAACGTTTGGGAAATAGTATCTACAAAAAGTATGAACATGACATCAGCACAAAACAAGCCAGGTTTATTCACAGAAGTCTCTGAGTATAGGAGCACCTCCTCAGAGAACACTTCACCTAAGAGAACACCCTTGTGGTGAAACTGATTTTTCTCCATTGTAAATGCTCCGGCTAAAGTAACAGGAACTTCGCTTAAAAGAACACCTTCTTGGCACCGATAGCGATTCATTCACAATGGATACAGTACTGTTTTGTAACCTGATAACTCAAAAAAAAAAAAAAATCAGACCCAAGTCTACGAGCAATTAGTTTTTTTCCCGTTCTGGTGAGTTGCTTCACCATTCTGTTCAATAATGTGCATGTTGAATATCCTTCCTAAATTTTTATATCTCTTTCAATGTATCCCAATCTTTATAACCAAATCTTTCTTTACATCTTAGATAGACTATATCTTCCTTTATGTGGAACGGCAAAACACCACACATTCGCAAAGATTTCCTTCAAAAGGCCTAAATCACTGGGAGGTATGGCCATGCCCAATTTTCGGCTGTATTACTGGGCTGCTAACATTCGCACCCTGTCTTTCTGGACGCACTCCCACCTTCAAAAAGATCTCCCAGCTTGGTTACATATTGAAACATCTTCCTGTGCACCATACTCACTTCCAGCACTTCTTTCCTCCTCCCTTCCTCTCTCAATCCCTCACTTTACTAACCCTGGCATTCTGCATTATCTATGGATTTGGTCTCCGTTTAGAAATCATTTTGGTCTGCAGTTCTCTTAATTCCTAGCTCCTGTTGATGCTAACTATTTATTCCCGCCTTCATTATCGGACACGACATTTCGAACTCAGCACCGTAATGGTATTAAAGTTTTGAGTGATTTATATATTCAGGGAATCTTTTCCTCCTTTGAACAGCTCTCCCAAAAATTTGGATCTGCCGAGAAAAGACTTTTTTCGATACCTTCAAGTGCGACACTTTGTAAAACGACAGTTAATTTCCCAACAATCCCTCCTAAATCCCCTCTAGATTCTATTATAGTGTCAAGCCCTAATTCTAAAGGAAGTATGTCTCAGATTTATGGTAATAGTTGCACATTGAACTCTACCTCTCTATCTAAATTAGGACGCTGTGGGAGGAGGACCTTGGACTGGTCTTCTCAGATGAGGAGTTGGACTCTGTTCTTGCTCGAGTGCACTCACTCTGTGCAAGACACGGCCTAATACAGTTTAAGGTTCTTCATAGGCTTCATATGTCTAAAACCAAATTGGCTAAAATCTACCCTAAGATAGATCCAACTTGTGATTGATGCCACCAGGCTCCGGCCTCCCTGGTCCACATATTTTGGACATGTCCAAGATTACATACTTTCTGGAGTTCTATTTTTCAAACCTTTATTGATGTCCTACAACAACCCTTAAAACCCTCTCCCGAGATCTCGCTCTTTGGTATTTTACATCAAGATGTGACCATGTCCAAACTTCAATCTGATACCCTTGCTTTTAGCACCCCGTTAGCCAGGCGGCTTATTTTGTTGAACTGGAAGCAGTCTGCCCCGCCCAGCCATGCTCACTGGATCAGAGATGTGATGCAACATTTAAAACTGGAAAAAATCAAGTGTACTGTTTGTGGCTGTACGGATAATTTTCACGCTGCTTGGGATCCTTTTCTTTCACGCAACCCCCACCTTAGCTGGACTCTGTGTACTATATAGGCATGGTTGTCCTGTACTATCTTTTTAAATTATTATTTATATATACTATTTCTTTATCTGTCTTATTATTGTTTATTTAAGTTGCATTTAATTCGATTTTGGTTGACGGGTGGGTGATTACCAATTCTCCTGTTATCTGTATATTGTATTACTGATTGCTTAATTTTGCTCTTTTCAAAACCCAATAAACAGAGTTGAAAAAAAGTAATAATGTGAATGTCTTGTTTATTGCTGCTGCATTTTTTTAACGTGTGTAGGGGTGCTGTGTTAATTTAGTTTGACAGTTAGTTTATTAACGTTAGTTTGTCTGTTACTTTATTATTATAGTTTATTAACATGCACTTGCCTATTGATTTTCTTTTACTTAGTCAGCTCTTTTTTATTGCCTACCCCATTACCATTAAAGATTGCACAGTATTTATCGAGATTACTCATGACTTCAAGGTAATGTTGCATTTTACCCCCTGAAAATGCAATGGTATTACGTAATTACGTGTTCCTTTTTACCATGTAATTACATGATAAAAAATAACGTATTGTAAAAAACGTGTAATGAAATCAAACTGCAGGTATTGCGACGCTATCTTATTTGAACTTGCATCATAAGGATCTGAATACTGCACACCAAGTAAGTCGGAAAAAACATTTAAAAATAAATACACTGATTAATAAACCCTAGTTATTACTGACGTTGACATATTTAGCAGACATCTGTAGGCGTAATAATACTGTGTGGGAATAATACTGTGTGGGCTGAATGTTCTTTCTTGTGTTCTTATGAATTAATTAAAAGATGCATTTTTATTTAGCCTACGCTTTGGTTTATGGGGCAGCCATTGATTTTGGCTCAAGTTTGACGTATCATTGACATGATTGATAGAGTTTAAACTTTTTTATTTTGCTAGTACCCTGGGCCTTATGGTTAAGAACCACAATGGCAACAGGAAAAGACAATGCGATACAGGTCCTCAGAGCACGTGACTTATCTGAAGATCACATTTAAAAAATGATACAGGACAAGGTAAGAGAAGAAGTATGTGTATATAAATTACTGCATGCTTAGTAATTATTATTATTACTATTATTATTATTATTGTATTATTATTATATAAAATATACGTTTACTTTGTCACTCTGCTTTTAACATTACATTGTCTGCAATTGGCATTGCAGTTTTGTCATCCATTAGATTTTCCTTGCTCATATACAGTATTTAACTGACGATGCGACTAAACGGCACATCTCTTAATCATACTGAAGTCGAAGACTAAAACATTTTTTCATACAACTACCTACGACTCAAGTGAGAGTTAAGTAAGAAAATATCCTGGTACTTGAACATCCCCACTGTTAGACTGTATTAGATTGTAACATTTAACTGTGAAAACTGAGACAGTGCATGCCAAAGTAGACACTTACTTCAGTGAGCACTAGGAACGACTGGTGCAGATAGCAAACTGAGAAGTTACTTGAAATGGATATTTTTTGAGATACTGGGCCACAAAGTTTGCTATCTTCACCAATTGTACATAGTGCGTACTGTCATAAGTGCCTAGTCTGGCATGCATTATCTCAAAATGTCCCCAGTTAAATGTTAACATCTTAGAGCCAAGTGAGAAATGATCCTCGATCCTCGTAAGTGTCTACTTTGGCATGCACTCCGTTTTCACAGTTAAATGTTAACATCTTCTACAATCTAACAGTGGGGATATTCAAGTACCAGGATATTTGTGCTTTTTCAAATTATTTTACAAAGTAAAATTAATGCAATTGTATAAAAAATGTATTGACATTTTTTTTATCAAATTGTATTAAGATTTTATTTCATACCCTTTTTAGAATACTGTCTGATACTATCATTACACTCTTGTGTTATATAATGGTCTGATAGCTTGACTAACCACCTGTAAGTGTCTGACTTTTTACTTGTTTTATGACTATAACTAGTAAATGAGCCACCACTAAGCTGCTGCCAGATTGTGAACTTAAATAGACAAATAAATATAGTGTGTGTGTGTGAGTCTGTGTGTGTGTGAGTGCATGAGTGCAGTGTGTGTGTGTGTGTCTGTGTGTGTGTCTGTGTGTGTGTGGGCAGGTATTACTATCAATGTGCGGACTAAATTTGAGAAAATGTACCCACAAAGATAGTAACTCCTGAAAAAACGATGTTGTGGGGACGTCCCCACTTTGTAAAATACCTTTTTAAGAACTAAATATACCTTCAAATTTTTTTTTTTAAAGTGCCAAAATATTTAGTTTGTTGTCGACTTTCACCCTGTGTGGAGTTTTGTCTGATTGGAGTTAGAAATAGTAAATACAAATATAGTGAGAGTCAATTAGAAGTTCCCACAATACCAAGATATTTAGTGAGCAAGTAGTCTGAGTGAAGTTATCCCACAACAAACTCCCCGTCCCCAGTGGCAAACAGTACGGTTCGAAGACGGGCTCTTCACACGGGTAAGGAACCTGTTGCACACATTCTTCCTGGCACAGACAGATTTGCTCTGCCGTCACCTGGCATACATGACTCTCAGCTCCAGATAGCTGTGGCAGGTTGTACATTGTCAACAGACGACCGTTGGTGCTGTCTGATTGCAGCTTGGGAATTCAAATTCGAGGGGTGCTCCAGAGGTGTACAACTCTGTTCAACTCATCCTGTACATAATACAACGAAACGTAAAAGATGACATACATTGTTAATAAAAATAACATCATTATTAATATAAATAACATTAATAAGTCTCTGTGTATAATTTGGGGTAATATTTATAATTTTAACGTGACCTTCCCATCTGGCTCAAAACATTTTGCTTAATATTAAAGTCTCAAAGTTTGATTGTGCGAGTTTTGCACTGCATTAAACACAGGAATAAAAAATATTGATTCCTGCCACCAAACCTTTCAGGGACACTCAGTATTGGTGTTTTTTTTCATTATTACTAGTTTATGTACAAACAAACATTTGAATTAAAAATGTAAGAAAAGAGTTGTGTGTGTTAGGTGTTATGAAGCACTTCTTACAATGGAAACTTACCTGTATGACTTGGAGGAAGCAGAACTGAACCAAATTACTGTCCAGAAAATCCCCAGTAAAGCTGTCTTTCCCCTTTAGCCTTTGGAACAGAGTTATCCAATACTGTGTGTTATGCTTGCGCAGAAAACCCCACCAGCACGCCGTCCTTTGATTGTGGTTGCTAGATCCACATAGAAAGCTTTCTCTGGCAAAATCAGCACTGTGATTGTATCTCAGGAATCATTGCATGTTAAATAAAATAACCCACTATTATAGCCAGGTTACTGCTGGTTGTGTGTGATTCTAACCAAATATGTCTTGAATATCCATCAATTGCAACATTGATGCAAATTCCATGGGGCTTTCATTTTTCTTATGAATCGACATGCCAGACAAAGTCAGGCCCTGGGTTTTGGTACAATTGTTTCCTCAGACGACTTCCTTGTCTAGCTTTAATGCCTTGAGGATCAATAATGTGCCGCAGCAATCTCACCGTATTCTGGCTAATAACAAACCCCTCTTGAATGCATTGCATGTGATTTAGCTTGTACCCGTGCAACTGCCCCGAACGTTCCACTTCCTGTTGTAAATACAGTGCCACATCCATTAAATCAGAGTGCTGCTTTCAGCGGTGGAGTGTTTCTCTCTTCAAGATCCGTCGCTGTTCTAATGCTAATGATGATCCCGTTTAGATGAGTGTGGCAATGTGCCCCGCCCCTGTGTGCATTTCTATGTTGTATGTTGTGTGTGGTGTGTTAATGTTGGTGTATAGGCATTGGTACACGGGATATAAACGGGTCTGTGTTTCACGTGTGATTTAAAATGTATAATTGTATTTAGGCACGGGATTGCACATCACTTCACGTGCATTTAAAGTATGTAATATGTGAGCACGAGGTTGCACATAATTAATTCACGTGCTGGGATTCAAGTGAATAATTAATTAGTAATTGAATCCCGGCACAACAGTATATATAGATGCACGTTTTACTCACTCGGGGTTGTGTGTTCGGTGAGTGGAGAACGGGAGTGGAGAGGAGTAAAGTAAAGTAAAATAAAGTAAAGTAAAGTAAATTGATAGTTGTTTGAACTCACCGTGTTTGTTCCTCCCTGTTTGTTAGTGTCTGTTCGTTTTGTTTGTCTGTTTATTTTGGCGTAAAGTGCTGTGTCCTGTGTTTTGTTAAAACCTTTTTATTTATAATAAACCGGCGCAAGCAAGCGTCTTCATCATTTCATTTCATCTGTCCTGTGTGTTATTCATTTCCTGGATCTGACGGCACCACTCAGCCAGCCGTGTGACAATGAGCTAAACATTTTAAATGTCCTTATGGCCTAACCGAAAGTACACATGTACAGAGTTCACAACATGCGACATATTATGGCTTCAATTTAACAAAAGCTCAAATGCGGTCCACTGTCCTGCATTTAGTACTTGCCGTTTGATTTGATTACACGTTTTTACAAGAAATTATCACGCAATTACGCAATCATATTTTATCATGTAATTACACAATCATTTTTTAATGAACACTTAATTAAGTAATACCATTGCATTTTTTTCTTCCATGTGGCAGCAATGCACTTCCATACTCCGGTGCTCCCCAAGCAAGTTTTTTTGATACAGTAGGCTATTACAAAAAACACAGGTGGAAATCTAACATGAGATACTGTACTACTCTTATGGCTTACGGTTGACTCGCGATATCATTTCATAGTTTCTTTGATTAAAAGGTGTTTAATAAAATATCAAAATTATGTTCATGTAGTTCTTTAATTATGTTCTTTTTTTAATTACGTCTCAATCCTAAAATGCTCGGTGATGCAAAACTTTATGCCATAGCTGTAGCTTTGATTGACATATGATATGTGTCATTACTTTTTAATTACGTGCCCAGTCCCGGGAGAGATGTGCTGCATTGACCAAGTAAATACCTCCATATGACTGAAAAAAGTATGCTCTGGCTCATAAAATTAGTTCAGAAAGTATTTCCATTGCATTCCTGCGAATCATTTATCGTACAGGATACATTTTCATCCACCCCTGTCGAATGTGTTTTTTTTTTTGCTTGCATCAATTAACCTGATTTTGCCCGTTTCCATTACACTTGCCATAACATTTTTTGATGGAAACAGCTGTTGTTTGTTCATAAAGTCAAAGCCTCCTTCTCCTGGCCCAGATGTGACGTGCCTGTGTTGTTACTGGGAGATGCTTAAATAAAGTTGCTGAAAGTAATCAGACTGCTTCAAGCTGTTTGATTTCAACTCGCCATTCAAACCGGAGACTAGCTGCTAGTTACTGTATTGCCACTGACAGCAAACACTATTGTTGATAATTTATTTATTTTGTAATTTATTTGCTGTACTAAATTTAAATAGCTAGATAGGACAGCGAGGAAGCAGAATAGTCTACATTGTCAGACAACATTGAGAGCGAGTGTACCATTTAAGAACTGAGATTTTCTTTCAACAAGCAGAACAAAGTAAAATACACAAATAATGTATTTATGTATTTTGGGGCTGATCGATTTTGGAACAGTGATTAAACATAGTTTGAAAGATAACATTTGCGGTCTTTTATCAGAGATTTAAGCCCTCGTATTGACCATTCAGGTTAAAGGAAATCTCCGATCTCTCTGATCCATTTTCTAATGATGTCCTAGGCCTATACTAAATGCATTTGTGTTGTAATGATTTATATTTATAATTACTTGATAGTTTAAATGTAAAATGCAACTCTTTAAGGCTTAAGTAATTTAGAAATGCATCATTATTGAGTAGCCTCACGTAGTCTTATGCTTCGTTTCCTTTTAACTGTTCACGTTTATAGGAATGCTGACATTCACAGCCAGCGTGTGCTGTCTAGCTAACCAGTTTTCTTTAAAAGTCTCTGTCCAAGCCGTACATTTCTTAGAAAGTCTTCACTTGACGGCAGACCACAAGAGACTTATTACAGGTACTTCACCTTATCTACATACGTGGTGGCTATTTATAAACTGCTTTTTAAAGGCATATGCTATTTTTTTTTTCTTGTGAGGACTTACGTGGAAATTTCAAATAGCTCTTAGTTGACAGAATTTTTTTCATACCTGGCTGTCTCATAATCAAATCACATGAGATGTGGGATGTTTTTAGAAAGGAAAGCCCTGTATAAAAAGCAGGCAGTCCAGTTTGAATATGGATTACAAGGTACCACAGTCTTATCTTGAAAGAAATAAAGTAGGACACGGGGTTCCCGCCACAGCAGCTAACCAATCATTAATACACGTGCTGTGAGCAACAGGGCAGAGCTAGGATGAAAGCATCTTTTGTGGCTTTTGCAGCGCTTCTGCTGACGCTGGGTCTTCACCTGCAGAGCTGCCAGGGCAAAAGAAGACACTGCAAGGCCGCCCCAGAATGTCTTCAAAGACTAAAACCAATGATAGAAGACCTATTAAAAATGTCAAAAAGTTTAAACACAGTAAGTAAAACTCCAGTAGACGTTATCTATTATTATTATTATTATTATTATTATTATTATTATTATTATTATTATTATTATTATTATTAAATAAACTTCTAAATTGGTATTTTTGTTCTCTAACAATATTGTGCTGTGTGCATTATTTACAGAAGGACGACATCAAGCATATGAAGTTGTTACCAAAGATGAAAAAGGTTAGAGTACATGCAATTCTAGACTCTCTCTCATATATATATATATATATATATATATATATATATATATATATATATATATATATATATAAATTATTATTATTATTATTATTATTATTATTATTATTATTATTATTATTATTATTATTATTGACAAACAGCTTACACACTTTTTAAATTTGTTTTTATTTTGTTTCCAATCAGAGACAAGGCGTGTTCGGTATAAAACAGATGTTGGATTTTTACAAAGAAGATGTTTTTAAAAAACACTCTCCAGATTCCAAAACTGAGGAGGACATCATGAATAATCTATCTCGTTTGCAAGAAGACGTCGGAGGCTGTGTAAGTAATTATTCAAAATACATTACGGTCATTTGTTGTGATACTTTTAAAGGGTCAAAAAATATAGCTAATTACTGTAAATGCATGTGTACTTACACATAATTACAATGTTATTATGCATAGTTACAATGTACTTAACGTGTAATTACAGACACAATGTATAATGTCACCAAAATGTATCATTTCAGTTTCAGTAAGGATTTGAGACACCTGAAACGGCAAACTACTATATAAACAAAAAGTAATGTGCATTTTTTTTTTTTTTACCAAACAATACACACATCTTTCTGAAAGTCAAAATCATATAAGGGAAAGATCGTCACAAATTTGTTTATGTACTTTTTGTTATAAAAAAAAGAACTGATTGACAAAGCAAACAAATCAAATCAATTTATGAATTTAAATACATTGCACATTGGATTGGAAAAAAACAATCATACACACCTGTCCCTAAATGCTGTATATTTGGCTGCTTCACACCTTGAACATGAGACCACGTTGGTTAGCTTCACAAGACTCTGACTACACAAGGTCCTCTCAGGGTTCTGTGGCATGCATTGCATACTGTACAGTGAACTACAGTATGAGGGGTCTCAGTAGGATGCTGATATCAATATATACGGGAAATGTCAATATCTGAACATTATTCATGTACTCATAGTGAAAAAATGAAACAAAAGCATGCCATTACCATAATCCTCATTTCCAAGACTCCTGTCTTCCTATATTTAATGGTTAATTAATGGTAACTGTATTATACTTGCAATGACTTCCAGGAATACGGAATAGTTACATAGTAGTTCACAATTGATTACTGTCAGAGATGAAGCACTCTGTACTTGATGGGTCATAATTTACTGGTTGATAGTAAAAGACATTTAAATATGTATTACTTTTAACTAAGTGCAGTACCATAAACACTGCTCAACAACAAATGTAACTTAAATTCTTTAGTTACTGTTTCGGCCACTGTAAATAACTGGATGACTAAATTGCATTATTGGCTTCAAATGTGTTTTGGTTATAGTTTTTATTTTATTTTATCTAAGGTATAGCATTTGCATTTTTCTAATAAAATGTGAGACAATGTGAAATTTGATGGTCTATATTAATATTTGGGATGTATGGTACTTTCAATGGAGAGATATTGAGCACAGAGTTTAGTTTGGCTAGAGAGACAGCAAATATGACCATTTATGGGCATTTGTGGAAAGGGTCTCTGTTCTGTCCTGTTTTGCTTAAATGGGGCGATGGGAGAATCTCAGAGATAAGAGATGCAGGGGAATGTTTGTGAGGCTTGGGGACTGGCCACATACACAGGTTTAGGTGGGGAAGGGTCTCAAACAATGTCATAAGAGGGGAATGTTCTATGTTATTAAAAAGTAATTGCAGCCATTGTCTGTGGCACAGATTCCATCCGCTGTGACCCAGAGCATTTGTCTCTGCTTTCTTCAAATAGTTCTATTCTTATATTACACCAATAAACATATTTCTGGCTTCACTAATATTGCTTTTCAGGTTTCATCAATTTTTCCCTACACCACGCTAATGTATATATTATTATTCTCTACCATAGAGGAAAAAATAAATAAAGACCAAGTAAAATGCACAAACTTGCTATGACTGTATTAACAAGTGAGTTTTCATTTGAATTGTAAAAAGTGTTCAGATGATGCAGCTCACAAACTTCACACTAAATGAAATCAATCCTAAACCCAAACCTTCTTCTCTTCCAGTTAAATCACCCTTCTTGTCAGTATTCTGCCAAAGGTGCCATGATTAAACAAATGAGAACGACATTCGTGGAGGTACTGTACATTTTCTTTGCATTTTTAAACTGCTCCTATTTTAAAGGTTCCATGACCAGCGATTAACGAACTTCGTCTTTCTTCATCCACAGCTGAAGGAAAAGGGAGTTCACAAGGCCTTTGGAGAGCTTCCAAGAATGCTTGACTGGATAAATGAATATGTGCACTTAGAAGAGAAGCAGCACAAGAAAAAGCAAAAGAAGGGATCCAAATGAACAAATTAAAAGTAAATTTTAATCTGGAGTTCAAATTCATCTGTTTGTTGATTAATTGTAACCTTGTGCCAAAAGACACATGAACTACAAAAAATCAAAACTGTCACAATTATAATAATTGCAAATCAGCTGGACAATAGAAGGTAATTTGGTGTTGACTCCAATACAGCATTGTGAAATGCCTTAAAGGAAGTACATTAGGTGGCTTTGTATGTCTTGATATAGTGCAGTATATATTTTTATTTGACTGTTTTGTATTTGGTGCAGACAAATATTTAAAAATATTTAAAAAGTTACTGCAAATGTTATTTTTCTATTAACTTAAGAACAGTTTATTATTTAGGATATTTATAAATGTATGTACTTTATTATTTATTGTTCTTATTTTATTAATAAGCTCTTTGTTGTGGAAATAAAAGTTATATCATTTTGCAACTTAAGTGTTTTCTCTATAGCTTTGTATATTAAATCAGGGGGAGGCCATTCCATTCAAGGTTTAATCGTGTAATAAGTGCTGTAGGACATGGTCAGATGTTTCATTAGTTCAATTTACTAAGTAAGAACACAGTATATTTATATATGTAACTCAATATAAAAGTAACTGGTGCAAAATTGGCACCATTTTATTTCTAAAAGAAAATTGTGGAAAATCACTGAATATCAATGTAGGTGATCCCACATGCAAATAAGTGGTTGCTTATTAATTCAGTAGCATTAAAAACTGTATTAATGTTCCACTTTTACTCTTTTAAATGAATGAACACATAGTTTCCCCTCAGTTTTCCACTAGCTCGTAGGTTAATTGAATTGGGCTCTTTTACTGTAGATAAGTTATGGGTTTTATTTCACACATTCTGTACAATATTGCCATTTGAATGTGTTAGAAATGGCTGACAGTGTCTTGAAATCTAGAAAATCTCGACAACAGAATGCAATACAAGAGCTGAAGAACACTTCAGAAATCTTTCTTTTTTAACTTCAGAAAACACACTATTATATTATACCCCTATTGTAATGTTCAGTTGTTGTAAAGTGATAATTCAACGAGTGCAATTTAAGATGCACTGGTTGCAGTTTCTTTCATGGTGGCACAGCAGGGGGAGTAAGTGTTCAGATCCACATGTTCAACACACCTTTAGCATGGCAATATCTTTGTAATTCATCATTGTCTTCAGTCTTGTACAGGAGTCTGGCTAGGGACCCGGATACACTAAATAGAGTTGATACAATGAGGTTGTTAAACAAGCTTCATGCTCATTTAAAATGCCTGGGCAATACTTTTCTTTTTACACTTGCCGCTGTGCCTCTCTACTCAAGCTGTTCAACAATGAACTGAACAAATAATAAACTGGGTTGCAAAATCATGTTTTGACATTTGTCAACCAAGTGTGCAGTCATGTTTGTTTCGAACCAATACACTGCTGTGCATACAAGGCACATTCATATTGTATTGGCTGGCAGGTTGGAAGACTGTAAGACAGCAACAAACCACCCCCGCTCCGTATAGCCTCCACAGCCTGTAGAATGTTTCATATCACTAGCTTAAGTGATGACTCCTCGAACAACCACATCTAACCCTGGAGAAATAGCATGTCATGTATCTGCTCACTGCCCGACAGTGACAGACTGCTGTTACAGATAATGCTGACACCTGCTGCTCAAACAAGGTAATATGATACATGCTCAAGAATCTACCATCATTTCAATTATATATATATATATATATATATATATATATATATATATATATATATATATATATATATATATATATATAAATCCTTTTAAATGCACCCAGACTTCCTCCCTGTGCCAGGAATAAGAATCAAAGATTTTCAATTCAAGATTCGTATGGCCATATGGTACAGCCACTTTTTTCCAATCCTCAGAAGCTCAAAGCTTATAGGATGGTGTGTGGGCTGTTTAATGTGTATTTAAAGCAGCAGAGTCATCAGGTGTCATTTGAAGCACTGACAACAGACTTACGTACGACCTGTATATTACATAGCAATTCAAAGTGATGTTTTAAGCAAGACAGGTTACTTCTATCAAACCAGAGCTGGGCCTGAAAAAAAGAAAAGGTGTTTCTAATAGCAATCTATGTCTCTCAATCACACTTCTGATTCATTATAATTGCCATGTGGTTAAGCACTGACCGTTTGCTTAAAATGTTTCTTAATGATGAAAAGCTATGGTGGAATACAGTTTGAGGTTATTTTTTGTTTGGTTTTTACATTAGAAGCCACAAAGCATTTCTTTTTCATGAACAAAGCAAATGAATGTACTGCACATACAGCATGCATCAGGTCTTAAAACAGTGGCAATAATTCTAATTATATCTAATCCCTGTCACAGTACTGTATTTAGAAAACTAAAACTTCCCATTAACCATCAGCTTGAGAAATCATTACAAGAAGTAATGAGAATGAAAAGCTGCAGTGCAATAGGAACTATATTTCAGACACAGCTTCTTCTAGCTACTATTATTATAATATATAATATTATATATTATTCTTATTATAATATATAATATTATATTTTATTCCTGAAAATAAAATATTTTTTAATCTTTTAAACTTTTTGTGTACATTTAAAAAAAAAAAAAAACTTTTCTTTCATATGCCTTCAATATTGTACATTGCAGTTTTACATACAGTATATGTATTACATATATGTATTTTTATTTTTTTCTCTCCAATATCTTTAAATATAAAGAATCTGGTCGAGCTCAACTGGTCCTAGGATTGGGAGTTCAAGCCAAATGTGCAAGTTTTCAGTACCTGTGGGACAAATACAACCCCACCGAACCACCACGCTAACACACAGCGACACGAACAGCAGCCTTTCTAACTGAAGGAAGTTTATACAATCCATGCTAACACACAGCGACACGAACAGCAGCCTTTCTAACTGAAGGAAGTTTATACAATCCATGCTAACACACAGCGACACGAACACCAGCCTTTCTAACTGAAGGAAGTTTATACAATCCATGCTAACACACAGCGACACGAACACCAGCCTTTCTAACTGAAGGAAGTTTATACAATCCATGCTATCACACAGCGACACGAACACCAGCCTTTCTAACTGAAGGAAGTTTATACAATCCATGCTATCACACAGCGACACGAACAGCAGCCTTTCTAACTGAAGGAAGTTTATACAATCCATGCTAACACACAGCGACACGAACACCAGCCTTTCTAACTGAAGGAAGTTTATACAACCACCATGCTAACACACAGCGACACGAACACCAGCCTTTCTAACTGAAGGAAGTTTATACAATCCATGCTATCACACAGTGACACGAACACCAGCCTTTCTAACTGAAGGAAGTTTATACAATCCATGCTAACACACAGCGACACGAACAGCAGCCTTTCTAACTGAAGGAAGTTTATACAGTCCATGCTAACACACAGCGACACGAACACCAGCCTTTCTAACTGAAGGAAGTTTATACAATCCATGCTATCACACAGCGACACGAACACCAGCCTTTCTAACTGAAGGAAGTTTATACAATCCATGCTAACACACAGCGACACGAACACCAGCCTTTCTAACTGAAGGAAGTTTATACAATCCATGCTATCACACAGCGACACGAACAGCAGCCTTTCTAACTGAAGGAAGTTTATACAATCCATGCTATCACACAGCGACACGAACACCAGCCTTTCTAACTGAAGGAAGTTTATACAATCCATGCTAACACACAGCGACACGAACAGCAGCCTTTCTAACTGAAGGAAGTTTATACAATCCATGCTAACACACAGCGACACGAACACCAGCCTTTCTAACTGAAGGAAGTTTATACAATCCATGCTATCACACAGCGACACGAACACCAGCCTTTCTAACTGAAGGAAGTTTATACAATCCATGCTAACACACAGCGACACGAACACCAGCCTTTCTAACTGAAGGAAGTTTATACAATCCATGCTAACACACAGCGACACGAACACCAGCCTTTCTAACTGAAGGAAGTTTATACAATCCATGCTATCACACAGTGACACGAACAGCAGCCTTTCTAACTGAAGGAAGTTTATACAATCCATGCGAACACACAGCGACACGAACAGCAGCCTTTCTAACTGAAGGAAGTTTATACAATCCATGCGAACACACAGCGACACGAACAGCAGCCTTTCTAACTGAAGGAAGTTTATACAATCCATGCGAACACACAGCGACACGAACACCAGCCTTTCTAACTGAAGGAAGTTTATACAACCACCATGCTAACACACAGCGACACGAACAGCAGCCTTTCTAACTGAAGGAAGTTTATACAATCCATGCTATCACACAGCGACACGAACACCAGCCTTTCTAACTGAAGGAAGTTTATACAACCACCATGCTAACACACAGCGACACGAACACCAGCCTTTCTAACTGAAGGAAGTTTATACAGTCCATGCTATCACACAGCGACACGAACAGCAGCCTTTCTAACTGAAGGAAGTTTATACAACCACCATGCTAACACACAGCGACACGAACAGCAGCCTTTCTAACTGAAGGAAGTTTATACAATCCATGCTAACACACAGCGACACGAACAGCAGCCTTTCTAACTGAAGGAAGTTTATACAATCCATGCTATCACACAGCGACACGAACACCAGCCTTTCTAACTGAAGGAAGTTTATACAATCCATGCTAACACACAGCGACACGAACACCAGCCTTTCTAACTGAAGGAAGTTTATACAATCCATGCTAACACACAGCGACACGAACACCAGCCTTTCTAACTGAAGGAAGTTTATACAATCCATGCTATCACACAGTGACACGAACAGCAGCCTTTCTAACTGAAGGAAGTTTATACAATCCATGCGAACACACAGCGACACGAACAGCAGCCTTTCTAACTGAAGGAAGTTTATACAATCCATGCGAACACACAGCGACACGAACAGCAGCCTTTCTAACTGAAGGAAGTTTATACAATCCATGCGAACACACAGCGACACGAACACCAGCCTTTCTAACTGAAGGAAGTTTATACAACCACCATGCTAACACACAGCGACACGAACAGCAGCCTTTCTAACTGAAGGAAGTTTATACAACCACCATGCTAACACACAGCGACACGAACACCAGCCTTTCTAACTGAAGGAAGTTTATACAATCCATGCTATCACACAGCGACACGAACACCAGCCTTTCTAACTGAAGGAAGTTTATACAATCCATGCTAACACACAGCGACACGAACAGCAGCCTTTCTAACTGAAGGAAGTTTATACAATCCATGCTAACACACAGCGACACGAACACCAGCCTTTCTAACTGAAGGAAGTTTATACAATCCATGCTAACACACAGCGACACGAACACCAGCCTTTCTAACTGAAGGAAGTTTATACAACCACCATGCTAACACACAGCGACACGAACACCAGCCTTTCTAACTGAAGGAAGTTTATACAACCACCATGCTAACACACAGCGACACGAACAGCAGCCTTTCTAACTGAAGGAAGTTTATACAGTCCATGCTATCACACAGCGACACGAACACCAGCCTTTCTAACTGAAGGAAGTTTATACAACCACCATGCTAACACACAGTGACACGAACACCAGCCTTTCTAACTGAAGGAAGTTTATACAACCACCATGCTAACACACAGCGACACGAACAGCAGCCTTTCTAACTGAAGGAAGTTTATACAGTCCATGCTATCACACAGCGACACGAACACCAGCCTTTCTAACTGAAGGAAGTTTATACAACCACCATGCTAACACACAGTGACACGAACACCAGCCTTTCTAACTGAAGGAAGTTTATACAATCCATGCTATCACACAGCGACACGAACACCAGCCTTTCTAACTGAAGGAAGTTTATACAATCCATGCTATCACACAGCGACACGAACAGCAGCCTTTCTAACTGAAGGAAGTTTATACAATCCATGCGAACACACAGCGACACGAACAGCAGCCTTTCTAACTGAAGGAAGTTTATACAATCCATGCTAACACACAGTGACACGAACAGCAGCCTTTCTAACTGAAGGAAGTTTATACAATCCATGTTAACACACAGCGACACGAACACCAGCCTTTCTAACTGAAGGAAGTTTATACAATCCATGCTAACACACAGTGACACGAACACCAGCCTTTCTAACTGAAGGAAGTTTATACAATCCATGCGAACACACAGCGACACGAACAGCAGCCTTTCTAACTGAAGGAAGTTTATACAACCACCATGCTAACACACAGCGACACGAACACCAGCCTTTCTAACTGAAGGAAGTTTATACAACCACCATGCTAACACACAGCGACACGAACAGCAGCCTTTCTAACTGAAGGAAGTTTATACAATCCATGCTATCACACAGCGACACGAACACCAGCCTTTCTAACTGAAGGAAGTTTATACAATCCATGCTAACACACAGCGACACGAACAGCAGCCTTTCTAACTGAAGGAAGTTTATACAATCCATGCTATCACACAGCGACACGAACACCAGCCTTTCTAACTGAAGGAAGTTTATACAACCACCACGCTAACACACAGCGACACGAACACCAGCCTTTCTAACTGAAGGAAGTTTATACAATCCATGCTAACACACAGCGACACGAACACCAGCCTTTCTAACTGAAGGAAGTTTATACAATCCATGCTAACACACAGCGACACGAACACCAGCCTTTCTAACTGAAGGAAGTTTATACAACCACCATGCTAACACACAGCGACACGAACACCAGCCTTTCTAACTGAAGGAAGTTTATACAATCCATGCTAACACACAGCGACACGAACAGCAGCCTTTCTAACTGAAGGAAGTTTATACAATCCATGCTATCACACAGCGACACGAACAGCAGCCTTTCTAACTGAAGGAAGTTTATACAATCCATGCTAACACACAGCGACACGAACACCAGCCTTTCTAACTGAAGGAAGTTTATACAATCCATGCTATCACACAGCGACACGAACACCAGCCTTTCTAACTGAAGGAAGTTTATACAATCCATGCTAACACACAGCGACACGAACACCAGCCTTTCTAACTGAAGGAAGTTTATACAATCCATGCTAACACACAGCGACACGAACAGCAGCCTTTCTAACTGAAGGAAGTTTATACAGTCCATGCTAACACACAGCGACACGAACACCAGCCTTTCTAACTGAAGGAAGTTTATACAATCCATGCTAACACACAGCGACACGAACACCAGCCTTTCTAACTGAAGGAAGTTTATACAATCCATGCTAACACACAGCGACACGAACAGCAGCCTTTCTAACTGAAGGAAGTTTATACAATCCATGCTAACACACAGCGACACGAACACCAGCCTTTCTAACTGAAGGAAGTTTATACAATCCATGCTAACACACAGCGACACGAACACCAGCCTTTCTAACTGAAGGAAGTTTATACAATCCATGCTAACACACAGCGACACGAACACCAGCCTTTCTAACTGAAGGAAGTTTATACAATCCATGCTAACACACAGCGACACGAACACCAGCCTTTCTAACTGAAGGAAGTTTATACAATCCATGCTAACACACAGCGACACGAACACCAGCCTTTCTAACTGAAGGAAGTTTATACAATCCATGCTAACACACAGCGACACGAACAGCAGCCTTTCTAACTGAAGGAAGTTTATACAATCCATGCTATCACACAGCGACACGAACACCAGCCTTTCTAACTGAAGGAAGTTTATACAACCACCACGCTAACACACAGCGACACGAACACCAGCCTTTCTAACTGAAGGAAGTTTATACAATCCATGCTAACACACAGCGACACGAACACCAGCCTTTCTAACTGAAGGAAGTTTATACAATCCATGCTAACACACAGCGACACGAACACCAGCCTTTCTAACTGAAGGAAGTTTATACAATCCATGCTAACACACAGCGACACGAACACCAGCCTTTCTAACTGAAGGAAGTTTATACAATCCATGCTAACACACAGCGACACGAACAGCAGCCTTTCTAACTGAAGGAAGTTTATACAATCCATGCTATCACACAGCGACACGAACACCAGCCTTTCTAACTGAAGGAAGTTTATACAACCACCATGCTAACACACAGTGACACGAACACCAGCCTTTCTAACTGAAGGAAGTTTATACAATCCATGCTATCACACAGCGACACGAACACCAGCCTTTCTAACTGAAGGAAGTTTATACAATCCATGCTATCACACAGCGACACGAACACCAGCCTTTCTAACTGAAGGAAGTTTATACAACCACCATGCTAACACACAGCGACACGAACAGCAGCCTTTCTAACTGAAGGAAGTTTATACAACCACCATGCTAACACACAGCGACACGAACACCAGCCTTTCTAACTGAAGGAAGTTTATACAATCCATGCTAACACACAGCGACACGAACAGCAGCCTTTCTAACTGAAGGAAGTTTATACAATCCATGCTATCACACAGCGACACGAACACCAGCCTTTCTAACTGAAGGAAGTTTATACAATCCATGCTATCACACAGCGACACGAACACCAGCCTTTCTAACTGAAGGAAGTTTATACAGTCCATGCTAACACACAGCGACACGAACAGCAGCCTTTCTAACTGAAGGAAGTTTATACAACCACCATGCTAACACACAGTGACACGAACACCAGCCTTTCTAACTGAAGGAAGTTTATACAATCCATGCTATCACACAGCGACACGAACACCAGCCTTTCTAACTGAAGGAAGTTTATACAATCCATGCTAACACACAGCGACACGAACAGCAGCCTTTCTAACTGAAGGAAGTTTATACAATCCATGCTATCACACAGCGACACGAACACCAGCCTTTCTAACTGAAGGAAGTTTATACAATCCATGCTATCACACAGCGACACGAACACCAGCCTTTCTAACTGAAGGAAGTTTATACAATCCATGCTATCACACAGCGACACGAACACCAGCCTTTCTAACTGAAGGAAGTTTATACAATCCATGCTAACACACAGCGACACGAACACCAGCCTTTCTAACTGAAGGAAGTTTATACAATCCATGCTATCACACAGCGACACGAACACCAGCCTTTCTAACTGAAGGAAGTTTATACAACCACCATGCTAACACACAGCGACACGAACACCAGCCTTTCTAACTGAAGGAAGTTTATACAACCACCATGCTAACACACAGCGACACGAACAGCAGCCTTTCTAACTGAAGGAAGTTTATACAATCCATGCTATCACACAGCGACACGAACACCAGCCTTTCTAACTGAAGGAAGTTTATACAACCACCATGCTAACACACAGCGACACGAACAGCAGCCTTTCTAACTGAAGGAAGTTTATACAGTCCATGCTAACACACAGCGACACGAACACCAGCCTTTCTAACTGAAGGAAGTTTATACAATCCATGCTAACACACAGCGACACGAACAGCAGCCTTTCTAACTGAAGGAAGTTTATACAATCCATGCTAACACACAGCGACACGAACACCAGCCTTTCTAACTGAAGGAAGTTTATACAACCACCATGCTAACACACAGCGACACGAACACCAGCCTTTCTAACTGAAGGAAGTTTATACAGTCCATGCTAACACACAGCGACACGAACAGCAGCCTTTCTAACTGAAGGAAGTTTATACAATCCATGCTAACACACAGCGACACGAACAGCAGCCTTTCTAACTGAAGGAAGTTTATACAATCCATGCTAACACACAGCGACACGAACACCAGCCTTTCTAACTGAAGGAAGTTTATACAATCCATGCTATCACACAGCGACACGAACACCAGCCTTTCTAACTGAAGGAAGTTTATACAACCACCATGCTAACACACAGCGACACGAACACCAGCCTTTCTAACTGAAGGAAGTTTATACAGTCCATGCTAACACACAGCGACACGAACAGCAGCCTTTCTAACTGAAGGAAGTTTATACAATCCATGCTATCACACAGCGACACGAACACCAGCCTTTCTAACTGAAGGAAGTTTATACAATCCATGCTATCACACAGCGACACGAACACCAGCCTTTCTAACTGAAGGAAGTTTATACAACCCATGCTATCACACAGCGACACGAACAGCAGCCTTTCTAACTGAAGGAAGTTTATACAATCCATGCTATCACACAGCGACACGAACACCAGCCTTTCTAACTGAAGGAAGTTTATACAATCCATGCTAACACACAGCGACACGAACACCAGCCTTTCTAACTGAAGGAAGTTTATACAATCCATGCTATCACACAGTGACACGAACAGCAGCCTTTCTAACTGAAGGAAGTTTATACAACCACCATGCTAACACACAGCGACACGAACAGCAGCCTTTCTAACTGAAGGAAGTTTATACAATCCATGCTATCACACAGCGACACGAACACCAGCCTTTCTAACTGAAGGAAGTTTATACAACCACCATGCTAACACACAGCGACACGAACAGCAGCCTTTCTAACTGAAGGAAGTTTATACAATCCATGCTATCACACAGTGACACGAACAGCAGCCTTTCTAACTGAAGGAAGTTTATACAATCCATGCGAACACACAGCGACACGAACAGCAGCCTTTCTAACTGAAGGAAGTTTATACAATCCATGCTATCACACAGCGACACGAACACCAGCCTTTCTAACTGAAGGAAGTTTATACAACCACCATGCTAACACACAGCGACACGAACAGCAGCCTTTCTAACTGAAGGAAGTTTATACAACCACCATGCTAACACACAGCGACACGAACAGCAGCCTTTCTAACTGAAGGAAGTTTATACAGTCCATGCTAACACACAGCGACACGAACACCAGCCTTTCTAACTGAAGGAAGTTTATACAATCCATGCTAACACACAGCGACACGAACACCAGCCTTTCTAACTGAAGGAAGTTTATACAATCCATGCTAACACACAGCGACACGAACACCAGCCTTTCTAACTGAAGGAAGTTTATACAATCCATGCTAACACACAGCGACACGAACACCAGCCTTTCTAACTGAAGGAAGTTTATACAATCCATGCTAACACACAGCGACACGAACACCAGCCTTTCTAACTGAAGGAAGTTTATACAATCCATGCTAACACACAGCGACACGAACAGCAGCCTTTCTAACTGAAGGAAGTTTATACAGTCCATGCTAACACACAGCGACACGAACACCAGCCTTTCTAACTGAAGGAAGTTTATACAATCCATGCTAACACACAGCGACACGAACACCAGCCTTTCTAACTGAAGGAAGTTTATACAATCCATGCTAACACACAGCGACACGAACAGCAGCCTTTCTAACTGAAGGAAGTTTATACAATCCATGCTAACACACAGCGACACGAACACCAGCCTTTCTAACTGAAGGAAGTTTATACAATCCATGCTAACACACAGCGACACGAACACCAGCCTTTCTAACTGAAGGAAGTTTATACAATCCATGCTAACACACAGCGACACGAACACCAGCCTTTCTAACTGAAGGAAGTTTATACAACCACCATGCTAACACACAGCGACACGAACACCAGCCTTTCTAACTGAAGGAAGTTTATACAACCACCACGCTAACACACAGCGACACGAACACCAGCCTTTCTAACTGAAGGAAGTTTATACAATCCATGCTAACACACAGCGACACGAACACCAGCCTTTCTAACTGAAGGAAGTTTATACAATCCATGCTAACACACAGCGACACGAACACCAGCCTTTCTAACTGAAGGAAGTTTATACAATCCATGCTAACACACAGCGACACGAACACCAGCCTTTCTAACTGAAGGAAGTTTATACAATCCATGCTAACACACAGCGACACGAACAGCAGCCTTTCTAACTGAAGGAAGTTTATACAATCCATGCTATCACACAGCGACACGAACACCAGCCTTTCTAACTGAAGGAAGTTTATACAACCACCATGCTAACACACAGTGACACGAACACCAGCCTTTCTAACTGAAGGAAGTTTATACAATCCATGCTATCACACAGCGACACGAACACCAGCCTTTCTAACTGAAGGAAGTTTATACAATCCATGCTATCACACAGCGACACGAACACCAGCCTTTCTAACTGAAGGAAGTTTATACAACCACCATGCTAACACACAGCGACACGAACAGCAGCCTTTCTAACTGAAGGAAGTTTATACAACCACCATGCTAACACACAGCGACACGAACACCAGCCTTTCTAACTGAAGGAAGTTTATACAATCCATGCTAACACACAGCGACACGAACAGCAGCCTTTCTAACTGAAGGAAGTTTATACAATCCATGCTATCACACAGCGACACGAACACCAGCCTTTCTAACTGAAGGAAGTTTATACAATCCATGCTATCACACAGCGACACGAACACCAGCCTTTCTAACTGAAGGAAGTTTATACAGTCCATGCTAACACACAGCGACACGAACAGCAGCCTTTCTAACTGAAGGAAGTTTATACAACCACCATGCTAACACACAGTGACACGAACACCAGCCTTTCTAACTGAAGGAAGTTTATACAATCCATGCTATCACACAGCGACACGAACACCAGCCTTTCTAACTGAAGGAAGTTTATACAATCCATGCTAACACACAGCGACACGAACAGCAGCCTTTCTAACTGAAGGAAGTTTATACAATCCATGCTATCACACAGCGACACGAACACCAGCCTTTCTAACTGAAGGAAGTTTATACAATCCATGCTATCACACAGCGACACGAACACCAGCCTTTCTAACTGAAGGAAGTTTATACAATCCATGCTATCACACAGCGACACGAACACCAGCCTTTCTAACTGAAGGAAGTTTATACAATCCATGCTAACACACAGCGACACGAACACCAGCCTTTCTAACTGAAGGAAGTTTATACAATCCATGCTATCACACAGCGACACGAACACCAGCCTTTCTAACTGAAGGAAGTTTATACAACCACCATGCTAACACACAGCGACACGAACACCAGCCTTTCTAACTGAAGGAAGTTTATACAACCACCATGCTAACACACAGCGACACGAACAGCAGCCTTTCTAACTGAAGGAAGTTTATACAATCCATGCTATCACACAGCGACACGAACACCAGCCTTTCTAACTGAAGGAAGTTTATACAATCCATGCTATCACACAGCGACACGAACACCAGCCTTTCTAACTGAAGGAAGTTTATACAATCCATGCTATCACACAGCGACACGAACACCAGCCTTTCTAACTGAAGGAAGTTTATACAATCCATGCTAACACACAGCGACACGAACACCAGCCTTTCTAACTGAAGGAAGTTTATACAATCCATGCTAACACACAGCGACACGAACACCAGCCTTTCTAACTGAAGGAAGTTTATACAATCCATGCTATCACACAGCGACACGAACACCAGCCTTTCTAACTGAAGGAAGTTTATACAACCACCATGCTAACACACAGCGACACGAACAGCAGCCTTTCTAACTGAAGGAAGTTTATACAATCCATGCTATCACACAGCGACACGAACACCAGCCTTTCTAACTGAAGGAAGTTTATACAATCCATGCTATCACACAGCGACACGAACACCAGCCTTTCTAACTGAAGGAAGTTTATACAACCACCATGCTAACACACAGCGACACGAACAGCAGCCTTTCTAACTGAAGGAAATTTATACAATCCATGCTAACACACAGCGACACGAACACCAGCCTTTCTAACTGAAGGAAGTTTATACAATCCATGCTAACACACAGCGACACGAACACCAGCCTTTCTAACTGAAGGAAGTTTATACAATCCATGCTATCACACAGCGACACGAACACCAGCCTTTCTAACTGAAGGAAGTTTATACAATCCATGCTAACACACAGCGACACGAACACCAGCCTTTCTAACTGAAGGAAGTTTATACAATCCATGCTATCACACAGCGACACGAACACCAGCCTTTCTAACTGAAGGAAGTTTATACAACCACCATGCTAACACACAGCGACACGAACACCAGCCTTTCTAACTGAAGGAAGTTTATACAGTCCATGCTAACACACAGCGACACGAACAGCAGCCTTTCTAACTGAAGGAAGTTTATACAATCCATGCTAACACACAGCGACACGAACAGCAGCCTTTCTAACTGAAGGAAGTTTATACAATCCATGCTAACACACAGCGACACGAACACCAGCCTTTCTAACTGAAGGAAGTTTATACAATCCATGCTATCACACAGCGACACGAACACCAGCCTTTCTAACTGAAGGAAGTTTATACAACCACCATGCTAACACACAGCGACACGAACACCAGCCTTTCTAACTGAAGGAAGTTTATACAGTCCATGCTAACACACAGCGACACGAACAGCAGCCTTTCTAACTGAAGGAAGTTTATACAATCCATGCTATCACACAGCGACACGAACACCAGCCTTTCTAACTGAAGGAAGTTTATACAATCCATGCTATCACACAGCGACACGAACACCAGCCTTTCTAACTGAAGGAAGTTTATACAACCCATGCTATCACACAGCGACACGAACAGCAGCCTTTCTAACTGAAGGAAGTTTATACAATCCATGCTAACACACAGCGACACGAACACCAGCCTTTCTAACTGAAGGAAGTTTATACAATCCATGCTAACACACAGCGACACGAACACCAGCCTTTCTAACTGAAGGAAGTTTATACAATCCATGCTATCACACAGCGACACGAACACCAGCCTTTCTAACTGAAGGAAGTTTATACAATCCATGCTATCACACAGCGACACGAACACCAGCCTTTCTAACTGAAGGAAGTTTATACAACCCATGCTATCACACAGCGACACGAACACCAGCCTTTCTAACTGAAGGAAGTTTATACAATCCATGCTAACACACAGCGACACGAACACCAGCCTTTCTAACTGAAGGAAGTTTATACAATCCATGCTATCACACAGCGACACGAACACCAGCCTTTCTAACTGAAGGAAGTTTATACAATCCATGCTAACACACAGCGACACGAACACCAGCCTTTCTAACTGAAGGAAGTTTATACAATCCATGCTATCACACAGTGACACGAACAGCAGCCTTTCTAACTGAAGGAAGTTTATACAACCACCATGCTAACACACAGCGACACGAACAGCAGCCTTTCTAACTGAAGGAAGTTTATACAATCCATGCTATCACACAGCGACACGAACACCAGCCTTTCTAACTGAAGGAAGTTTATACAATCCATGCTATCACACAGTGACACGAACAGCAGCCTTTCTAACTGAAGGAAGTTTATACAATCCATGCTATCACACAGCGACACGAACACCAGCCTTTCTAACTGAAGGAAGTTTATACAACCACCATGCTAACACACAGCGACACGAACACCAGCCTTTCTAACTGAAGGAAGTTTATACAACCCATGCTAACACACAGCGACACGAACACCAGCCTTTCTAACTGAAGGAAGTTTATACAATCCATGCTAACACACAGCGACACGAACACCAGCCTTTCTAACTGAAGGAAGTTTATACAATCCATGCTAACACACAGCGACACGAACACCAGCCTTTCTAACTGAAGGAAGTTTATACAATCCATGCTATCACACAGCGACACGAACACCAGCCTTTCTAACTGAAGGAAGTTTATACAACCACCATGCTAACACACAGCGACACGAACAGCAGCCTTTCTAACTGAAGGAAATTTATACAATCCATGCTAACACACAGCGACACGAACAGCAGCCTTTCTAACTGAAGGAAGTTTATACAATCCATGCTAACACACAGCGACACGAACAGCAGCCTTTCTAACTGAAGGAAGTTTATACAATCCATGCTATCACACAGCGACACGAACACCAGCCTTTCTAACTGAAGGAAGTTTATACAGTCCATGCTAACACACAGCGACACGAACAGCAGCCTTTCTAACTGAAGGAAGTTTATACAATCCATGCTATCACACAGCGACACGAACACCAGCCTTTCTAACTGAAGGAAGTTTATACAATCCATGCTAACACACAGCGACACGAACACCAGCCTTTCTAACTGAAGGAAGTTTATACAATCCATGCTATCACACAGCGACACGAACACCAGCCTTTCTAACTGAAGGAAGTTTATACAATCCATGCTAACACACAGCGACACGAACACCAGCCTTTCTAACTGAAGGAAGTTTATACAATCCATGCTATCACACAGCGACACGAACACCAGCCTTTCTAACTGAAGGAAGTTTATACAATCCATGCTATCACACAGCGACACGAACACCAGCCTTTCTAACTGAAGGAAGTTTATACAATCCATGCTAACACACAGCGACACGAACACCAGCCTTTCTAACTGAAGGAAGTTTATACAATCCATGCTATCACACAGCGACACGAACACCAGCCTTTCTAACTGAAGGAAGTTTATACAATCCATGCTAACACACAGCGACACGAACACCAGCCTTTCTAACTGAAGGAAGTTTATACAATCCATGCTAACACACAGCGACACGAACACCAGCCTTTCTAACTGAAGGAAGTTTATACAATCCATGCTAACACACAGCGACACGAACACCAGCCTTTCTAACTGAAGGAAGTTTATACAACCACCATGCTAACACACAGCGACACGAACACCAGCCTTTCTAACTGAAGGAAGTTTATACAATCCATGCTAACACACAGCGACACGAACACCAGCCTTTCTAACTGAAGGAAGTTTATACAATCCATGCTATCACACAGCGACACGAACACCAGCCTTTCTAACTGAAGGAAGTTTATACAATCCATGCTATCACACAGTGACACGAACAGCAGCCTTTCTAACTGAAGGAAGTTTATACAACCACCATGCTAACACACAGCGACACGAACACCAGCCTTTCTAACTGAAGGAAGTTTATACAATCCATGCTAACACACAGCGACACGAACAGCAGCCTTTCTAACTGAAGGAAGTTTATACAATCCATGCTAACACACAGCGACACGAACAGCAGCCTTTCTAACTGAAGGAAGTTTATACAATCCATGCTATCACACAGCGACACGAACACCAGCCTTTCTAACTGAAGGAAGTTTATACAATCCATGCTAACACACAGTGACACGAACACCAGCCTTTCTAACTGAAGGAAGTTTATACAATCCATGCTAACACACAGGGACACGAACAGCAGCCTTTCTAACTGAAGGAAGTTTATACAACCACCATGCTAACACACAGCGACACGAACACCAGCCTTTCTAACTGAAGGAAGTTTATACAACCACCATGCTAACACACAGCGACACGAACAGCAGCCTTTCTAACTGAAGGAAGTTTCCATGTTAACAGTGAAATGAACACCAGCTAATTGAAGGAAATTTATAAAATGTACTATCTGTCAAGATGAAAAGCTGCGCTCCAGAATACATTAGGCCATGACTACATCTTTACATAATTAAAATGTCCCTTTTTTATTTCAATGTGCCTACTGGCTTTGATAATAACATCATATACTTCTTGCCAAGCAGAATATAAAAAAAAATCTAATGCTAAATCTAATAACTATTCTGTTAAATCCTATTTCTACCTTTTACTTACAACAAACCATCAAAAGCACAGGAGATCTCAGCAATTCAGGGGTAACAGGGCAGCAGTGTGGAGTAGTGATTAGGGCTCTGGACTCTTGACTCTTGACCGGAGGGTCGTGGGTTTAATCCCAGGTGGGGGACACTGCTGTTGTACCCTTGAGCAAGGTATTTTACCCAGATTGCTCCAGTAAAAATCCAACTGTATAAATGGGTAATTGTATGTAAAAATAAGGTGACATCTTGTAACAATTGTAAGTCGCCCTAGGGCATCTGCTAAGAAATAAATAATAATAATAATTGAATTCTAATTATAGACGGTGGGCCCATGTGGGTGCTTGTTGCTTGCACACACACTGCCCACCCAAAACAGAAGCTGAGCTCGGAGTGCAGAAATGACCACAGAGAGCTCTGTGGTTTCGTGTTGTAGGCCCACTTATTATTCCACAGACACTTCTGCATCTGCAACCTTTTTTGCAAGACATGGCATTTGTTTCACACCAGGACATGGTGTAATGTTTACAAAAATAAAATCATTAATTTCTGCACCCTGCAATCTACTTATTGCTTCAGTGAAGTTTTATCATTGGCTATTTTATACAGCTTTATTTATTCCAAACTCATTTCACTGGCACCATTCAGAATGGTGAGGTTATGTTCTGGATCAAGGCTGGGCAACTCTGTTCTGGAAAGCAGCTATTCTACTTCAGACTTTACCTCATTATGTTGAGGTTTAATTGGTCAAGTATTGGGAATGGGAGGAAGGGGCAAGGATGCCTTGAAGGATGTGGCCACCACGAGAACATAAGAAACGGTTCAAAAGAGAGGAGGCCATTTGGCCCATCAGTGCTCCTTTTTGAATCCGCAGCAACAACATGGCTTGTCAACCCATTCCATACACCCAGCACTCTCATTATGAAAAAGTGCCTCATAACCTTTTTCCTGAATCTGTCTCAATTTTCCAATGTGTCCTCTGGTTCTGGTCTATGTCTATGTTTGAAATAGTAACTGGGGTTGACTTTGTTAATACCTTCTAGCATTTTAAAAACATTGATCAAGAATCCCCCAATCCTGCTTTTTTTAAGCTAAATAGATTCAGCAACCTTTCTTTATATTCAAAACGTTTAGCCCTGGATCGGTTTGGTTACTGTTCTGTAAACTTTCCACAAAGCTACAGTATAACAAACATAATTCTTTCAAGGAAATCCAACTATAACTTAATAAAATCTGAGTGAAACTTTAAAACCGTTCATGCAAAGAAATACTATTATTATTTATTTCTTAGCAGACGCCCTTATCCAGGGCGACTTACATTTGTTACAAGATATCATATTATTTCACATTATACACATTATACATTATACAGATATCACTTTTTTTTTTTTTACATACAATTACCCATTTATACAGTTTGTTTTTACTGGAACAATCTAGGTAAAGTACCTTGCTCAAGGGTACAGCAGCAGTGTCCCCCACCTGGGATTAAACCCACGACCCTCCGGTCAAGAGTCCAGAGCCCTAACCACTACTCCACACTGCTGCCCTTCTATCTAGACAACAAGCACAGTAGCCTAATGCACAGTAAAATTACCCCATTACAGTCTGTGATTTAGTTCCTATAGTTGCTCATTTAGGACTACATAGGACTACATCCATAGTTTCTCCAGAGTTTTTACCATGTGTAGGCTGTAGATGGCACTCTAACAATAGAAGAGTATAGTTGAAAATGCTTTTTTTTGTGTGCAAGGGGTTCTTTCCTGTTTCAGTGGGCAAAGTGTTAGCCTGGTGATGTCACAGCCTTGCTGTTAAGGATGTACAAGAGGTAGCTTTAGAGAGAATTGAGGCTTTTACAAGTTCTACATACATACACCTCCCTCCTGGCCAGCCTCCCTGCCTCTGCTATCCGTCCGCTCCAAAACTCTGCTGCCCGCCTTGTCTTTTCACTTCCTCGTTTCTCCCACGCTACGCCGCTGCTCCACTCCCTCCACTGGCTCCCTTTCACCGCTCGCATCCAGTTCAAAACTCTTGTGCTCGCCTTTCTGCTCCCACCTCGCTCCAGTTTATTATTTCTCCCTACACCCCCTCTCGCCCCCCTCTGCTCCTCTGCTTCTGGCACATTAGCTGTACCCTCCCTCCGCTCCCCACCTTCCAGAGCCCGCTCCTTCTCCACCCTTGCCCCTCAGTGGTGGAACGACCTACCCACGGATATCAGGACTGCTCAGTCCCTGACCACCTTCCGGCGTCTCCTCAAGACACACCTGTTCAGGCAGCATCTGTAAACTTCACAACTCTCCACTATACTGGACTATATGGCACCCAATTGTACCAGTACTTGCATCATCTTGTACTTGCACTGAACTGTTCCATATTTTGCCATATTTTACTACTGCTCTTAATTATATTTTCTGTATCTTGTACTTTATTTTACTGTTAAAGGTATCCGTATTGACGCTTTTTGTAATTGCTCTTATTTGAAATCGTTCTTATCCACTACTTGCTCTTAATGGAATTTACTCTTACAAGCAAATATTTTTACTATAAGTTTACTGCTCTTAGTCCAATTCGCTCTTAAATGTAATTATTTACTGTATTCTTTATGTTGCTCTTATTTGAATTTGATCTTATTTTCTACTGATTTTACTGTACTCTATAACTGCTCTTATCTGGAATTTGATATTGTGTAATGTGATACTTTTGTATTGTGATATTTTGTAACAACTGTAAGTCACCCTGGATAAGGGTGTCTGCTAATAATAATAATAATAATAATAATAATAATAATAATAATAATAATAATAATAATAATAATAATAATAGTGTTTAAGAAGGGTACATGTTGCATTGTCTATCATCATGGTGATAGCCAATGCTTGCCAACCCTGTACAGATCATTTGAATATCGAAATGTCAAAGATTGCTCTCAAAAGATAGCAGTATATCTTAATAGAAGCAAATCTCCATGCAGTAGTTGTGAAAATATAAATTACTTGCTTCAATTTCTTTAGCTGTCACAAGTAAATAAAAATACAATTCAGTGTTAAATGGTACAGAAAGACAGCACCTCACAAGTAAATAAAAATACAATTCAGTGTTAAATGGTACAGAAAGACAGCACCTCACAAGTAAATAAAAATACAATTCAGTGTTAAATGGTACAGAAAGACAGCACCTCACAAGTAAATAAAAATACAATTCAGTGTTAAATGGTACAGAAAGACAGCACCTCACAAGTAAATAAAAATACAATTCATTGTTAAATGGTACAGAAAGACAGCACCTCACAAGTAAATAAAAATACAATTCATTGTTAAATGGTACAGAAAGACAGCACCTCACAAGTAAATAAAAATACAATTCAGTGTTAAATGGTACAGAAAGACAGCACCTCACAAGTAAATAAAAATACAATTCATTGTTAAATGGTACAGAAAGACAGCACCTCACAAGTAAATAAAAATACAATTCAGTGTTAAATGGTACAGAAAGACAGCACCTCACAAGTAAATAAAAATACAATTCAGTGTTAAATGGTACAGAAAGACAGCACCTCACAAGTAAATAAAAATACAATTCATTGTTAAATGGTACAGAAAGACAGCACCTCACAAGTAAATAAAAATACAATTCATTGTTAAATGGTACAGAAAGACAGCACCTCACAAGTAAATAAAAATACAATTCATTGTTAAATGGTACAGAAAGACAGCACCTCACAAGTAAATAAAAATACAATTCATTGTTAAATGGTACAGAAAGACAGCACCTCACAAGTAAATAAAAATACAATTCAGTGTTAAATGGTACAGAAAGACAGCACCTCACAAGTAAATAAAAATACAATTCAGTGTTAAATGGTACAGAAAGACAGCACCTCACAAGTAAATAAAAATACAATTCAGTGTTAAATGGTACAGAAAGACAGCACCTCACAAGTAAATAAAAATACAATTCATTGTTAAATGGTACAGAAAGACAGCACCTCACAAGTAAATAAAAATACAATTCATTGTTAAATGGCAGAGAAATATGTTTTTATTTGTTACTGCATTCTTTTAGTTTGCAAGTATGTGCACAATTCATTCAAATACAATGCATACAATACTAATGTCTAAAATCTCTCATACAGTACACTGTACCATATAAAATATATTATTTTAAACTAAAAAACAAAAATACAGTTAGATTACAAATTTTGCCTGTCACGCAATACTGCTTGGTTTCATTGTGCAATCGGATTAGAAAACGCAACATATTTCTTGCAATTTATTTGTAGTTACTAAATTACAACCTCTTGAACTAACTAGACCTACAAGAATACAATCCCGTTTGACACAAATATGTATTTCACAATATAAATAGTAAAACCAGGTACGTGATGGGGGACTTGGAATAAAATATAATTGATCTTAAAAAGACTTAAAAAGACTGCCTTTATTGGCAGATGGAATACTCTTGAAAAAGAGCATGCTATATACGCTTGCTATAATTGATGATAGTTTTGAATGACCCCTTAAGCCAGAAGTACCATTTAACCAATTTTTTCCATGTGTAACAGAAAGTGATGCCCTGGTGTTACGGATTCTGGCCCCTGCAGTGGTTAAGCTTGCTAGTAAGGTGCATGCTTGCCACTTTTGAAGTTCAGGCCTGCAGCAAGGGAGTAGCTTCACCTGGGAGTCCTGAAGGCTTTTCCCTGGCAGCAACAGAGGACCTAGGAGCTAGTACCGTTCATGCTGGCTAGGTCAGGTTGGTCAAAGTGTCCCATTCCTCTGCTCCCCAAGCAGCCATTGCAGACTTTTGAACTGAGTTTGGAAAGGGATTTCTGTTCTCTTTGAAAGATCCCCATCATTGGTTTCTTTGCTGGGTTGGGACTTGAAGGCTTTCATTTTAGCATAGATATGTTTTGCCCTTGTTGTTTTTGTAAATCAATTTATTGTCAAGGCAATGCACAAACAGACTAATGATATTACAGATGGTAGATCTTTCCTGCTGCTGTATGGAAATATATTTTCTTCTTCTTCTTCTTCTTCTTCTTCTTCTTCTTCTTCTTCTTCTTCTTCTTCTTCTTCTTCTTCTTCCACAGACACCAGCGTATGAACTTGTGTTTGACTTTCACATCTTACTACTGTGTCTTCTCCTTGGCAGCTGGTTCTATGACTGATACTGCTAAAGCTCAATGTGGACAACAGAAGATTCAGTGGGGACAAGTTTGAGACTAACCAGGTCTTTCTAGGGATAACCAGACTCACCTGGGACAGCAACAGACCCACACAGTGGCACACTCTGACAAGATAAGATTTAGAAAAAGTTCAAATGATCTTAAATTAGCTTTTTAACACCTTTACAGTGTGTGGATGGGGTCAGGACCAAAATCAACCTGTCTAACTCAACTAATTACTAAATCTCCAACCAGATGAAAAAGGGCTACAAGAACAGAAAAATATATATTTTTTGTTGATGTTATAAATACACACTGGCACATGTTTAGCTCCAGCTCTGAAAATGTCAAATGTGGGTGTTTGGATTTCATCCAAAATCTCTGTGTCAAAGTGATATACAGGCCTGTGCAGAACTTCTGTTACCACAATTTGAATTTCTAGTAACTCAAAAAAAAATGTGTGACAGTTATATGTACTTCAATTAGCACTCTAGTGACCCTCATCAGTTGGTATCATGTTACAAATAATGAAAATATAGAGATACTATAGTACTCCATATCTGCCTTTCTCAAAGGACTCCCTCTCCCACAATGACCCAGGAAATTTAGGACTTATAAAGCTATATATTTTTGCAGTCTCTGGACTTCATCTAAACTAGAAAGGACTAGCACTTAGCCTTGGATCCCTGGAGAGTTTGATCTTCAAGGCAAATGCAAAGCACTCACTTGGATTTTCAAAGGCCACAATCAAAACCCTTCATGCTTGGCCAGCTGGTGCAAGACACTGTTGGACAAGAGGCCAAGGCTTTCTATTGAATTCATTCAAAGCCGCTCAAGTCACTGATCAGTATCTACCATTTTAATTTGCCATTTTTCATTTTTAACAAAGTACTTAGCTTTGTACCATTACATACCCTTCTGATTTAGTAGTTTATGAACACAATACTCTGAAGCAGTTCAATTATTTCTTTCTATTTTTACATCATTCGTGGGTTTGTATTTTCCTCTGAAAGTGTGCCTTGTCTTTACCCACCTACTTCAGACCCAGGTTCCACTGAATCCAGAAAGCACACTCATATTTGCATAGCTTTCTGCAATCATATTCGTTCAGAGAATGACGACACGTAAGTAATGAAGTTATGTAAGCGCTTCTTTCAGGGGTGTCGTTTTTATGAATAGAATCCACAGGGATTGCTTTTACCACAGGGGTTTCCAGGGTAACCGCACAACGGTAGGTATCTTTGACGCCTTAGCGAAGGAACACAATGCAAATGATTTTAACCACCGTCGACTCAACGGAAAAGCTGTTTAGCATTTTGCAGCATTATAGGAAACAATATGTACTTGTTGCGAAGTGAGTAATCATTATTTTCAAAGTAAATGACCCCCCCCCACCCCACCCCACCCCCACCCCCACCTACACCATACAAATATAAAAAATAGCATTTTAAAGGTAGAGACTCATCCTCTCTGTATAACCGGAAAGCTGTTTAACGACTTTACAATAAAAGTCGATGCCATTCTGAAAAGTACCACTTATACAAACACAAACCCAGGCACAGCTGATCTATTGAACCCAGTCGGTTCTCATCCTAACACCTCATTCACTAACAGGACATTCAAAATGATTTCCTTAAATAAGGAGTGGCACCATATTCAGTAGTAGATTATAATATTAAATAGATCTTGTAAAACAAAAGTGTTATCTTGAAACTCGCATCATTTATGAATTATCACTCAGATGTTTTCCCCTTAAAATAATTGTCTGCCTCCCACTGAAATACCAATTACTAGAGTAGATGTCATAAATACAGATAGGTTAGCACAGATAGGTTAACTAGATCTTTTTTTATTTGTGAGCGAAAAAACAAAAATCAGTGCTGTACTGTGTGTGTGTGTGTGTGTGTGTGTGTCTTTAATCTTGTAAAAACCTCAAGAGTTTTCAAGATTGTTTTGGTTTTATTATCATTTTGATCAGTACTCTGAGTTCACGGTCATATTTCAAAGAAATCTGATGCAGTCACAACACAAGGCTACTTCAAAAGAGAGTAGAGTGAGAGTAGAGTAGATTACTCGAAATCTGATCATGTAGGTGGGACTTTCTCATAATTTGAGGGATGATAATAAAAAATTTTAATCCTGTTAAAAAAAAATATATATATATATATATATATATATATATATATATATATATATATATATATATGAGCAGCTATTGAGGAAGACACTTTGCACAGCAAAGATACACTTTGAACTTGGATATTAATATGCATATTGATGGTGTATATGTTACGGTAAAAGTCAGAATCTGTTCATTCTTATGATTTACTGGTAACTGTCAACATTTACCAAGCAAGAAATTTAACAGTTAATCTTATGATTTACCGAAGCTCATTGTTAAATGTCTGGAATTATGAAGTAATATATTGCTTTTTAGACATTTATTGAAAGCTTATAAAGGCACTTGGTTTTCTTGAGATTTACCAGGAAATGTCCGAAGCGTTATCATGTTTATTTTGGACATTTACTGCTTTACTTGGTAAGTGTGGACACAAGGAGGCTGTATGGTCCAGTGGTTAAAGAAAAGGGCTTGTAACCAGGAGGTCCCCGGTTCAAATCCCACCTCAGCCACTGACTAATTGTGTGACCCTGAGCAAGTCACTTAACCTCCTTGTGCACCGTCTTTTCGGGTGAGATGTATTTGTAAGTGACTCTGCGGCTGATGCATAGTTCACACACCCTAGTCTCTATAAGTCGCCTTGGATAAAGGCGTCTGCTAAATAAACAAATAATAATTTACCAGTAAATCTTGAGATCTGCCAAGATTTAGACTTTTACCATAACATATATATGACCGAAAACATACGATCAATGTTGTTTGCTAGATGAAGTTTCATTCATTAGTATCAAACTAATCAAGACCATCGCTGGCTCTTTGACTCAGTCATAGCAAAGCCGTTGTTATTTTTTGTCTGCTAGTTAGTTATATCACTGTGGCAGTCCCCTTGAAACATTTTACCTGCATCACTAGTTTAACCATTTTTTGAAAAATGCCACCCACAGTGGTTCTGTTTTAACAAGGAAAGTCCCACATAGATCAATGATTACCTGAAATAAACAGCAGCAGGTATCACATCTTCCATCAAACAGGGCAAAACACACAATTCCTTCAATGTTAACTATTTCCACTGAGCTGCAAGGTCCCTCAAACCTGCTTCAGCCCCCCCCCCCCCCGCTCTCCAAAGCTCTTTACTCCTATACCAGATCCTTCAGACCTGCTTCAGACCCCGCCTCCTCTCCAAGGCTCTACTTCAATACCAGATCCTTCAGACCTGCTTCAGACCCCGTCTCCTCTCCAAGGCTCTACTTCAATACCAGATCCTTCAGACCTGCTTCAGATCCCCCCTCCTCTCCAAGGCTCTTTACTCCTATACCAGATCCCTCAAACCTGCTTCAGACCCCCCCCCCCCCCCCCCCCCGCTCTCCAAGCCTCTTTACTTCAATACCAGATCCTTCAGACCTGCTTCAGACCCCCCTCCTCTCCAAGGCTCTACTTCAATACCAGATCCCTCAAACCTGCTTCAGATCCCCCATCCTCTCCAAGGCTCTTTACTTCAATACCAGATCCCTCAAACCTGCTTCAGACCCCCCTCCTCTCCAAGGCTCTACTTCAATACCAGATCCCTCAAACCTGCTTCAGATCCCCCATCCTCTCCAAGGCTCTTTACTTCAATACCAGAACCCTCAAACCTGCTTCAGACCTCCCCTCCTCTCCAAGCCTCTTTACTCCTATACCAGATCCCTCAGACCTGCTTCAGATCCCCCCTCCTCTCCAAGGCTCTTTACTTCAATACCAGATCCCTCAAACCAGCTTCAGACCCCCCCTCCTCTCAATGGCTCTTTACTTCAGTACTGACAGAATAAACACCCAGTAATGTTTGCATGTTCCTGTCAACGTTGCACACATTATTATGTTTATGATTCTTTAGAATCTCCTTGCCTTAATTTCACATTATTCACATTGCTTAATCCCCTTCTTCATGTAAGTGGGTGGTATGCTCTCTCAGGCTGGTCCCTTCAGTCTGTTCAGCCCAGTAATCTCACCTCCAGGCTACTGTTTTCCATTTTGCAATTAATCATGTTGTTGAGTTGCCACTACACGATCATAAGTGTAATTACCATGTTATCACACTGTAATTACAGTGTTGTTAGGTTATCAATATTTTACTCCCACAAGAGTAATGATAAACCAAATATTAATAATTTATAGAAATTATAATTGTGTAGCATGGTGGTGACTGCCAAGGGTGATATCACATTGAAAAAGTCTCTTCAGATCTGTAGACTTGTGTAACCTTTTTCAGTACTGGGAACATCAAAATAATAATAATAATAATAATAATAATAATAATAATAATAATAATAATAATAATAATAACATCTCAGTTTGACACAGTTATGTTAAATGCGCTTCATGCTGCGGGATTTTTTGTGACATCTGTTGGCCATATTCTGTTGTTGTTGTTGTTGTTGTTGTTGTTGTTGTTAATGTACTGTTGTACTTGTATTGATTCAGGGCGATGCAAGTGTTCCAGTAATAGAGGTTTATTCATTTTCTCAATTGGAACACAGCATAGTTTACACAAAACAAAAGTACAGACAAGGAGTATATCTTACTGCTGCTTCCCTTTCTCTCGCTTTTCCTGTGTATCCCTGTGGCAGGGCAGAAGCCCTGCACGGGTAAATAAATGTATAATTTATAACTATGTGGAAATATTATATGAAAAAGTGTGTGTTGGATATGGCAGGGCTGCAGGGCTGGAAGTTAAGATTCCAGCCCTGGTTGTTTTGGGTGTGTTTGTGATGGTGGTTGGCCCGGATAGGTTTAATTCCTATCCCTGACAGATACATGTGAAAATGTGGCCAGGTGTTGATTGAATGATTAATTGTTAATCAACCCTGGCCACATGGTATATAAAAACTGCCTGGAGAGGGGAGACTATATGAAGGGCTGTTTGTTGGCTTTGTTATTTGTTTTCGTAAGGTAGTGAAGGTGAATGACCAGCCTATGGTTTTTGTATTTTTTTTAAACCTTTGGTTTTGGCCCTGGAGCTGGTTATTTTGTTTCTGTTTATTGTGTTTGTGACTTGTTTTGTTAAACCTTTTTATTTAGCTCTGTGAGCAGTGGTTCTGTTTGTACAACCTTTTTATTTTGTGTTTATTAAAAATGCAGAGCAGTGCTTAAACTGCAGTTTTACTGTCCGAGTCTCTGTCCCCCCAGCCACCCTGTCACAATCCCTTTTTGTCACATCCTGTTTGTTCTAACTTTATTGTTCACCAGTCTCTCTACGGCAAACACAATAGTCCAAAACAAAACTTAAATGTGCGGTCCTCCAAATCCGAACTGATAAATAAACGTAAATATTTCAGTCTTACATTAACATGGCATCCAAACAAAGCATTGGGTGGGATTTCTTTACCAAGCAGGAGAAAATGGAATTTGCAAACTCTGCCAAGGAAATATTTCATTCAACTTTAATGTGCTCCACAAATATTTTTATTTAACCCAAAACAAAATAGGCAAATGTTTTGTAAGTATGTGATTAATGCTTTTTTCATACTGATTTAATTTTGTACTTGGCACCTTATGCATTTAGATTGCGTATGCTTTTTCTTAGTAAAAAATGTTTAAAAAAATTCTGGGGTACACCGCTCACAATACTTTAGTTATTTGTTTATTTATTTTTAAATAAAGGCTACTCATTTTATATTTTTGGTAAGAAACTATATCTGCGCAATAACTGTAGATAATGCATTGTGTATTGGAAGCCGTACGGGTATTGTTATTATTATTGGATAATTAAGAGTTATCACCGACATAAACCCAACAAGATTTGATGTTGTTTTCTTTTTTATTTAGTTCCTGAGAAGAGTAGTTGCTGCAGTTATTATTATTATTGAGGTGTACTTGTCTCTAATGCAAAGCTTGTTTTAACGTAGTCTTTATTACGTCGGCCAGAGACCCGCGCTTACAACTGCATTGTCATATTTTCTAAATTTTCTTTAAATTCTCAAATTAATAAATCGATACCCAGGTAGTAAAAAGAGGCCCGGTCTGTTCGGGTAATTTAAAAACCGCTGGGTACCCGGGTTTTCGGGTACCCATGCTGACCTCTAATACATAATGTATATACATAGTTCCTTGATCCTTGACTAGGCCACAGTATCAAATAGCAGCCTATATTTCCTGACCCTTTATTGGTCAGCACTGTAGACCAATGAAAAGCAGTTTAATACATTCTTCTCATTAAAGCCCATTGCACACAATATGCACAACACAAAGCATGCCTTTTTTAAAAGTTAATGAAGTCTAACAGGAAAACTTGTATTTTTCATGTTTTAAATGTGTGCCTTTACTGCTTTAAAAATCTCTTTTATACTTTGTATCATGAAAAATATGTTTTTTCCGTTTACACGAAACTGCGGGGGCACATGTTTTGTTAGCGTGTTATTCTCAAGGTAAAGTCAGATTAACTTCTAATGGGTCACATGTTGAGGCAGAAATGCTCATTAAACTGCTGATATGATGGAAACTCAATAATTTATGCAAGCTGGAATGTCCATGTCACTCTGAAGTTGTTGCGTAACTTTCGCTGCATAACTTGGAGAACAAAACACTTCGCTTGAAGTGATTTCTAGCAATATACTCTGCGTACAAATATATAACTGCAAATACTTCTTTACTAAGTTTTCCACACTTGCAATAGTCAGTTTCATTTTCACAAGCTTCATACTTGGTGTAGAAGTATGAAACATAAGCCAGTTAAATAGCTTTTGTGCTTGTAAAAACAATGGGCTACAGATTATATAAGTAAAACCATGTTACCACGATTGCTTATGGTATGCATGGTCTGGGGAAAAGGCCCCATAACGTGTATGTTACCACTAAAAGCTGAAAGAGCTGATCTATAAACTAATACTCGGGTGAATAACCCAGAGAGTTTGCAATCCACTTGGTTTAATGGCCATCATAAGGGTGAGTCACAATCTTATTTTTTAAATGCATATTGTATATGGTCAATGAGAATATTACGTTGATACTGCATCACCTTCAGTTAGCAATGAAGTAAATGTTTATCTGAAGTAATCATTGTGGTACACAGGAAGAGTTAACTTCTTGAGAGCAGGGCTCGAGCGTCCATGTGAAGAGTTTTACCAGTACGGTTGTTTTAGAACAGGTGTCATTAGTTAGTGTCATCTCAGCCGTGCTTTATTTGTCTTTCTGGTATTGAGTAATAACTGCAAGGCTGATCTCCATAGAAGACAATGGGAGAGCAGTGTCCGGTTGTTATATATTCACCAATAACAAACACCCAAGTGTTTTTCTAATGCTTAAATATGTTTTGTCACCTAATTGTTGAAAGGTTATAAATATACCTAGCAGTGAGCTGGGTATGGCATCATGAATTAGGCATGGAGCACTAGGTAATGACAAGGGCCACATGAGGACCCACCAAGAAGGCCGCTGTCCATTGAAAAATGTCTTTGGAATACATCTGTTTAATCTAATTTAACATGGCAGGTGCTTTTCATTCTGTTGAAGTAGGCAGTGTTGCTTACTCAGTAAACCATAGGAAGCAGTCGTAGTTTTCTTCACCCATGGCTTGATGGTGACAATTATTCGGAATGACTAAATAAGATGACACATGCTGATGGCCTGCTGTGTGAAAGTTTCCATATACTTGTCTTCAGTACAGCCTGTTTAAGACGTTCTTCCACTCCGTTCAAGTTATTACCTCAGTCTCCTCAGATGGGGTTTCTCATGGCCGAGGAAGATTGAGGTTATCACCCAAAAACGCCCTGGAAGCAATTAATCAAACACACGCCATGGAAACTTTCGGAGCTAAGCGTAGCACTAAGAAACTTCATTGCAATAGGTGCCCACTAGGACCAACTCCGCAAAAAAAAAAAATAATAGAAAAATAGTTCTAGCTTAACATAATACCTAAAGATGACTTTAAATGATGGTTCACACAACTCATACAAGAAGTTCTTAATTTCTATTTGTAACCAAATAGAAGCAGAGGGTTTGCATTAAAGACAGTAAAGCCTCAGCTTTGTGTTGCAAAGTGGTGGAGCACTCATCTTTACTCAGAACTGGTTGTGCACCTTTCATAAAAGTGTTAGCTGTTAAGAAGTGTGAAAACCTCAAGCTGCAGATATGAAGCTAGTCATGAGAATTTCAAGTAAAAAGGAAGGAAAGGGTGCATTGCAGATGCAAATGAAAGACAAATAGTATCTATCTATAGTGTACATTTACTGTTGCATGTGTAATAGGGAATTCATCTCAGTTTTTCTTAAGATTGTAATTAAAGGCTTCTGTAAAAAAAAAAAAGCAATAATGTTTATTCATACTTTACTGTTAAATTAAATTGGTCAACAGACAAATATATTGCTCTGAAACCTGAAGTAATGATGACTTAACAAAGTGTCAAATCTCTTTTTCAAAATGCAGAAAATACCTAGTTTAGAAATGAAGTGTTATTAATGTTTTCGGGTTGATAACTTTTCATAATGTTTACAGGTAGGCATATTGTTAATTAAAGAAAAAAACAGGAAAATGAAAAAGGTAATTACATTAATGGTATAAAGACTGTGATGAATACGACAGTTACTGCATTTATCAAAGGACTATGGTTTGTGGAGAGGTGTGAGTTTCACCACTACCTTGTCCACAAATGCAGTCATTTCATTCAAACCTTAATGACCAGAAACTACATTTCCACCTCCGTCATTGTCTATCGCATTACAAAGTTGAATTTTATGTGGTGTGACAACCCAACGCCCCCCAACTCCCTATCCATAGAACATCAAATCAAATTTCCCCAAAACTAAAGACACCATCATACCCCAGATTTTTCCGAAGAATCCTTGAAAGCCCTTAATGCAGAAGTCTAGTGGTGGGTTGGGGTTTTGTGATTTAAAGGAAACAATAAGCAGGGCTGACAGCCCACAAACCAATCTATTATCTGACACAATCTAAACGTTAAAGTGCGTCGATTGGGCATTTCGATGCGACAGAAATATACATGGCTAAAGTATAAATACCCTTGTGACAACAATTTGGCATCATTCACAAGAGACTCAGAGCTGAGTTCAGAAGACAAAAGGGAACTTACTGACCCTTGATAAGACGATTGGAAATCAGAAGCTTAGTCTAGAGGGGTTAAGATTACTAGGTGCTGTATTAATACTAAGAACAAATGAATTCACTACAGAGTTTGTTACTTTTAAATGCAATTGGTCTAGTTACCTTTGGATGCGTCTATTCCAGTGAGGTGATCTCTGACTATGTGAAAAATGACATCTTACAACTGGAAGAACATTATGTAAGTACTTTACACACTTATATACATTTTATTTGAAATGCTTTAATATATTTTAATTTTACACCAACTAACATGGGTTTTAAACATATTATAGATAATTTGATGGATGTCAAAAATACTACAATTAGTTATGTTATTTAATTAACAAGAAAAGGTTAATTCATTTTTATATATTGTTTTGCTGGTTGTGTATTTGTGTGACCTTAATTATATTAGTTGTCTTACAAGTTAGAATAGTACAGTAGCTTCTGAATGATTTTTAATACATTATGTCAGAATACCATGCTCCATGTGAACTTACAATCTGCATTCAGTATGTTAAAATATCATGATAATAATATCCAATGCAGTATGATACAGCTGAACCCCAACTGGGTGCATGTAATGACTGCAGATGTAACAGACGACGCTTAATCATTATTGCTTGCACTGAGCACAAACGTAGCCTGCCCTAATACACATGGCTTTGGAAGTGAAATGAATGTCTCTGTGGTCTATAGATGAAGCTTTTGGAGTCAGACTCAGTCATATCTGGAATAAATACAGTGGTATGTTATGAAACTGGACTGTCTGAGCACGGTTTACAAACCCTTCTCTCCAGACGTTTTGAAGGCACCAGATAGTAAGCTACAGTATAACAAACAATTTTGACAACCTGACAATCACGTTGCACTACTCTGCTGAGCCTGATGGTTTATTGGGTGCAGAATCCAGAGGAGCAACTCAAGAACATGACATAATTATGATACTGTAACTTGGAGAATAAAAACTTGATGGTAATGAATTTTGGAAAACTTCATAAAAAGTATTGTGCATAATATGGTAAACCCCTCTGTGAAAGGATGTCCTGGATGTATCTTTTGTTTTGGAAAATTATCCTGCTTTTTAAGATAGCCTGGATGAAATGCAAAATTTGTTTTACACTGAGTCATTTTTCTGCCAAGTTTGGGGACTGAAGAACAGTTTTCCCTACATATTTTCACCAATAGTGGATTACAGCTTAAACTCCTGGCTATTTATGAATGCTCTAAGAATTGTATGACACTTCTATGAAATAAACATGGAACAAACTACATGCAGGAGCACTAATGAAGACATCTTATCTTGTGGAGGTTGCAACAATGATGTTGCATAGCTGATACAACAGTGAGAGTTAAGTTGTATAATTCTGCATTGTGGCATCTAAATTTTATTTTATTTCTTTATTTCAGAAAACAAATGATCCCATCTTGGCTGGTGGAGGTCCATTGTTCCTCAATTTTCTCAAATATTTTGATAAACAGGTACAGTCCTGTCACTACACTTTTTAATTCCAGTATTTTTGTTTAACACTGGGCAGCAGTGTGGAGTAGTGGTTAGGGCTCTGGACGCTTGACCAGAGGGTTGTGGGTTCAATCCCCGATGGGGGACACTGCTGCTGTACCCTTGAGCAAGGTACTTTACCTAGATTGCTCCAGTAAAAACCCAACTGTATAAATGGGTAATTGTATGTAAAAAAAATAATGTGATATCTTGTAACAATTGTAAGTCGCCCTGGATAAGGGCGTCTGCTAAGAAATAAATAATAATAATAATAAATGACAGCTGCAGTGTTCATGTTTCAGGAAAGTTAATTTACCTTGTACCTCTTACAGGAAAGCGGAGACAAGATACTTCTTAACGAAATAGTCAACGTTTATATTGATATCCTCAAGAACATGAAAGACACCACTGAAGATCAGCGTTCAAAAAACAGCATCCAGCATGTCTACAGAGAGATGGAGAGACTGCGGTTTGCAAGTGGGACAGGCACTCTGAAAGAAGAGTTAAAGAAACTATGGGAAATTAAGGTAAGGCATGCCTTAGTATGTTGAATTGAATTGACTCAAGTACCCTTTTTAATGGTTCCAACCTAATTTTTTAATAGTGTAATGGATTCCCCCATTGGTAGCTCCACTTGAATAAAAGATGCAGTAAGAGTTGTATGCTGGATATAACATGCTTTACTTGGTCACATGCAAGTTAAAATACAGTTTGTGGGGGTCAAACCAATGAACTCCAAAACTTTGGAGTTGATGTTACAATAAATGAACCCTGTTGGGTGCGATTAATATATACTTAAAAGGCAACACCAATGCTACTGTTATGCAATGCAAATCCATATGACATTATTTTGATGCCATGAAAAAAAAAGTCCTTATAGTTCCTTATAGTGTTGCTCATCGAAAATAAAAATGTTTCCTTCTTTTTTATTTCAGAAAAGTGATCCGATTGTTCAGCGTAAAGCTATGCTTGAACTGAAACAGGTGCTAGAAAAAGCCATGAGAATCGAAATAAAACTTCAAAAAAACGTGCAGAGGAGAAGGAGGAGACGAGTAAACTCACCATAAATTATTTCTGAAGACTATTTATTTTGAATGTTTATTTAATTTATTGCATTTAACTTAACATTGTTATATTTATTTACCTTAACTTATCTCAAAACACCTTAATGTATTGGTTGAACTGATTTTACTTGAAAACAATAACAATTTACTGCTGAATTACATTAGTATTTATTGTATAGTCTATGACTACCAGCATGTAACACTTCTTATTTTTATATTTTAATAAATATTTCATTTATATTTAATGTATTTGTTTTGATGCTATCCTTTTTTCTGAATGTTTTAAGTCTTGGGTTCAGTGCATGTCATATGTTATATGGAGAATTTAACTGTTATCCAAGAACAGAAGATGGGGGAGGCCATTCGAACCATCAATGCTCCTAGTACTCTGTCTAAGTTTTTAAAGAACCCCAAGTAACAACATGACTGAAGCAACAACATGACTTGACAACTCATTCCATACATTAATCACTCTCTGCTTAAAAAGAGAGCATATTACCACTTAAGAATGTGCATAACATCTGCCAGTGGTAATAACAAATGAGTACTTTTTATTCATAGTAAGAAAAAGCATTCACTGTATTACTCTGAAATTATGTAATGAAAGCATTTCAACAAAAAATGCTTGTTGCAGAATTCTAATCTACAGCCATTACAAGTATGAAATAGGCTTGAAAAAACTCTACACTGTGTAAACTCTAAAAAACAAAATACATTTTGTTAGTAATGTAAAGTAGTTTCAAGTAGTAAATATGTCATATGTTTAAAGTGCATATATTGGTGTACTCAGTTACTAATGACTAATGTGATAATATAAGCACAAGTGGCTGTTTAGAAAGGTGATTCTCCTTGAATGTGGGTCAGAGCTGGGCCACAGCTGATCCTCTGAACCCTGAGTAAAACCACAAAAGGGAGTGCAAGGCTTTACTGAACGTGAAAAACTTCTGTCATTCTTAGAAAGAGTTGAGCGACCCACTGGGGTTTCCTTAAAGTAACAGGTGCAGGATGCTGTGTGTAGTAGTGCATGGGTAGAGATACCCCTCTGCTGGCTTAAAGATACCAGGAACTTTGAAATAAAATCAAAACAAAAAATTGAGCTTCAAGACAGAAACAAGACACAATAGCAAGATGCAGTACACGTCAACAAAAACTTCTAAAACTTCTAAATAACCTTTCATATCAGTGGTCAAGATGGCCTCTTTGTATTACAAGCTTAATTCCAAATGAGTTGCACTTTATTAGTTGCCATTATTCCAGTAAGTAAAGTCAGAGACAAATAAAGCTGAAAACAAACTCTTATAGCAAGATATTTATTACATATAGACCTGTGTTAACTTGCATACTGAAATAAACGGCCCACTTCAGATAACCTCCAACCTCTCCCAGCTACTGCACGTCTCTATTTTTAAGAGGAGTTGTAATTTTATTTGCAATTTGCTAAAGAATGAAAAGAGGTAGACAGGAAACTAATATACATTTTTGGCAAGTTAATCATAAAATGTGAAGATGTTGCAGAGAGTTATGCCACACCTGAGCTGTGAGGCTCAAGAGTGGGAAAACTACAACAGAGCTGGCTTGATCCCGATTCATCACACTCAAACTCCACTTCAAATGGCCAAAGATGGATTACAGTCAGTGGTGGAGGAATAGCTGGTGCAGCCGGGGCAACTGCACAGGGGCCCACGCACTCAAGAGAGCCCTGGAGGAGTCTGAAAGTTTGGAAGAAAACATTAATAACATCCTTCACATTTAGATTTGCAGATGTTACAACCTTCATATTTGTATCACTGTAGCTACTGGTACCAGTAATTCACTTGTTATCTTCCCTTGTTCCAACACCACTATTCTCTTTAAAAAACAATTGAAAATGTATCGGAGATTTACTTTAACCTGATTGGCCAATACCAGGACTTAAATCTCTGATAAAGGACACTGAATGTCATCATTCAAACTATGTTTATCACTGTTCAAAATCAATCAGTATTAGTGTATTTGTTCTGCGTGTTGAAAGAAAATCTCCGTTGTTGTACACGCCCTCTGAATGTTATCTGTCAATGTAGACTATTCTGCTTCCTCGCTGTCCTATCTATCTATTTAAATTTAGTATAGCAAATAAAGTTAAATAAATAAATAATCGAGAATAGGGTTTGCGGCAATAGTAACCACAATAATAGCAACTAGTCGGTTTGAATGACGAGTTGAAATCAAACAGCTGCACGCGCTCTGATTACTTTCAGCAACTTTACTTACGTATATCAGGCATGTCTCATCTCATCTCTAAAGCCAAGAGGAGGAGGCTTTGACTTTATGATACACATTGTGAACAAGTTACAGAACAGCACGACCGGGATTAACACATACTGCACATAACTAGATATTTTAATTACTAAAACTTTTTATTTTATTTATGTCGCTAATAAATGTTATAGGACCTAATGGTAACTTAAATACAGAAACCTACACACATACACAAACATGCACTCAAATCCAAATAAAAAAAATAATAAGTTAGCTGTACTTTTATTCTTTACATTCACAACCATGTCTGCTTTTCTGTAAGAGGTACCTGAACTGAAGAACAGCTCCATGTAAGTAGGAGCTTTTACTTTATTATTATTTGGCAATTGGAAATCCCCACGAAGCGTCCACCGCTGGGATGAAGCCCGAGTGAAGTCTTTTTTTTTATGTATCTATTTCCTAATAGCAGTAGAACTGTCATAAGAAAGCTTTATCGTCTGGTAAGGCCCTTCTCGTTATGTTAAATGCCTGCCCTCGCCTTTGGCATGTTGTTTTATGTTTATAAACCAGTGTTACATTCAGATTTCGGATCTAGGGCCCACAATAAGGTCCTGCATCGGGGCCTGTCTTTTAAAATTAATTTCCATATACTGTATCAACTACTGGCTGAGAAATAGCTAAACTGCTGCAACAGTACAGTAGTACAAGTGAGAAAATAATTCATTCATTTGTAATGCTCATTAGTGTATCCCATATGCTACAATACTTTTCATATGCAATACAGTGTTGCCAGCCAACTGGTACAAGCATTGGGATGACGTTACAGTAATATAGCAGTATTCCTCCGTACAAAAAGTGAAGAAGTACATTTGTCACATGTGTTTATGGGTATACACACTCCAGAAATAAGTCACTTTCTCTATGTCTATTTAGAAAGTCTGTTGTGTTGATTTTCCTTGAATGTGGGTCACAGCTGATCCTCCCAGCCTTGAGTAAAACCACAGAAGGGAGCACGAGGCTTGCAAAGCCTCCGCAGTTCTTCGAAAGAGTTCAGTGACTGGGGTTTACTTATGTTAACAGATGTTCTGTGTACAAGATAAAACAATATCCTTAAAGATAAAGGGTGAAGATTAGAGGTGTGTCGATACTTGTAATTTCTGAGTAATTGCCTGTCACAGGATAGCTTTGTGGGTGATGTCAGACCCGGAAGAGAGTGGACACAGACAGTCAGTACTGGGTATGAAAGCGCTGAGGCACACATTTAATTATAAATAAAAGGTATAAACAAAACAGAAGACTTTCACAAAACAAAACAGCATGGTGGCCAAAACAGACAAACACGGAACACACAAGTATCGCGCTGGTGTAAAACCAGCACGAATAGCAATTGTAATTATTAGTTATATTTTCTCTCTACTTCCCGACTCTCGTTCCGCCTCTAAACACACTAGCCCCGATGAAAGATGTGTGCCTCTTTTATGCAGCTGTGCCTGGCTCGATTGCTTGTTAAATCATTCAATTGAGCAGTCAGTCTGCACGTGAACTAATTGTGCACTCCACGTGCCCCCATACAAATACCCACTTTAATCTGCACGTGAAGTGATTGTGCAACCCCGTGCCTAAATACAAATCTACATTTTAAATCACCTGTGCTACATAACCCACACCCACACGTGCACCACTACATGCATACATATAACATCCCACATACAACATAAAACACAAAATACGCACCGGGGCGGGGCACCCCGCCACACTGCCTTTAAGAAATTTGAAGTTAAATGGAATGAAACGTGTTAATTACTCAACACAAACTAATGCAATCCCTCGCTTTCCCTTGTTTACACAATTACTGAGCAGCAATCAATACCAATCTGACAGTGGTATTTAATACAGGACCTGTCGTGATCAAACTAACTAAAACTCATTTAGTTTTTATAAACTATTATTTGTCTTACCTTTCTTTTATCCTTTTGATATGAATCTTTTTTTTCACTTTCCTTGGTTTCCTTAGATATGCATCATGTCTGCAGTGAATTGCAGGATTGTAGCCCTGGGAAAGGTGCTATATTTGATTAAACTCAACAAAGAAATACATATCCCAGTTTCCACAGCAGTAGCTTGTGTCAGGTTCAAGGACAAATCAGTTGCATTTGCTACTTTATTTGTAACTGTCAGTTTACAGACTCGGTCCAGCAGTAAAAATGGCAGCGCCCCGGATGAGAGGAAAATTCAACTCCAATCGGCTTTTAAAACACTCAAGGTGGAAGTTAATTACTATTGATTGGTAATCAATTGTAAAGGTAAGGGAAGGGTAGCTTTTCTTGTTTTGAAATCAACACATTAATAAATATGTGTGTTTTGATTTATTAAATACTTCTTAAAAGCAATTACTCTGAAAATACAAGTGTCAGCACACCCCTAGTAAAGGGGAGGCTGTGTGGTCCAGTGGTTAAAGAAAAGGGCTTGTAACCAGGAGGTCCCTGGTTCAAATCCTTGTGTGACCCTGAGCAAGTCACTTAACCTCCTTGTGCTCTGTCTTTCGGGTGAGACGTAGTTGTAAGTGACTCTGCAGCTGATGCATAGTTCACACACCCTAGTCTCTGTAAGTCACCTTGAATAAAGGCGTGTGCTAAATAAACAAATAATAATACCAGTGTTTTGAAACAACATTGCACAAGTGCTCAAATATTCTCTTAAGTACATATGTGTGGCAAAGTGCCCACCCCTTGGTATTTATTTATGTATGTTTTCATTTATTGTTATTATTATTATTAGCACGGCTTTTATTGGTTACTGTTTGAGACCGGTCTTATAATGTGTAGTCGATGGGGATGGGGTTAAAACCCCTTCCCTAGAACTCTCATGGGAATGTGGCTGGAGCCTTAATAAGGTAATTTATTAATAGGTAATTAAGGCTCCAGCCACGAATATAAAAGGACCCACTCTCGGCTCAGAAGGAGGAGAGTGTCAGAGGCGAGACGTGATTTTTGAAGTAAGAGAAAAACAATTGCTATATACCGATATACTTGTTTGTGTTATTGTTTGTTTATTTGTTTGGCCAACGTGCCCTTTTTGTTTTGTAGAAGTGTTTTTTGTTTTGTTTAAACTGTTTCTTTATTATTTTAATAAAATACTGAGCGCAGCCATAGTGGTTCAGTTTCAGCCCATACTTTGTTTTTGATTACTGCTTCCTGAACCTGACAACAGCACCCACACGCCACACAAAGCCATCTGTGACAATATGTCAACAATATACAGAGTAAATTTCAGTTTTATTTCATTTACCTAGAACAGACTAAAGTATATGCAACATCTTGCTTAAATTGGGGCCTTGCTTGTGAATAGTTTTACTCATTGGAGGATTGATCAAGGGTGGAGCAGTGGAAGGTTCTTTATTATTATTATTATTATTATTATTATTATTATTATTATTATTATTATTTATTTCTTAGCAGACGCCCTTATCCAGGGCGACTTACAATTGTTATTTTAGATATGACACTGGTCTTTAATTCTGTGCTGGACAGTGAACAATTTTAACCTTATTAAATTTCATTTTTGAAGACTGTGATGATGATTTAGGATAATTTTGACCTTTAAAAGATCACTTCATTTTTTGCACATTGTTCAAGTAAAGGAACAACATAGATACATGACAACATCACATTGTACTTCAGGCCTGTTCAGCGTGCTGCCAGCAGGGTATCCTGGGAAGTCAGGGTAGTTCTGACGTCAGTGTTCTAGGTGGGACAAACCCTTACAATTCCTTGGGGCCTCAAGCATGTGAAAAGAAATAGGTGGTTTGGGTGCTGGGGGCACTGTGCAGTCAGTGATAGCATCAGTTTGCAGCGTCACACCTTCATGGAAATTCCCTCAAGCCTCTAGCAAATGCATGTGGGTAGCAAGACTGGTAAGTGGGAAAGAATTAGGCCAGAGTTAATATCAGTGAACTAGACCTTGCTTATCAGGCATGTTCAGCTCATAAACTGAGTAGCAAGTGGAGGGGAAGCTCTGGTGCAACATTAAAGCAGTGATAACCAAGGCTTCAAAACCCTGCCTATTGTTTCATGTTTGCTTAGCTTTATGTAAAAAGGGTAAAGATATAACCAGGGTCTTGTCATCAGAAACACTCACGCATGTCCAGATGACAAGTCCTAAGTACTGTAAAACAGCTTTACACCATGCACTGACTTTGTACGGAACTTACGGGTCAAGGAAATGAGGTAGTGATTATTTTTCACCACTACAGTATATTTATCTGTGAATCTAGAAATATCCAGAATATTTTTTCTTCTTTCTCCTGGCGTTTAATTTGAATAGTCTTTCCTGGTAATCAGGGAAACTGGAGATTGAAAATGATTACAGTGGTTTTATACCAGAATAAGTTGAATGGACAGTGTATACTGTAGGTGTAAAAGTGAGCATTTCGTGTCATAAACAAACAAGGATTCTTCCCAGGCATTCCTAGATGTGTCAGCCTGAAAGATGATGATATACATTGTAAGGAAATTTGATAGTCCATATTAATATTTGGGATGTATGGTACTTTCAATGGAGAGATATTGAGCACAGAGTTTAGTTTGGCTAGAGAGACAGCAAATATGACCATTTATGGACATTTGTGGAAAGGGTCTCTGTTCTGCTCTGTTTTGGTTGAATGGGGGGATGGGAGAATCTCAGAGATAAGAGATGCAGGGGAATGTTTGTGAGGCTTGGGGACTGGCCACATACACAGGTTTAGGTGGGGAAGGGTCTCAAATGATGTCATTAGAGGGGAGTGTTCTATGTTATTAAAAAGTAATTGCAGCCATTGTCTGTGGCACAGATTCCATCCGCTGTGACCCAGAGCATTTGTCTCTGCTTTCTTCAAATAGTTCTATTCTTATATTACACCAATAAACATATTTTTGGCTTCACTAATATTGTTTTTCAGGTTTCATAAATTTTTCCCTACAACGTAGTGATGCAATTGTCCTCTACTACAAAAACTTGTGACATCATTCTGGCAAACAGACTTAAGCAATAAAACACAAGAGGGCGAGATAACGCTGTGAGGCTCAAAGCAGGTGAAACCACAACAGAGCTGACTTGATCCCAATACATCACACTCGGGAGTGAATAAACTTCATCTTACAATTTAACTTTTACATTTTACTTGGAATTATGGCAAATATGTTACTATTGGTTGCTTTCTGATATATGATTTATAATCTACAGTACTTCAATACTAAGTTTTTATAAAAGAGAAACACCTTCTATATGGTAACACAACTGCCTTTACATCAAGGTTTCATTCAATCACATCACACCCTCTTTGAGTTTGGCAACACAAGTACAATTCCTAGGTTATTAGTAATATTAATCGCATTACATTCTACTATTGTAGTGACTATGGTATTGAATGAATGTTTATCTTCATTTTCACAATCCAAACGGCTTAAAGTAAATGTAGCTAACAAAACAATTCCATACATTTTCTCTGTATGCACATACATTATGTATATGGAGTCTATATGGAAACATGTGTTTTAGCAAACATCTATGTTCATTCTAAACATGATATCTGTAATTACACTAGGTTCAGGAAATATCTGTCTGCAAGCCATGCTTTTAGACTTGCACTCCCTGTTATTTTACCTGGAGGGTGAAATTGTCCCCACCCCCACTGAGATCTTTCCTTTCAATAACCAATCAGTTGTTCTTAAAAAGAAGCCATTTAGAAACACACATTTTGGACGTGATGTGACTACACCACATCTGCTCTGCAGGATTCTATTGAGATTAGTTTAAATGCTACCAGATTATGCATTGTACTCGCATCAGTATTTGTCCCTTGTCCCTTGTTATCCATATGAAATTGATCCAAAGTCCTGAAGCCTTGGTATTTTTACATCCAGTTGACAAAGTATATATCTTTACAGAAATAAACCACAGGTTTCCAGCAAATGTTAAGTTAATATGCACAGTTCTGAAAGAAGCAAAGGTTGTTAAAAACATGTATCTTCATGAAACAATGTTTTACTTTCAGGTCTAGTCTATTGCACTTCGTGGGGTATATCACTTCAGCAGTGTACTTGGGATCATGGCAACCATTTGAGTCATTACTGGAACCAGCTGGCTGGTTATTGACAGAAAAACTAAGTGTTGAAATAGGGTTACCATATGGCTCCAGATTAACTGGACGCTTTGAGACAGACCGGGATTTCAAAATTCCCCCTAAATTGAAAGTAATTCACGTATAAATGAGCTCCACCTTTGCTGAGATTAATCCTGCTGTGGTGGAATTGCTTGGGCGCAGCAAACAATTCACACTGATCAGCTGCTTCTGATCAGATCTTAATGAACGAATAGCTAATTTATCGATAGAGCAACGAGATGATGATGAAATTGTATTTGCAGAATAACATGGGCGATTGAATTTTAACAAACAGAAAAAAATAGCGACTGGCTGCAATTCATTCTTGGTATAATACAATTATTTGACGTGCTTGCAGGTATTTAAGCACCATTATTAATTGTAGCTAAGGATGGTTCATTTACACCTTCATTTATTTCAATTTAGGGGCAAGTTTGAAATCCCGTTCTGTCTCACAGCATCCGGTTAATCTGGAGCCACATGGTAACCCTAGTTGAAAAGGAATTTTACTTTCCATAATCTGACACGTAACACATTTTTAAGTATAACCCCTCCGAATTTGATCCCATTATTGATACAGCCTAAAATACGTGTTGGCTGAATCTGTCAAAGTGTGTGTAATCTGGCAAAGTATCAACAAAACAAAATCAGGACAATACATTACCGTGTTTTCAGGAAATACTTGTTCACGTAATCAAAAATGGACGTTAAATGTGTGAACCTTATCTTATATCTTAGTGCAGTATCTGCCCAAAAATGAATTGGATCTAACTGGTTGATCTAGAACCAAAATAAATGGGTTTCTAAAGATCTGCTTCCAAAAAGTACAGGTTTGAAGATATGGAAACGCAACGGGGCTTTCTGATCAAAACTTTCAACAATTTTTTAATTAATTTGTTACATGGAAATCTTATGCTCCGCCTATGCTTGTGCTAGTTTTTTTGCGAGTTTAAAAAGGCTGTAAAATATGCCCTATATTGATAGTTCTTATCTATAATTAGTATCTAGGACATTGCCACAAAGCCCACCACGTGTCGCGACCTACATACAATGTCATTACATAAGCACTGACAAAGGACATTTGTTTCACCCAAAACTAAAGTTTGGTATTGTTTTTATTTTTTGCCAAACCCAAACATTATTGAATTAATTCTGCAAATCATTAGCTTCTATAAATTACAACTTTTGGGAGATGTCAGACAAGTATTGTTCTTGGCAAACAGAAGTGATGGATCTGGTTTTGTGACTGGGGTGGGGGAGCGTCTCAGTCGGAATTTTTTTTACCTATCACGCTTCTCCTGTTCCACTGTCAAAGGAAAGTAAGGAGGGAGGACCCACAGTGACATCACAAGGAAATCATTTTTTAAAACATAAGTAGTCCATATAGAAATCACTTCGAGAAAGGTGGAAGAGATTTTTCATTGAAGCTACAAGAAGTACATAATCAAGTTACAGTATGGGTTGTTGGCTTATGTTCCTGTTGCTGGCACTGTCAGTCGGATTAAATTGCCAAATGTTTGCAGAGGGAAAATGCAAAGGACAATGCATTAAAGCAGCAAGCTGTACTTGTACTAGCAGTGACGGCGAGTATGAGAGTAAACTAGCTGAATTAAAACAACACATTCCAATTATTCCAGTAAGTGCGTTTCTCTTATATATAGTCAACACCCTTTTAATATCACTTCAAAGGGATTGACTATACATGGTGATAATAAGTATACTTGACTTTAACAGGAGTTACTCAATAACCTGTGTTGATTCTCAAATATAGGTATTGCATTGATTGTGTATTGTGTTCATTAATACATTTTCTTTTCAATATACAGTGTATTACAAAATTCTGTAATAATACAAAAAAGAAAGCTGTAAACATCCACATTGCAGTGTTCTGTACTGTCTGTTATATTGTGCTATATTGCACATGTCAGTACTGTACAGCTGTACAGTACTGTTTACTGTACTAAACCTTCTAAACTTGCCCTATTATTTCCCAAAGCAAGTGGAAATGAGTTTTCCTGTATGTGAGTGATATTAACCACAGCGAGCGTGGTAATAGCAAACTGACATTATTCGGAGCTTGAAATATTAAGTGGAGGGTGACAATAACAAAAGTGATATTAATATGCCTATTTTTACATCTCATTTTATTTTAATATGTTTTTTTACCAGGTTGAACCATCAAACAATTCAAGTATCCTTCTCTGTATAGCAAAGTTTCAAATAATTAAGGTAAGCAAATACTGCCAAGAAAGACTTATCCTGGTTGATACTGTGACAAACTGTATCTACAGTTACATATTTTAGATAAATACCACAAGCTCTTTTCAATGGTTTTGAAAAATGGTTTGTTTCTACAGTTTAACCTCTAGGAAAGCCCATTGAATAATTTCTATAGTAAAACACTGCAAGACCACAAATGAACTGCACAGTGGCTGAATGTTACCAGCACTCTCCATAGCACGTGCAATCTTTAAAACCTATAATGTAGAATTCAAACATATGTGAACTGAGCTTTTTCCCTTGTAACTGCACTTTAGCATTAATAGGCAAGGATAAACTGCACCTAAATTCCCAAATGTATCATTTACACTTATATTCTTCCCAGGTTTACCATTTCATGTATAAACAACTAAAAGCTTTTTTCTGTTCAATATTGCAGCAGAAAAAGAACATGTATCGCTGTGTTCTGAAGAAGGTTTTTGAATTCTATACAGCGGTTCTTAAAATATATTCAAACCCAGATGCAATAGGAATCATTGACAGAATGAACAAGAGTCTTAATTGCGTAAGTCTACAATTCATGTTGTTTTTGCTACTTTGTAAGTATATGTTAGCCCAATTAAAAGACTTTTGAAGATTTTGTTCAAGCACCAATTTGGCTTTTATTTTTCTATCGTATAAATAAAAAATAATTCAATACAGATCTAATACTGCCACTTTTTACATTTTTAACTAAGACCAAACCAGGAGTTATTTTTATTTTTAAAGACTAAAATACAATCAGAACTCACACACCAGACATAATGTTGCAGGTGCAGGTAAGAGGTAAGAACATACATTTTAAATTCATGGCTAGTAGAAATAATGGAGAAAGATCCCGAAGTGTCTCCAAATGCATCTTTTTTTGGTTTATATTTGATTTCTCAGGTTTATTATCAGTGCTGGGAAAATACTCTATTTAAATGTTAACTTTAGTGGGGTTCAGGGGCGGGAGCCAGGGCTTCATCTCTTCCTGTTTTCACCTGCCTATCATAGACTTCCTATTTATTATTTATTTCTTAGCAGACACCCTTATCCAGGGCAACTTACAGTTGTTACAAGATATAACATTATTTTTACATACAATTACATTATTTTTTACACATTATTTTTATATACAATTGGGTTTTTACTGGAGCAATCTAGGTAAAGTACCTTGCTCAAGGGTACAGCAGCAGTGTCCCCCACCTAGGATTGAACCCACAACCCTCCGGTCAAGAGTCCAGAGCCCTAACCACTACTCCACACTACTGCCCTATATTTAAACCCAGTCACAGCTCTGCTCTTTCTCTTGCATTAGCTTTTTCTCTCCTCCTCCTCAGTTTTTTATATGCTGCATGTCTCTGTGTCGGTCCCCTCTGGGGGGATAGTAAGTCTCACTTCCCTGACCCGGAGTTCCAGTAACTCCACAGGTTCTTTGTGTGGTCAGAGGGGACTACCGGCCACACTATTCTTTCACAGCTCATGCGCTTTATCTTGCCTCAAGAAAAAGGCTCTTACTTCTTCCTTTATCATCCCGTGACGTGGCCCTCATACTCGTAGTGCTCGAGTCACATAACTATCAATTATTTGTGTGTTTCAGATTCTCTTTTCCTCCTTACGTCAAGGCTTCGTATGAGCCGTTCCGTCCTACGGTCAAACCCAGTCGGTAACTGGGACCAAGTCACGAGGCTCCACCTGTAAAGACCCTCAGAGAAGTCAGAGGACTCTGTGTTTTCAGGGGCCTGGAGGCCGATAGGGCTAGCCTCGACTCCACAGGGAAAGCTCTCGCGGTTGGAGTCCGGGCCCATCTTTTTCTTTCTCCCCTGTTTAGAGGCCAAGCCTTCAATCCTAAATTGCCAAAACACTCCCTTCCTCTGGCAGCCCAGGCTCCCTCCCCATGAAACATGCACATCTGTTTTCTGGGATTCAAACAACTTATGTTTTTTTTTTTTGTTTTTTTTTTATGGCAGACAAATTGTGAAAGGTTACTGAAAAAATACAAAATGCTTCCACAAAGATACAAGGTAAATGGAATTATGTTACTAAATCCAGCCATGTTTATCTATGAAATAATGACTCATGTCACAGAGCAGCCTATCCATTTGACTGTTGTTGCTACTGTGGTACCTGTGTAACATGCATCCACTATCATGCCTCTGCTTGCCTGTGAATTCTGGTTGAATGTTGTGCAATTGTGTTGCTTCCACAGCTTTATAGCACATGTTGCATTATTTGCATCTGTAGTTCAGGGCAATGCCCAATCCATTTTGATATACAGGTTCTAATAAAGTAGCCAGCCTGTGTATTTTATAAACCTGTTTATGACATAATACAATATAACTTTTAATGAAAGAGCATCTGGAGGCAAACAACACCTCAATAAAAAGGTAACATATTGTTTAGAAATAACTTAAAACACCAAAAGAAAAATCATAAATAAACCTAAAACTCATAATAAAACAGACTATAACTAACATGCCGAGGGTAAACCAGTTTGTAACATGTATTATCTTTTTATTTAAATGTGCTGTTTTGTGTCTTCCTTGTGGGTAAGGCCCAGTAACGCTGAAGGCTGGACATATGTTCTTTATTCAATACAATATTCGTTTTTCTTCCTTCAGACTGCGGAGAACTGTATGGATAAAATATTAGCTTGTGATGCAGCAATACTACAGGTTAAAAAACTTGATGACGCAATGAAACAGGTAATTGGGATTGTTATCACTGTTGCCCTTTTTGTAATTTATTTATTTCAGGAACATTCGGATACAGTATTGATATATTATGTTCACTAATATATTTTTATTGAAATCTACTTTATAACAGTGACTGCAAGAACATAATTCCAAGATTAAGCATGACAGTAAGCAGTACTGGTGAAAGTTACCAAAGAAGCCTCTTAACCCTTGCATTGTGTCATAAAATGTCCCTTGTAACATGTTTTTTGCAATGTGTAATGCACACTGTGCATTGCTAGACGTACATATAAAACACATTTACTGTATAGAATTGGTTCTGTCTGGAAGTATTGTATCAATGTCTGTTGTGGCAAGTTTTGATAGTTTATCTGTTGGTAAAGTTTTGTTTTTTTTTTAACTATTTTTTATGCTGTAGGTCAACAACATTGAGATCCAAGAAAGGGCCATATCTGAACTTGATCGTCTTTCAGGTTGTCTGGCTCGACCCAAAAATAAATGCATCTAGAGGTTAATTAAAAGTAATAGTTTGAGATCTACTGACCTTTATGTATCATGTTGTTTTAGAACTGGAAATGAACTGTGATTTAACTTATTATAACATGGTTATATAATCACATTGCACTGTTGTGGAAGAAAACATCAAATGCACAGGAATGACACTAGGAGGTATGGTACTAAATAACAGATTACTTCCAGAGCTGTATCTAACATTGATAAGGATTACTGCAATAATGGCTTTCATTTAGTTGTCCATTATTCGCAATGAGATAACTTTAGACACAGAAGAAATTATACATTTTTGTAGGAATTGCTCTTGACACATAGTTCAAAAATGTTCCACAGCAGTAGCACAAAGTCATTTTAAAAACATCTTAACCCTTGCAGCGTGTCATAAAATGTCCCTATTAAGTCCTTCTTCAGATTTTAAATGTTTGATCATTTCAGTTCTCAGAATCAGATGTGAAAAGGTAATTTTCAGAAAAGTCAACTGTGTTTTAGAGTGGGTTTGAAAAGTATTCTCCTTTTCCAAAGCACAGTTTAGCCTAAGAGGATATTTAAAAATGATTCCTTATAAAAACATTCCTTAAAGTTTTGTAAATAGGGTCCAATATGTTGTTAATGAATGTACCAAGTGCCTGATTTTTCCAATCATTCTTCTGTAATTACATAAACTTGTTAAGATATTTTGGTCAGTATTATGTGTCTGTGGAGAGCTGTTGCCTCCTGAACACAGCAACCAAGGACCTCATTTAAGGTTAAATCATTTGAATGCCATAAACTAGAACAAGACATCCAGTATACTTTCCAGGAAAGGATTGTTCTCGGGTCACAAATATGAATCTGTTGGTTTGCATATAACAACGTGTAAAATGATGTTGTTATGTACTTTGTACAATATCCTACCTTACGAGATCTAAAAGTGTATCCCTTAGTTAAATGTATGTAAAGTTGTTTTGTGGAGATGCCGCTGGAGTCACAGACGTTCCTGGAGCCTATATCAGATTTAGATTTTTTAAAAAGTCCTATTTAGAGGATTAAAAAGTTGTCTTTAGTTTTTGCAGATGCACAAATGTGGGTCATATGTACAGTAATGTTTACATGTTCCTTTTTGTTCTTTAAATAAGGGCCCTATTCACAAAACATTACAGACTGTTTTAAAATGTTAAGGGCTGTTTTTAAAAGGCGATTTTGATTAATTAATTAATTTAAGTTTGCAGGTTATGAAGTCTTGGTCAACTGTTTCAGAGAGGTTTGAAAAGTATTCTCATTTTACAAAGCACAGTTTAGCCTTTTAAAAACCATTCCTTATAAAAACATTCCAGAAAGTTTTGTAAATAGGGGCCAATGTGTTGTTAATGAATGTACCAAGTGCCTGATTTTTCCAATCACTCTTCCGTAATTACATAAACTTGTTAAGATATTTTGGTCAGTATCATGTGTCTGTGGAGAGCTGTTGCCTCCTGAACACAGCAACCAAGCACTCATTCACCAATCTTTAAATACCCACGTTAAAGCTTAGTGAATATAGTTGCAGTAATTTGTTGGGAGGACATTGATATGCTTCTTTACCTGTGTTGTTTAAACTTTTCAAAGCTGGGTTTATACGTTTTTTATTGATAATGATGTATAGCCGTGATGAATAAAAACAAATGAAACATTGAAAATGTTAAAGGTGGATGCTGACGCTCTGCTTTTTTTTAAATGATTTGTAATTCTAACAGCATACAACACTTTAAACAAAGGACCAGGTTTCACCAGCAACAAAATAAAGTTTGTTAAAAGAAATAAATACCCTTAATCTTTTGGCTAAGCCGGCCCATCATTTTGCAGACAGAGAAATGTACAAAACCTGGAAATCCCCATCATACCAGCTTTTCCAAAATGTAACGACACACCATCTGCATTTATTTCAACTATAATATACCTTAGTGTAGTTTCCTACAGTATTAATATATATATATATATATATATATATATATATATATATATATATATATATATATATATATATATATATATATATATATATATAGCTACCATCCCTTAAACAAATTGATTATGTGTCACAGCAAAGTCTGTTTTCTGATAAAAGTAAAACCTGGTCCTGGTCTTTGTTCCAACCCTGTTCTTTATTGTTTAAATCAGGAGTGTCAAACTCCTGTCCTCGAGGGCTGCAGGGTCTTCTGGTTTTCATTCCAACTTAAGCTCTCAATTAACATACTTGATCTAATTATTTGTTAAATTTGACATATTTAATATTTTTAAAGGTATTTTACAGTTGATTGTTTTAAAAATGCACTTGATTCAAGGTACACTACCTATGAAACATTTTGAGGCCTGAAGAGAAGTGTTAAATGTGTCCAGTTAATCAAATAATTAGACCAATTAAGGAACTGAGAGCTGGGGTGGAACGAAAGCCAGAAGACACTGCGGCCCTCCAGGAACTGAGTTTGACACCCCTGGTTTAAATGAACCTCAATTAAACCTCAGAGACCCAGAAGTAGTTCATTATCTCACTTTGTCTGTTAAACCTGGAGTGGAATTACCCCTCAGGAATATAACTGGACACCTCTGCTGTAAGGATTCCTCCATACACCTCAGTTGGTTCTTATCACAATATGACACATTGATAAGTGTAGCTTATACAACATTAATACATTAATTGGTATGAAGACAAATTATATGTAAGTTCCTTGAAGTTTATGCAACAGTACTTGTCACTTGTCATCCAACAGGTACATTAAACTCCACTCAACACAATCAAATTGCACTCATTTAGAAACTGTTCTTAATGTCGGCATTGCAGGTGTAAACTACTACTGTTGTGCCTGTGACCCCTAACAACCGGAGGTGACTGACTTGACAATAGGAATGGATTTACGCCATTGATTCCTTCTGATCTGTTAGTGGATTGCCACGGTGAGGTAACACTTGAATTAGCCATTTCAAATTAGGTTTAAATACGGGGGCAAAATTGATTTAAAAAAAAAAAGTTTAATGAAAATAAATAAATAAATAAATAAATAAATAAATAAATAAATAAATAAATAAAATGTCGTAGTTGCGCGATATGTGAAAATATCTCCTTGAACCAGCTGGAAGATGTGAAGTGTGTGACATGTGGCTTTAACTACTTAAATTGGTTTTCAATGCAAGATTACTTTGAAAACCACCAGTCATATCACTTCTAGTAAATATTTAGTTTACGGTAAAACATATGTCTCAGTCACATTTTGACAAGACCACAGGCTCAGGCAGTGCTTCATACAGCAGCCGATAGAAAGACAGGAAGCTAATTAATATATACTAATACCACAATATCTCAGCTGGCTAGAATTCATAGAAACTGCATACTGTACAGTGACACTTTCTCAGCAAACATCATTTAAATGTTTATTAGTAAAACATTACAGCTTGGGCAATGAAACTAAAACTAAACAGTTCTAACCCGAAAAAGTATTTATTCAAACTTGCTCACAATAACCGCTAAAGAAAAGCTGCGCTGGCACTTTATAACACAGACATCTTATTCAGCATTCGTTTTATAACTAAATAAATATTATGTCTATTACGTGGTTACCTTTCCTAATGTATTTACTTTTTTACTGCAAGAGGAGCTGTGGCTTTCTCCGGGAGATTAAACGCTTCAGCCCCGCTCCGGCAGCCGAACTTGGGGCGACCCCATTCCCTCTTCCCCTCTTCCGACCCGCTCTCCTTCTCACACTTGGTTTGCTTGTCTGTCGCTTTGAATTGAACTCCCGACCGCCGTTTAGCCAGGCTATTTATAGTTTAAAAACTGCTAATTAAAATGAGTGGGAATGTTACCTTTTTTATTTTTGTAAAAAATACAACGTTGATTACATGGTGCTTTATGCATGGTTAAATCACAGAAAGTTGCATTTTTCACTAAATGCGCATTATTGAGAGGGAGTTGTTTTATTTTGTATTTTAGTCAGATGTGTGTTGTTATGAGTCCCGCGGCGCCCCACCCCTTTCCCCCCATTTATAACACTGTTCAGTTATAACGCTCATATTGCACTGTACTGCAGACTCCACTACTGCTCGCACTGTCGCAGTGTTGGCAGGGCTATTGGTGCTGATTACATACGAAGGTATGCTTGTAAGAGAAGAATTACTATATAAACACAACAATAAACAAACAAAAAAATTATATTTCATGTGCAGGGCCTCAGCTCTGCCATCCTTAAATTAAACACTCAGTTTGGAGGTATTTTTTACATAAGACCTATAAAGGTAATTATGTGCTGATCTACTGAGCTATAACCATTTGCATAAATAATATGATTTTGCCAGATTTGTTGCTTTCTTTCGTGCAACTCGTATGAACAGGAACAGCGTCTTGAATGTAATAGCTCAGAATAAAAGCCCTAAGTAATGCCTTACCTTTATATTCTTTGAAGAAAGTATTAACCGAGGGATAGTGCAAAAATGTACATGAAAATGGAAGTTAAAATTGGATTGTTTTCTTAACATGTTTATGGGGTTGTAACAACATGCACACATTTTTTGTAAACTGCCAATGCCTACTATATCTGCACACAAGCCCCCACAGACTAATGATGATATCTCACCTGCAACCTTCCTCCAAAGCAGATCTGTATAATGTCAGCTTTTGTAATAGGTAGGATTTAGTATGTTCTTAAAAGTCAACAGGTGGTACGATGTTAAAAAACCCTTTATTATTATTATTATTATTATTATTTATTTCTTAGCAGACGTCCTTATCCAGGGCGACTTACAATCGCAAGCAAATACAAATACATTCAAGTGTTACAATACAATTCATACAATAAGAGCAAGAAATACAATAATTTTTTCAAGTGTGACAAACCACAATTCAATAATACAGCAGATAATAGTGAAAGTTACATCAGGATATGATTAAATAGTGATAGTTACATCATATAAACCCGTTGTAGAGGGTTCAATTTCAATCTTGCTCTTAGGATTTGAACCATGTATGGGGTAGGCTAGAGCCTACAAACAGAATAGACTGAATGCTTCCTGTTAAAAGCAAAATATTTTATAGAAAACTTCAACAGTGAATGGGAGAGCTGCCTCTGACAAAAATGGTGCTAAATATACAGTACATACACACACACACATCAACCCATTGAACTGATTCGTTATAGTAGGCCAGCCATGTTTTTTTTGCTCTGTGCTATTTTGATTTACTATGCTATATGGTTACAGTGTTTATTTATAAATTGAATTCATAGAGGAAGATAAGCTAATCTTAGCATTCAGCAAATCCTTATAATAAAAAGCCAACACTTCTCTCAAAATGACTTAACCAATATTTAGAGGCTCATGGTTTTGTTTCCTATCTTATCTGCTGTCTGTTTTCTTCATTGTTTGTTTTCTTTTCTGGTATTTCTTCTCAGCTACACATTTCTGTCCAAAAAGTTACCCTGGATCCTCTGCAAATGATTTTGAATTTCCACGGGCATGTGTTGGTGTTGTTTAATTTAGTGTTACTCAGCTGGTTAGTTTGTGACATGCTTTTTCCTAAACCTGGCCATTTATTTTAGTTTTCTAACACACATAAGATAAAAAAAAATGCTGTTAATACATGCTTTCCAAAATCAGCACAACTGCAAGACAAACTCAAAAGATTTGGAATTCAAGTACTCTACCTTATAATGTTTAATCAGTTTGCATGCAAGTGTGTGGGTAAAGTCTAACCACTTAAAGAGGTACTTTGGCAGCAAAAAGAAATATGGCTACTTTAAGCTTTCCAAAGTAGGGCAATCAGTGACCTGATAACTGCTGTTATTTTCCACAGTGGGCATCCATGTTCCATGTGTATACCAGTTACACACAAGGTGATGGCATCCTTCAGTACCTTATAAAGGGTTTATTTCTCCTTGACTGGCACATAGTGATATTAAAATGTCCATGCTATTACATACAAAAATAAAATGCTCTAAAAAAATAACAGTGACAGATCTTTTTCATTCAGCAAAAACAAAGGGCTTTAAATTGTTCTTTTGCTCCTTTTAAATTGTTGTTTTACACTGCATTTGCCTAATCAAGGCCTATTACATCCTTTGTGCAATCTGTGTCTATAAATAGAACGGTACAGACTGAGTTTATTCTTGCAACTGTTTAAGAAAGAGTTTGCAGATGCAACTGCTATAAATACAAACTGTGTCAGCCTAGTCAAAGATAACGATAAAAAGAGGTGGGAGGAAGATATTCATCTAAACCTCAAATAACACACAGGTAAACCAAGAGATTAAAGATTATATTTGCAAGATGACTGTTTTAATGCAAAAAATACTAATAATCACTGGGAACAAATATTGTTGTTTGACTTTTTCATTAACCTTGCCTCATCTTAGTCAATCTGCAGGCTGGAGGCATGCCTTCAGTCTTTATCACTGACTAGCCCGAGTCTGCTCGATCATCTCATTATACAGTGACTGGCATCAGTTTATAATCATATATTTAGGAACCTGTATTGCAGTTGTCTATCCCTGTGCAGCAGTGCAATATTACTGGGTATGTGACATTATCCCTTGCCCCCAGGCATGAAAATCCATGTTACAAGAACTGCCAGCCTATCGCTGGTGTTCTTTTTTTTTTGTTGTCCCTATTTTCATAAGCTAAAAGTATTGTTTCTGACAATGCTGTAAAAACAGAAAGCTATGCATATAGGGTTGGTTTGTGTGCTAAGCAAGAGATAATGGCACAAAAATCCTATCATTGTTTGATGACACACAGGCCTGATAAAATGACTCATTTCAAGAGCTGAAGACCCTTCGGAGTGGGTCTCAACTGATCACGCCTACAGCGTCTCACCCAAACACCAATGGAACATTTCTAAACTGGTAACTCAGTATGAACGACTGGGTTACAGCTGAATCATGTCAGCACACACATTTTCAGACCACATATTACTGTGTTGTGCAGTTTGCAAGCTTCATGCTATTTAATTACCTTCAATGGAGAAGAATAGATAAGCGTATTAAACCTGCTTGTGAAGGGCAGAGTACATGTTAACAGCTTTGCAGAATTGTTTGCACCTGTAAGTTAATTCTTAAAACATGAAAATGCTAGGAAAAATGCATCCTTCTGACACATAAAACACTGGAAATTGCTGCATTTAGTACAACTTCTTGCATGCCACTATTGCATGCACAAGATTTTGCACTTGCCTAAATAAGCATGTGGATATTCATGCCTGTAATTATGAACCACAGTAAAGATACAAGAGCCCCTGAATGCATAGAGCTTTGTCCTTTTATGATATCTACTAGACAATTTACTGATCTTAAATCTCGATGAGAAGCCTGTTCAGCTCTACTTTGTGGTTCTCTTGTGACTCACTCCCACAAAGTGAGAAGACTTTTACAACAAGAGCAGCAGGCCTGCAAGCAAAAGGGCAGCCAGTTAGAGAGTATTAGAGAAGAAACATAATAAAAAGGTAAGGCTAAAAAGAAATAATAAACCATTAATAAACTAGAATATACCATTTATATCCTTAACACTTTTTACATCTGTGAAACTTTTCTTTTTTTGTAGCAATTGGCAGTCCAGGCTCCCTCCTCTTCTTCAGACATTACACCCTTATCAGTATTGTAAAAAAGGGCTATGTCTGGAGTACATAACATTAACCCACAGTTGCAACTTCCTCCGCCCACACAGTTTCATTTCAGTTAGTTTTTTCACCTAAATCGTTCTTTTTTGATTATCAACATGCAGCACTGTAGTTCTTCTTAAGAGGACCTCTTTCCTCTGTCATGCGCAACAAACTGAAAACGTTCCCCTGTGTGATGGGAAATACATACTGATGATTCAGGTGAAGCACTCTGGGGTGACAGACCGCACTTATTAACCAACATGCTGAGCGCATACTCCTCAAATAAGCATATACGCAAGGGAAATGAATTAAAACACACCATCAGAATTTTCCCAAAAAAGTTTTCGGTTCTGGGACGGGCAAAGCCATCAGCAGTTTTAAAAAACATACAACCGATGGCACTTAAACCATACAGTATATGACTTATTGTGCGCAATAATGTATCTCTTTTGAAAATGTTGTATAAGTGTTTAAACATATTACATGTTTAATGAGCACTAAAATAATGAAGCTGTGTGTAGTCACATCAATATGTCTCTTTTAGCTAAAAAAGATAAAGAATTGTACTTCAACATTTTTCAATGTCTGCGATTCATGCTCTTTTCACCTACTATACCTCACCTTACTCCAGAGATAAAGAGGTCACTAAATGGTAATTCAAACGGTAAGCAGAGATTTAATAAATTGACGAAAGGGACTGAAACAATATATGAAGAGCTGATTTTCACTGTAATTGATTGATTAAAATATGCAAGGGGCACTGTTTGAGTAACAAATAAGACTGGTACCTCATATTTACCAGTAGTATATCAAATGAAGGTATAAGTGCATGTGAAAGACAACATTTCAGCTTTTTGAGTCCCTGTTCAAATGAGCCTCAGTTTTGCACTGTGGTTTAAGAAGATGGTAAGAGTTAGGTAGCACACCCATGGCACACCCATAGCCTGTAATCTGGTTTCCCTGTAAGTGTTCAACTGCAAGTACCCATTGTAAAGTTTAAATACATCAAAATAATTACTATTACATATGTCACAATTAGGAATGATACAATAATGCTTAGTAAATATTACATATTCGTTTTATTACAAGTAACGATGCTCCCAAATTACAGAGACTTATAGACTTATAATTTAACATCCAACTTCTCTTTTGGATTTGCTTAATTATATTTTTAACACTAAGGTTGATATTTTTGGTTTGGTATAACCGGTATTATAAATTATTTTATTCGACACAGCTGGATTATTAGAATACTGTAAGTGCTGAGCGTCATGTCAATAATCAAAGCTGAAGGAAACTGCTTCACTGATAATGAAGAGTGGCCACTGAAAGAAAGTGTCAGATTTCAATTTCTTACCCACAACCTGCAACATGATTCTAATTGGGTCAAACTGGTTGTTAATTTGAAAGGAAAGAAGGCATTGCTGCATAGCCACAGTGCTTCAGAATCTTTGCTGCCCTACTTTTACACATTAGTGCGAGAAGGGTCAAAAGTATCTTCATTGTTGTCTTCTGGTTTTTAGCTATACTGCAACCTTGGGAAACCTTTCAATCCCTTGGCACAACTTTGCTAAATACCTATGGTGGAAAAGTGTGTTCTCATGATTGAATTCTAAAAGGAGGTCGAAACAGTTGATACAGGACTGCAGGACTGAAATTCCAGTTTGCTTTTTGATATATTAAAGTTAAGAGGATCAATTAGCATAACCCCTTCCATTATTATATGCATTGTCAATGTGTAATGTCCACTTAGACTCTCACAAGAAGTTACAAAGACATGATCTTTTGCAAATGTACTGTATGTAACATGAAAAGCTTATATGTAGCTAAATATAAGCAATGTGGTTGGTGGCACTTTCATTCAATTCACTTCCGTACCAACATCACACTTTCTGTGAAAAGCCAATTGGGTTATCATCCCAGAAAAAGTTATTGGTGACGACAGCTTAAGACTTGAAAAAGACACATGGCAAATGAAATTTAATAGAGAAAAGTGTAAAGTATTGCATGCAGGAAATAAAAATGTGCATTATAAATATCATATGGGAGATACTGAAATTGAAGAAGGGAACTATGAAAAAGACCTAGGAGTTTATGTTAACTCAGAAATGTCTTCATCTAGACAATGTGGGGAAGCTATAAAAAAGGCCAACAAGATGCTCCGATATATTGTGAGAAGTGATGAATTTAAATCAAGGGAAGTAATGTTAAAACTTTACAATGCATTAGTAAGACCTCACCTAGAATATTGTGTTCAGTTCTGGTCACCTCGTTACAAAAAGGATATTGCTGCTCTAGAAAGAGTGCAAAGAAGAGCAACCAGAATTATCCTGGGTTTAAAAGGCATGTCGTATGCAGACAGGCTAAAAGAATTTAATCTATTCAGTCTTGAACAAAGAAGACTACGCGGCGATCTGATTCAAACATTCAAAATCCTAAAAGGTATAGACAATGTCGACCCAGGGGACTTCTTTGACCTGAAAAAAGAAACAAGGACCAGGGGTCACAAATGGAGATTAGATAAAGGGGCATTCAGAACAGAAAATAGGAGGCACTTTTTTACACAGAGAATTGTGAGGGTCTGGAACCAACTCCCCAGTAATGTTGTTGAAGCTGACACCCTGGGATCCTTCAAGAAGCTGCTTGATGAGATTCTGTGATCAATAAGCTACTGACAACCAAACGAGCAAGATGGGCTGAATGGCCTCCTCTCGTTTGTAAACTTTCTTACGTTCTTATGTTCTTATTTCCTCCTTTTTCTCCAATCCTCAAAAACCGACCAGCTTTGATCTGGACACTGTATCC